>NC_092338.1:428724166-429342500 GCF_046630445.1 Rutidosis leptorrhynchoides
GATAGATGACTTATGAATGTCAAGAATTTCTGAAATCATTGTGTCGCATTTAGATGCGGTGGTGTAATTGGATAGTACTCAGGAAAGTGAGCGGAGTTCTTAGATTAGCTCATCATTCTAAGATAAGTAAAGTTTCTAAAGTATAGTGTAGCATTTAACAGTTAAAGGCAACAATTAAAGGCACTATGGTCAAGAAAAGTTGTAGTCCTACATTAGGAAAGAGACTTTGATTAGAATCTTTAAGTCAAGTTTGGTAAAGCATGATTGTTAAGATTATAAGGCAATCCTAAGTGCTTTAAGTGTAAGGCAGGAAAGGTTATAGTTTCCTAGATTGCTAAGGCACCCTAGCTAGCAAGTAAGGCACACATAAAATTGCAATCCTGGTTCTCTATAACAGCCTGGTTATGCTCTGATACCAATCTGTAACGTCCTCCCAATAGGGTCTGGAAGAAACGTTACTAATATCAAATAAACCAACATATTATAATACGAGAACAATACTAAATGAGAAAATTTAACTTTATTGAGTACGCAGCGGAAAATGAAATGTCGTTACAATAATGGAAATAACGATAAAGTAATTATTCATATGCAGAAGTAATAAATGCGATATCTCTTGATCCTAAGTCCAAGTAGCATCACATAAGTAGTAGATAAGAAAGCTTGAATCAAACAGCACCTGAGACAAAACATGCTAAAGTGTCAACCAAAAAGGTTGAGTGAAGTTCATAGGTTTAACAAAAGTAGTTATCGTTGTTTTTAGACCACAAGATTTAGTTGTAAAGTTGATCTCCCGCAGGATCAAAAAGTAGATCTCGCAGATCCAAAAGTTATGCCAGTGCGTGATATTTAGACTAAACGTTCAAGTTTGCCCCATGACAAGTTGTGTCTGTCCTTGTCGGTTTAAATTTCATTATCAAGTAATACAAAGACTGAGTCAAATGTATCGGGGACGTTACTCCCGATAGGCCTACCCCCAATAAATAAGCATGCCGCAGCACTTAAAAATATCACTGTAGGGACTTAGTCGGACGTAGCCGGGTATAGCATAGTTTTAGCAGTTGGTACTTGTGTCTAAATTGTAAATAGTAAAAGCAGCATGTGTCTCACCCCAAAAAGTTAAATAAGTTTGCTAGCAATAAAGAGTGGGGCTATGAATTCACGTATATAAATATTGTAAAACTGTTATTAAAATAATTCATGTTAAAAATTTAAAAGCAAGCATGTGTCTCACCCCATAGTTTCAAAACAGTAATGAAATAGTAAAAAGTGGGGCTATGAAATTCACGTATATAAATATTGTAAAACTGTTATTAAAATAATTCATGTTAAAAATTTAAAAGCAAGCATGTGTCTCACCCCATAGTTTCAAAACAGTAATGAAATAGTAAAAAGTGGGGCTATGAAATTCACGTATATAAATATTGTAAAACTGTTATTAAAATAATTCATGTTAAAAATTTAAAAGCAAGCATGTGTCTCACCCCATAGTTTCAAAACAGTAATGAAATAGTAAAAAGTGGGGCTATGAAATTCACCTTAGTAAGTAGAGAGAGTTATTCCTCGGAATAGAGAGTTGAACGAGTGAGCAGGAAAGTCAACCTATTGACATTTAAGAGTAGTTAAGTGTTTTGCCCATGTTTAAGTTTAAGTATGTGTTTAAGTATAGTTTGTTTTACTAAGTTTCTATTCCTAGTAAGTTACTATTTTTATAAAGTTTCTATTTTTAGAAAGTTTCTTATTTTACTAAGTTTCTATGACTAGAGAGTTTCTACTTTTATGAGTGTTTCCATTTTAGGATACTTGCCGTATTAGATAAGCTTCCAATCACCCCTTTCCCTTCGAATGGCTAATTTAGATCTAGGGGCTTGAGCCATAGGACCCTTTAAATCGGAAATCTAAACCCTCTGCCTAGAATCTCGTAGAAACCATTCGTCACGAAAGTTCGAAGATCTATACATCTCTAATACATATCCCAAAATGTTTTTGTGCTACAATATAATTAGTAGGTTATAGGTGCTAGTAATAGTAATAGTGTATACATGTTAAGTACTAATATAAGTAGTATTAGGGTTTCATTAATTAGGGTTAGTTAATTAAAGTAGTAATTAATAACTAGGGTTTAGTAATTAATGTCCTAGGGTTTCATAAATGTTTAGAGTTTAATTAATTAGGGTTTAAGAATTATAGTTTAGGTGTAATTAGGGTTTAAGGTTTTAATATGTATATGTATATATAATTCGTATATATATGTATATATATATATATATAAATATTTTTTTTACATGTATATATGTATATATAAATCTAGGTGTGTTTATGTATATACTTATGAATAACAAGTTTATAATATGAATATGAATTATCAAAGATCAAAGTTTATGTAAATAGTTTAGGGTTTATGTTATACCTTTGAAGATTCAAGATAATTAACAAAGAAAAGATGAACACGATGAAGATGGAAGATCAAAGCCTTGAAAATCTTGAAGAACTCCTTGAAGATTCTTGAAGAACACGAAGAACAAGCTTGAAGATCCGAATACCACAAGAGAGGGAGAGGGAGAGATTGTTTTTGAGAGAGGATTTTGGTGTGATTTGTGAATGAGAAACTAGGTGTTTATATAGTGCAAGTATTAGAGTGTTAGTCAACATAAGGATGTTCTAATTAATGATTTTATTTTGTTTTATAATTTTTAGTCAACAATAGGTGGTACTAGTTTATAATTAGTCAACATAAGGATGTACTAGTTTACACTTTATTTTTAGTCAACATAAGGATGTAAGATTTTTTTAGTCTCATTATTATTACTATTATTATTATTATTATTATTTTTACATTTACTACATGATAAGTATTATTTTCTTTTTACTAATTCATGACTTGTATATATTTAGTTCCCAATTGTTTTATTATTTATATAAATGTCACTTTTTATTTATTACTTATAGGTTATTAGTTATAATATTACATAAATGCATAAATTTTAATTAGCAGTGAGTGTTGACTAACAGTTTATTATTTTCATCTTTTATTAACTTGTCAATTTTTGTACAAAGTTAATTAATATGTTTTCTAACTCTTAACACTTAACAATTGTTGATTAAAGTTTAATCATTAAGTTTTAATTATATTGTTTGGGCTTTTAATATTGGAAAAATATAGAATGGAAAAAATGAGGGTCGTTATACATCACATAATGAGTTCACTTGGGAATAAAATTTGGCAAGCCGTCAAATGGGTTTGTTGGAAGAATCGTAATTCGAAGGTGTTCCATAACAAGTTCGTAAGTGCTTCGATGCAGGCCCGGCCCAAGGTAAAATTTGGCAAGTGCTTCGATGCAGGCCCGGCCCAAGGTAAAATTTGGCAAGCCGTCAAATGGGATTTGGAAGAATCGTAATTCGAAGGTGTTCCATAACAAGTTCGTAAGTGCTTCGATAGTTCGATGTTAGTTAGTGAAATCTTTCGAGTGGATCGCGGCTAGGGTCAAAGGAAAATTTATCAATTGGTGCAATTGGCTAACAAACCAATCATCGTTTGTGTTGTTGTAATCTTTGATTCTCGCGGGATTGCAATCTTTTCTTCCTTTATCTTGTTCGAGTCTTAATTTGCGTGTTTTGTATGTATTTTCGTTTTGTTTATGTGGCATCTAAGCCACTAACTCTCGTTGTTTCTTTTTCGTATATTATCATCACTATATATACGTTAAAAGAGAGTCTCGATTAACTAATAAATGTTTTTAAAACCCCTTTAATTACCATTAGTTCAGAAAATTACATTATAATACCCCTTATCCAACGGTCCTTAATCATCCATTCAAAAATTACCAAATAAATCAATTTTACATCTGCCCCATCCCTAAAATACCCTCTTAATTAAAAAAAAAAAAAAAAACTAAATTAGGGGTTTCGTTCAATTGCGAGTTATCAAATATACACTTTAACACTAAATTTTCAATGGAGATCGATTCAGGAGCTGTTTCTCACACAATCATCTTCATTCAGGAGGAGTATCTTCGAAGGTTTTTGATTGCTTATGTTAATGATATCGCTGCATAATTTTCAATTGATGGTTCTTGATATCGCTGCATAACATTATTCTTTTGGAATTACATATCGATCTTCCAGAATTAGGTATTGCATTCAATCTATTATTTGATTTGATCCTTTATCCTTTTAATTTGTTGCAAATCGAATTTTTTTATGATATTTTCATCTAACAGAAAGAATCAGTTGTTATTTAGGAATGATAGTCGTCTAGGGTTCCGATTTATAGTTCTGACTGATAAGCGAAGTGTATGCAACATGTGTATATTTTATCAATAATACAGTAATTGTTTACTCCTTTAAACTCCGGTAGTTCATAAGGATGGATTAGAGACTTTACATATACTGCATTTTATTTGCGTGTAGGAGCACAAACTTGATTATTACATACGGATTGTGTGAACTCTTGTGTTTTAGTAATCTTATTCTTTTATTTCAATAACTAAGTTAGACCGTATAAATTCTATCTATTAGTAAGCGTTAAAGGTGACAATGGATGGGTCTAAATAGCTCGAGTTCTCCGCCTGCAGTTTCTGCTCAGATCATAAGTGAAACCGTGGATGCAACTGAACAAAACGGGTCGACATCATCACATTCTTTAGCAATTAGTAAAGGTGAACCAAGTTCTGTTTCGGTTCAGGTGATTCTTGACTGAGCTGCTGATGAAGGATTGGCTTTAATTCAGTCTCCAAGGGTATATTCATTTGAACTTTTTAAAGGTATGGTATTATGTAGCTTTCACCATATTTTTACTTTTTAATTTGTCAAAAAGGAAAATTGCTGTTTGTGCCATTGACGGGTTTAGATTCCATATACACTTTATTATCAACCTATCATATTAGACTATGTATGTGCTTTTGTATAGTATTTATTTCTATTTTTAAGGTTATTGTAGATTAATATATTACAGTTATGATAGATGGTTTCTTGTCGGAGTATTTGACCCATTTACAACATTGATATGGGTCGCTTTGGACTTTGGTTTATATTCAATGGGTCAAAAACCAGGTTCGATTCATGATCAGATAATGCTGGATGGTGAACCGAAGGATCTTGATGATTTTTGTCTCAAGGTAGACCCCGACTGGCCGAATTTGATGTGTTTATGCATTTTCTAATTTTTGGTTCACAGATTCTGTTTGTTTTTTGATGTTTTGCAGGCTCGGTTAGTAAATTATATTCAGTATCGAGCGTTATTAGAGGGATGGACATTGTGTATGTGGACTAAATATACTGGTGTTCTGATATGGAAAACACAGAATCCATGGACGGGCCTTCGAGGCAAATTTTATGATCATCTTCATGACCAAACCGCTGGATTTTATGGCTGCCGACTTGGTGCAGAACCAGTACACGTCCAGTTAAATCTAGCAACTTATTTCATTGAGGTAAGTAGTTTTTTTATTACTAATCGCGTTATTTGGAGAGTTTATGGACCTTGTGCTAAGTACCTGTATCTGAACAGGGAAAAGGTTATCACTTTTTACCTAGAAAGACTACATATATTAATGTGTTAAGATTACTATTCCCTTTAATAAAGGTTGCAAAAATCGCTACTCAAGGAGTACTTAGTGAGTACTTGGTAACTCGGGGAGTACTCGGATGTTGACCATGTATGACTTTGATTGATTTGACTGAGTTTTTACTGATTTTTCGAGTAATTCAGAGTAATGATCGAATTTTGACCAATTTTCTAAGTAATCACGAGTTTTGGCCGAGTTAGACCAACTTTGACCAAGTACTCCGAGTTGCAAAAACTCTGAACTCGCCGAGTAATTCCAGGTTCTGTTTTTAATGTAGGTGGTCAACAAACAGAAATGTATTCGAGATGGTGGGAAGCATAATGATCTTGATGATGTTGGCAAAGATACTTATCATCACACCTTCTTTGAGATGCTTGGTAACTGGTCATTTGGTGATTATTTTAAAGAAGTCGTCATTGGATGGGCATGGGAGCTGCTTACAACGGTATTCACACAATATTGTATCACATTATGCTTATTTACTTGTTTATTATTCTTGTGGTTTTCTTCATCATGCTTATTTACTTCATATGTATTGCTTTATAGGTCTTCAAGCTGCCTACGGATCGAATTTATGCTACCTATTTTGGCGGTGATGAGAAATTGGGCCTTCCTACTGATGATGAAGCTAGAAATATATGGCTCAAATATCTTCCACCTGCACGAATTTTACCTTTTGGTTGTAAAGTAAGTTTTCTCGTCACTTGTTTTAGTGTTTGTAGCCCAACAGTGTTTTGTAAACTGAAAGAGTTGACTAATCCAGTTTGATTACTTGTTAAACTTTATTGTAGGAAAACTTCTGGGAGATGGGTGATATTGGGCCATGTGGACCATGTACTGAAATACACTTCGATAGAATAGGTGGTCGTGATGTTGCAGAGTTGGTTAACAATGATGATCCTACATTGATTGAGATATGGAATAATGTGTTTATTCAGGTAAAGCTCTTGCTACTTTCTATTTCATAAGTAAGACTGCCTAGCCTTTGTTCTGTGTTATATAAGACTGAAATACACGTTGTTATATTTCTTATCATTCAGTTTAACAGGGAAGCTGATGGTTCCTTGAAACCTTTGCCTGCAAAACACGTGGATACTGGTATGGGTTTCGAAAGATTGACTTCAATACTCTAGAAGAAGATGAGCAACTATGATACTGATGTCTTCATACCTATCTTTCTGCAATCCAGCATGTAATATAAATACTTTTATATGTACTCTTCTTACTATCTTTAGTTCCAATTTGCATTTGATTGAGTGTGTTTGATTGCTTCTGGGTAGGCGGCAACTGGTGCTTGACCATATACAGGCAAATTGGGCCCAGATGATGTTGATGGAATTGACATGGCATACAGAGTTGTTGCTGACCACATTAGAACTCTCTCATTTGCCATTGCAGATGGTTTACGGCCAGGTTGATATGTAAACTTGCTTTTATTGTATTTGTACACTACAGTCTTGTAGTGTCAAATGTTTTTTCATTTTAATTTCTCATATATCTGATCAGGGTGTCATAAGACTACTACTTCTACATTGTTTCTTGATTTATTGTGTAGTATAACATGCCCCAACTTTTGTGTTAATAATTTTGATAAACAGGCAATGTAGGGCGTGAATATGTTCTGCGGCGTGAATAGGTAGGTGGATGTTTTTATACGTCTTGATTTATTTTGTTTTTTAATTATTATTATTATTATTATTATTATTATTATTATTATTATTATTATTATTATTATTATTATTATTATTATTATTATTATTATTATTATTATTATTATTATTATTATTATTATTATTATTATTATTATTATTATTATTATTATTATTATTATTATTATTATTATTTTTTATTTTTTTTATTTTATTATTATTATTATTATTATTATTATTATTATTTATCTATAATAAAAAATTTATAATTTATATCTATATATTTATTTACTATAATTGTTGATTGATACAGAAATTTTAAATGTTGTGGAGTAATCTAAAAAGGGTAATTTTGTCAATTGATCATATTTACATCCCAATTCCATCAACTATTTTAGCAACCAAATAAGATACTTATTCAAATTCCTTTGCATTCTAATTCCTACAAATTTCATTCCTTCACTAGATTCCATTCCATCCTCAAAACATTCTTTCAACCAAACGGCCCCTTAGTTTTGTTTGTCTCTTTGCGCTTTGACATGAGTTTGTGTTTGTATCAAAGGATGTAGAACCTTTCGGTCATTATAAAATATAAATATTTTTTTTTTTATCCTTCTTCGATATTATGTTTTAGTTCATCAGTATATACTTATACGGATCGCTGAGACATTTGACGTATTTGCTATCTATCCGAGTTATAAGTATTTTGATGTAAGTTCATTTCTTTCAGCCTAATATAAGCTTAAATACATTATACTCAGTACTCCATAACAAACCGACACAATCTGCCAACCGCCTCCAAACCCAATATCTGCAATCTCCGGCGATCGTAATCTGTCCGTTCCTTCGCCACTGTCGTTGTTGCCGTCGTTTCGTCTCTCATCATCTCCTAGCCGCGGCACCCTTCCGACTTCGATCACAAGGTTGCGTAATATTTCAACCCTAATTTTCATTTATTTTGACGGTAAATGTTTAATGTCTGGATCCCTGACTCTGAATTACAGTGTTTGGTAATTTAATGTTAGATCTATGTACGAAACGATACCTCATGCCGTTGTTTGCAGGTATTTGCCAGAGCAAGCAATATATGTACTTTTCATCTTCTAATAGCAAGTTTTATAACACATGTATGGATAATCTGAAGACAAACCGCAACACCAAATGGCCAAGAGGTTGACCTTGACATAGATGCACAGGACACAGGTGACTCATCAATACTCTAACCACTCCAATGATTCACTTTTATTTTACAAAAAAGATGATGTTTTTTGACCCATTTACATAGTTGTGTGAACTGAGTTTTTTTATTTGGTTAAAGTTAAGTTAATAGGTCATACACAACCTCCTCAATCACACTGTTAAAAAGTGCGGTAATCGATGTATTAAATGTGGTTTGTTATACACATAATTTGACATGTTTACGAGCCATAGGTATTTTGATATTATCTGAATGTTTAGTTACATGTGATGTGTACATGTGTGTAATGTTGGTTGCCGTAGAAGGGAACAAAAAAAAAAATTCAGAAAACGAAAAGTTATTTTGTGTATGTATGTAATCACCAGTTAATCTATGTAGTCAATTAAACAGCACAACAATCATAGCTATTTTTTCAATGTAAATATCGAACGCTGCGTTTAAGTATAGTATCCGCTTATGTTGAAATGGTTCAAAACTGATTATCCTGCTGCAACGCGCGGGTCGGACCGGACCTCGTTATTATCAATATCTCACCATAAACTCTAGCCAAATATTAATTATGTTACCTACATTATCGTTAAGCATTAAATTATAAAAAAATGTGTTAGTCACAAGTGCACTTGTGATTGTCCAGAAAGAAGAATTGAAGCATTTAAAGATCAAATTCAAACTTGGTTCATGTGATACAAGTATATCTGTACAATCGATTTTTTTTTCAAACGATGATTATTTATTTAATTGGACTTATCCTTACAATTGTAGGGAGCATATTAAATTAGGTGTTTACTCTTCAATAAGTGTTTTTAAGTATGATGATTGTTGTTCATTATTTATTACAATTAAAACTTAAATGTTTATTACTATTAATTTATTGTTGGTTACTTGAGTTGATGCATCATTCAGGCTACTATATGACAGAATGTGGTATCATGGGGAGATTGAACGACAAGAACAACTTGATTAGGGTACAATAAAATGTGTGTATTATAGTCCTTTTCTTCATCTAAGGCTACATTAAGGTAATCATCATTTAGTTTTTTCGAAATGTGTCATTTTGGTTCTTGTTTAAATTCGAAATTTGGAGTATCTCTTATCGTGATAGGCTTTATGATAAAATAATACATTTGGGATCCACTCCAAATGACTACTATGTGCAGATAAACACATGAAGTGAGGTTTTGATGGTTAGTTATGCCTCCCCCACCTCCCCCATACCCTACTTTTGTGGGATTGAGTATTGTTGTTGTTGTTGTTGTTGTTGTTGTTGTTGTTGTTGTTGTTGTTGTTGTTATGCCTCATGCAGTGGTATCCTTGTAGTGGATGCTCGACATCAAACGTACTCCAAGTATGCTTAACTTTTCTTCAATATCAATAATCCAAAACAAGTTAAGATATATAACATGTTGATTGGTTTCAAATAGATGCATACTTTTCCATTGTCGACGTTGAAGGTCTGTTTCTAATATTTATTGTTCATATTCTCCTTCAATTTGCTGCATTTGATGTAGCCTAGCTTCATATCCACATTTTTACGGTATTGTTGTGTTGAACTACATATCAAATTGGGGAAAGTTATGGGTATGATTGTGCTTAATTGCTTTGTGAGTTTTTGTTATTATGAATTGTAGGTATGATCACTATAATCCTCTCATTGTTCTTACCTTGGAGGTTCGACAAAAGACAAACAACACCACACCCCTCTAATCCAACCTAACCAGAAGAACCCCTTCTCAAGGTTAGACCATTTTACATTTATCTGCACTCAAGTCGAACTTTTTGGCTCGATCATTTGGCGTCATTCGTGGGACCCGAGTATTAATGTTTGCAAGCAAGATGTCAGGAGGTTTTGATCTGCCACCAGTATATGGCGCTGAGGAGGAACAATACGACCCCTTGAGACCTGATGTCGAAAGTGGTTACGTGACTCCCAGTGAGAATGTTCGCTGAACTAGGCTTAACTTTGAAGATAACACCAACTATTGGCCTAACGTCTCAGGTCCAGGCAGTCTTGAAATCATCATTTGCTCCAGCATGAAAACTATAAACGGAGAAGAAGCCATCCGATTTTTGGCAAAAGGAGGTTTCATCCCGCCCTCACTCACAACAGGTGAAGGGGAGAAGCAACCTCGAACATCGAAAATACATGGTTCTACATGTGAGGTGCAAATGTTATTTTCTATTGTCCATATGTAGCAAATTTAAGCTGATGCTGACATATAAAAGAAACAAATATATCTTGCTTTATAGAGACATCTATAACACTAATAAATGATAATCACAGATAATCGAGAATTCCAAGGAAAAAATACTATGGACAATGGGCAAGGGACAAATGAGCATACAATTTTGCGTGCTTGAAAGATATGTTGTTGGATAATATATAATGCTTTCGTGAACTAGCTATGTGTAACCTTTACTTTGATAACATCATAGTGTAAAATATAAATAGACATGTTTTTACATGTATGTATTAATTTGGTTACGGTGATTTTACATGCATTCAAGGATTACGTTAAAATTCTCATTATAGGTGTCAATATGGGCGGTTTTTATAATTAGTCAAGTGGGTAATATATTACGTTAAGATTCTTATTATATGTGTCAATATGGGTGGGTTTTTTATTTATATTTTTAAATATTTGAAATGTTATATTATTTATTTGTGTTATCATTGAAAGTAATTTATTACAATATGTAGGGTTTTGGGTTTAGATTTATGGTTTAGGGTTTAGATGATAGGGTTTAGGGTTTTAATTTTATGTCTTAGGGATTAGGGTTAGGGTTTAGAGTTTTCAGGGTTTATTTTTAGGCTGTAGGGTTTTGTTTAGGCTGTAGGGTTTAGAGTTTAGGTTTAGGGTTTAGATTTGGCGTTTAGGGTTTAGATTTTAGGGTTTAGAGTTTAGGTTTAGGGTTTTGGTTTAGATTTACTGTTTAGGGTTTAGGTTAGGGTTTAGATTCTAGGGTGTAGGGTTTTGGGTTTAGATTTAGGATTTTGGGTTTATATTTTAGGACTTAGGGTTTAGAGTTTTTAGGGGAGGGGTTAGGGTTTAGGGTTTAGGGTTTAGATTTAGGGTGTAGGGTTTAGAGTTAGGGTTTTGGGTTTAGATTTAGACTTTAGGTTAGGGTTTAGATTTTAGAGTTTAGAGTTTAGGTTTAGGGTTTTGAGTTTAGATTTAAGATTTAGGTTAAGGTTTAGGGTTTATATTCTAGCGTTTAGATTTTAGGACTTATGGTTTAGATTTTTAGGGCTTACGGTTTAGGGTTAGGGTTTAGGTTAGGATTACCTAATATTATCATATGTGATCTGTAATCTGTACATTGGTTTTACTAATTAAATATGTAATCTGTATATTATGATGTATTTTTGCTATAATTATTTATGAGCTAAGTTGGTTTGACTTGGTTACATTCTTTGATGTACACTCAGCATTGTGTATGTGTATCTGCAGCATTAGGGACATCATCTCAAGAAGCCAACAAGTCTCCATTACAGTTTAAGGTGAAAAGGAATCTGAAAATTAAATCAAAGAAAGCAATCAAGCGAATTTTAATTTATATGTATTGTTTTTAGGTTCAAAAAACTTACATTGATTATAAGTCAGGTAACACTAATATTGCAACTGAATCAATTTATTATAAACCTAACAAATGCTATACAAGATATAGTGATTCATACAAGTCAATGGTACGGTGATTCGTGGGTCTATATAATGGGTCAATTCTTGTAACGCTCATGCTAATGATATAGTTATATATGTATCTATTTAGTATTTCCATCCATGATAAAAAAAATCGTTTAATTTCAGCTTCATATGTACTTTTACTCATAATTATTTCTTATTACAACTCTTTGCTGATTAGATATGTGCAACGTATTATGAAGTCTATTTATGTTATTGAAAATATCACAACCCTTTGTGGTTTATCTAATATTGTTTACTTTTTAATCAATCTAACAAATACTCTATCAAATTCTATAATTTCATGAAATGATAGAATCTACCATGTCAAATTATGAGAATTGTATGTCAAGTTTAGTGGGAAAGATGAGTAATTTTGAGAATTGTATGTCAACTTTAGTGGGAAAGATGAGTATTATGCACAACTTTATAGATCAGGTAAAACAATCAATACATTTTAAGCTTTTAATATTTTTAAATAATATAATATACATATTTGCAACAAAAAATAGGTTGACCAATTATATGATAAAGCTTTGTCAGAAATCCAAAAGATGCCATAAGATAACAAACGAAACGATGACATTATTCACAATTAATGACACCTCAAAAGATTAATGAAATTAATGAATATGTGAAAAACTACACCGAAGAGTTGAGAAAGACGTAAAAAAAAGTTGCATTATTGCCACTTGCAACTTTATAGGTCGAACCTATTAGCACATACGAATCGTTGATTACTATTATTTTCGAATTTAAATCCAGTAACTTATTTTTATTTTGAACAAGGCTTTTTTATTTATGTTTTTACACATTTGAACTTTTAGAATGTTTAATTGTTTATAGGTATTATCATGGTTGAAGTTTATCTTAAAATATTATCATTTCATAAAACCCGCGAAATCGCGGGTCTTTAACTAGTTAAAACTTATTTGCCATTAAAAAAACTCTTTTCTTTACCTAAGTTAAATAAAAAAATTTGAGGAAAAAAAGATATAATTCCAAAGAATATCCGATCCTATTACCTCACTATATATGAGTATTTGAACTTCCTTTTTACAAAATTTGTTTTTCTCAATGGAAACACCATGGAAATGTTTGAAGGGCCTCTCTTGCCTCTTCTTTATATATCAATTTTCTTGTTGCAAGTTTATGTTTCACCTATACATGGAGATGATGAAGGTACACTTCTCAACCCCATATATATACGGAGTAATATCTTTTAAATGTATGTGTTAATCATCATTAATTTGAACTTCCGGTCACATTTAAATTTCAACTAAAAACCATAGCGTAAGATATTAGTTACTCATAACTTTAATATAATCCTCATGTATCTTTTTTGCTCACGTCTTGCGGGTTTTTAATATAATCTCAGCTTTCCAGAAAAAAAAAATTACTCATAACTTTAAACTTATAAGAGGTTACAACTACAATCTTATATCGATATTAACTTTAGTGGACCTTAATTTTATTGATCAAGTATTAAGTACATGTACAAAATGTTAGTTTTGAATTATTAAGTGTATGCTGAACTTGACAAATATGGTTCACCGATTGAGTACGAGTGTATATTGCGATTTTTGAGTCAGCATTCTTGATAAGATTATTTTAAAGTAACGAATATCGACATATCGTCCCAAATTAACAAACTGTAAGACTGGTGATCATGACAGCAATGGTACTGATGTGAAGCGAGGTGTATATAAAATAGCTTATATTTTTACTAGGAAATACTACAAAATATGACACAAGTTTTATTAATTTACGGAGTGGGATATACCTAAACCTTGCTACAACACTATAGGCAGTGTACCTAATCGTAGAGTAGTGTAGTTTTTAGTAAGTCCGGTTCGTTCCACAGGGAGCTGGTGATACTTACTATATTTTTAACTATATTTATACAAAATATATATAATTATATAAGTAGTAATATTATTATAAAAGGGGGGTTTTACCGTTTAATGACCGGTTTGTCGATTCTATATTTTAAGCGCAAAGATAAATGACGATAATTAAAGTGCGTAAAATAATGACAATAAATAAAATGACAGTAAATAAAATTGCGAGTAATAAAATGACAGTAAATAAAGATACGATGAGAAATATAATAAAAGAATTATGCTTATTTAAACTTCCGTAATCATGATGTTTGACGTGTTGATTTTAATTTATTACCATGGGTTAATTGTCCTTTGTCCTGGTTTATTTGATACGTCTATCTGGTTTTTGTCCATAATAGTCCATCGGTCATAAATATAAAGTGCGAGTATCCTCGTCAAATTACCCTTATACCCGAAGTCAAATATTCCAACTAATTAAGGATTTAAACTGTGACGCAGTTATCACTTCTGTCAATAATTACACCAGTTATCACTGTATGTAATCCACCCCTGTTTTAATTAGTTTATGAATATTAATTCATCCACTTGATCAGAATGAATAATCAATTACCCAACCCAATTGATTAATTAAATGATTATAACAGATTCCATATGAACGTCACTAAATAGGACAACCATAATCATTATTAATTATTAGGATAGTTAATTTGAAGATAGGTTCGACAGACTCCAATGAGTTGTCACTCAATTAGACAATACCCCCCATCTATTAATAGTCAATAATCCAATTTCCACAAGTGTCGGTCTTTTGCCCAAACCTTAATTATGGTCCAAAGTTCAATAACCCAATTTTAGTAATTAGCCCAACATCATGAGTACTTCATTTTAAATAAGCATAATAACGACTTAGCTACGAGACATTAATGTAAAAAGGTTGAACATAACTTACAATGATTAAAAATAGCGTAGCGTTACACGGACAGAATTTCGACTTACATACTCAAAAGATCTCTATCATAAATCTTATTATTATCATAATTTAAAATTAAAATTAAGATTATTGTTATATCTTATTAAGTTAACATTATGATAGAGATATAGAATATAGATATTGATAATTGATATAGATATTTGATTGATAAAAAAAAGATCGGAAAAAATTCCTTACATACTCATTCATCGAACGTAATCTTCCTTTTATAGGCAAATTAGAAATTGAATTTTCATTTACGACCCCTGAACTATGCTCAATTAACAACTTTTTATTATTTAATATTATTCTTATTATGAATTATTTAAATATTATATTTTATTCTTGTGCATAGTTGACTCGTAATTTTTACACCGTTGCGTCGAGCGTTGAGAGTTGGTTCATGTCCCGGTTCCGGATTTTCGAACGTCCTTTCGTATAATTTAATATCTTGTACTTTGCGTTTTGTAACTTGTACTCTTGTCATTTTTAGACGTTCTTCATCAATAATTTGAACCTTTTGAATTGTATCTTGTACATTTGAGCTTTTTGGATGTTTTGGTCTTTCAAATCTTCGTTTTTGTCTTTAAATCTTCATTTTCGAGCGATTTGCGTCTTTCGTCTTCGCACTTATTTATTTAACTATTACAACTAAAAATAAGGAAATTACATTTAAAAACTTTACATATTGGAACGATATTGCTACAAAATATATGTTCATTTGGAGCACTATCAAATATCCCCACACTTGAGCGTTGCTTGTCCTCAAGCAATACAGAACTTGAAATAAAAACATACATGAATCACTTTTTTATTCATCACATTTTGTACATCAGTGATTTTGATATAGCGGTATAAACAATGATAGTAATGATGGTTAAAGGTGGGTGTGTCATCCACAGTTGCCTCGGGTTTAGGTCAACGACACTTGCAATCAAATAGCCGATTTACTTTCGGTTTCCAAAGCAAAGTGCACATTTGAAAGGCGGTTTACAGTCCCACATGACTAATGAAAATTTAGATCCTTAAGGAAATTGGATCTTTATGAAAACATTTGATCTTTTGAAAATTAAGGCTAGATTTTACCCTAGACAAGTTTTCTGATTTAATCCACTATCGGTGTTGCAAAATATATTTGTGGATCAATATTTTGGCTAAAAACTTTTAGGTTCGTGTAATCCACTGCTATCCCGGTATCGGAAAGCACACATCCAGTTTACTTGTTCCGTATATTACCTTTCGGTAAACTACCGTCCGGTTGTAAAGGAAAGCGATGAACAAGAAACTGTTAAGGCAATGTCCCGTGACATGTAGATGATTATGGTCTTTTAACGTGTCGGATGCTAGAACTATCCTTGGTAGGAGCGATAGTAAAGATCATCCTATGATTTTTCGGTCTGGCACAAGGTCCTGTCTCCGACCATGCTATGCAACCACCGTTCTTACGGTTGACACCCGATTTAGTTCAGGTGACCTAATGAATTCCAGGTGAATTTCTTAGGATTTTACGTTCAATGGTAATGAACGCATTGAAAATGGTTTTTCAGAAAACAACTCGGTTTGTATTTTTGATCAAAATATTTTCTCGTTCAAGCTCGAGTTTAGATATCATTGAATTCCATGAGTTTGAATTCTCAATCTTTAAGGTCAATCTCTAGGATTGAGTATTATCAGTCTTAAAAGCTGATTTTTAATCTTTAAGGAGATTATCCTTTTCTGGGGATCTGATTCATTAGTCTTATCAAGCTAATTTGCACGGTGCCTCCCCATTGTACGAGATAAATCCTTCTCATGGTTAGGATAAATCTGACCACTTGGCGACCCTGTTTGATGCTGAGGTCCGTGGATTTCCTGCTGATTTTAGAGATGACTTTTCTAGATTTTTCGTCAACCTACAGCTGGTCTGGACGACAACTTCATGACCTAAATCAAGAAGCGCGTGTCTTTTTCGGAAGACTTTACTTCCTTCAAATGATGGAATTGATTCATCGTGTAGATCCATCTCTTCTTTTCTTTCATCGGATAAAACAGTTGATTATCGTTCAAAACAAAAGTATTTTCAATTGTTTGTACAAAAATATGTGATAGATAGTTTTTAATTGAATAACTTGGTACATTCTCCCCACACTTAGTTTCTTTCTTTGCCTTTTTATTCTCCTTTATTCCATTTTAAATGAATTCAAGCGTTTTAAGTTGTTTCTCAATTTATGTCCTTTTCGAGGTAACGATAATTTCGGTATTAACACCTAGTTTTCATCGTTCATAAATATGTATAAACATGATTTTGAGTTCATTTAGTTGAAAATTTTTCAAATTTTCACAAAATTTGGCAAATAAACCAAGTATAAACCTGAGAGAATTTATTTCACAAAATTTGGCAAATAAACCAAGTATAAACCTGAGAGAATTTATAACCCTTCCCCACACTTGAGATCATGCAATGCCCTCATTTGCATGAAATCAGACTATAATTATAAATTCATGAGGGTGATTAGCGTAGAAAAGTGATTAAAAATACCGAGTTTGCAAACATATTGTTATTTCACATTTGATTTTTTTCGTCTTGTCAAAATCAGTAGCTTTTGCTGAACTTCATGACAGTCTTTGAAAGTGCGCTGTTTTACCCTGTTTTGTACATAAGATAAAATACAAACATATATACATATTTTTGAAGTTTGGTTTATAACCCCACTTTTCAAAAATTCATAAAATATAATATTTTTTTGGCATACTTTAGATCAATAAAATTAAAAATAATGATAACAAAATTTTTCGCCCCGCTCTCGGGTAAAGCAATTTCGGCTCAACGACCTAGTCTTCAACTCACGACGAATTTTAGAAATCAATTTTTTTTTAACTTAATGAAATAAAGTAAATTTTGTTTTTAAATATCACACAAAACTTAAAAGCATATTAATTTCATATAAAACCTAAAAAATAAAAATTCAGAATGGGGGGAGAAAACTAGTTCTTTAGTGTCTGCTAGCGGAAAAGACCAATCGGATTCCATTCTCGGAACTACACGAGAACAGAACAACTAACTCTAGATAGCATTTTCTTTTTAGAACACTTGAATCTCCCCACAGTTAGGTAGCTGTGGTGTCAAAATTGTGATTAACTTCATCGTCAATTTCTCTTGGTCCATAATCAACTTGCCTATCTGTGACTTTTTCTTTAAGCCAGTGCCCGGCTTCTTCCGTAATATCCCAAAATTCAACTAGTTTCGCCTTTTCTTTAGGCGACAGATTGGATACTAACCGGTTACATAACTTAAAGTTCCCCTTACTTCTAGCATCGATAGCCCGTTTAAAAAGTTTCTTCATTAAACTGTTAATAACGGGGTCATTTAATTTCGTATCAACAACGGGGTTCTTTATTATCAAGTCATCATTAGATTTTACTTCATTTTCCCCACACTTAGGCGTTTTATTATTGCTAAGCACTACCGTTGGAGTTGGTAAAACAACATGGTTATTACCAATCATTTTTACTGGTTCAACGGTTTTAGTTGGTGGAGATTTAGACTTTCGAATCATAAAGGTGATAGATTTGTTACCACTTTTAAGTGTCATTCTTCCATTTCCTACATCAAATAACGCCCCGGTGGACGCTAAGAATGGGCGACCTAAAATTAGAGGAATGTTTGGGTCCTCTTCTATGTCAATGACAATAAATTCGATTAGAAAGGTTAAATTGCCTACTTGAACGGGTAGGTTGTCAGCAATTCCAACTGGGTGCTTAATGGTTTGATCAAAGAGTCGAACACTCATATCCGTTGGACTTAACTCACCTACACCTAATCTCTTATATAAGGAAAGAGGCATAACACTCACACTCGCACCTAAATCTGCTAGTGCATCATACATGACACAATCACTAAGTAGACAAGGAACAATAAATTCACCCGGATCACCTATCCTAGGAGGAGGTTTTGGTGGAACTGTCTTCACCGGGTTTACTTTTACGGCTTTTGTTTCTTGCACTTTCTTATTCTTTTTCTTCTTCTTCTTTCCAGAGGTATCACAATCTTTATTACCTATCACTTGCTCATACTCAACTCCTTTTCTTGGAAACGGGATGGGTGGTTTGTATGGTGCCACCACTGGCTTTACATACTCGGGTGGTGGTGGTGGTGTAACTTTTTCATTGTTACTCACATCTAAAACCTTCCCATCTTCTGGAGCTGGTTTTTCAGAATTCGTTGAAACCATGTTAACATTCTCATTCCGAGGATTTACTTCAGTATCACTCGGTAGCTTTCCTTGTTCCCTCTCACTCATCATGCTAGCAAGAGTACCTACGTGTTTTTCTAGATTCAAAATGGAAGCTTGTTGAGTTCTTAATGACTGATCAAACCTCTCGTTCGTTTGGGTTTGAGATGTAATGAATTGTGTTTGAGATTCAATCAGCTTTGCCATCATTTCTTCTAGATTTGGCTTTTTCTCTTCGGGTTGTTGTGGTGGTTTATACAAGCTAGGTCTTTGTTGATTGAAAGTGTTGTTTTGAGTTGGTTGGTTATTCGGACCTTGTTGGTTATACCAGTTATTTTCGGGTCCTTTTGGATTGTAAAGAATGTTTTGATTTCGATTTAAGTTTAGCCTTGGCGGTTGATAATTATTTTGATAATTATTTCCCGGCCTTTGGTTCATATAGGAAACATTCTCTCGTTGTTCCATCGTTGGTTCAATGTGACAATCTTTCAATAAGTGTGGTCCACCGCATTGCTCACAACTGATTCGTATTGCGTGAATATCTTTATTCATCTTTTCCATTCGTCTTTCGAAAGCATCTATTTTTGCGGAAACGGAATCAAAGTCAGGGCTAGAATCGGCTCTAGCCGCTTTAGATGATCGAAAGATATCTTTTTCTTGGTGCCACTCATGCGAGTGGGAGGCTGTGTTATCAATAATTTTGTAAGCTTCAGTTGCGGTTTTCTTCATGATGGAACCACCAGCGGTTATGTCGATGTCTTTTCGTGTGGCGATGTCTACGCCTTTATAGAAGATTTGTACTATTTGAAAAGTATCTAATCCGTGTTGAGGACATCCTCTCAACATCCTTCCGAATCTTGTCCACGCCTCATATAATGTTTCATTTGGATTTTGCGCGAACGTAACAATTTCTCCTTGAAGTCTCACGGCTTTAGATGCCGGAAAGAATCTTTTAAGAAATTTCTCAACTAAAACATCCCATGTGTCAATCGCCCCTTCAGGTAACGATTCTAACCAATCTTTGGCTTCTCCCTTTAAAGTCCAGGGAAACAACATGAGATAGATCTGTTCATCCTCCACTTCTCGGATTTTGAATAGTGTACAAATTCTTTTAAACGTACGAAGGTGTTCGTTTGGGTCTTCATTCGGCGTACCACTATATTGGCACTGATTAGTTACCATGTGTAGAATTTGTCCTTTGATTTCATAATCTGGCGCATTAACTTCTGGCTTAATAATGGCGTGACCTTGGCCCGTGCGTGTGGCTCTCATTCGATCTTCCATACTTAGAGGTTCCAGATTTTCCATGATTGGAAGTGTTGTTTCCGAATCACTAGAGGTTTCTGATTTAATGGTTTCTTCCTCAGCAATCTCTGTTTGAATGATTGGTGGTTCCGGAGGAATAATTAGTGGATCAGGGTCTCGGAATTGTCCCTGAGTATTCTCCGGATTCTCAATTGTGAGGTTGGTTTCAAAAACTGGATTATCGGAAATTTGAGTATTTGGTCGACTAGATGACGATTCTAAAGAAAAATCAACGGCGGCGATATTTGCTAAATGCCTTGATCGAGTTACAGGTGGTGAACGTATAAAAGGTGGTGAACGTCTTGCTCGGTGCATTCACTGAATATCCTATTAGTTTTAAAAAGGAAAGAAAAATTATAATAAGTTATCCAACCAATAGACTTTTCTGATTTTGCCCACGTTTCGAATAGCCAAAAGATGCAGCAGAGGGGCAGGATTCGTTTGGTCTCAATATAATTGAGTACTGTTTGGCTCCAATAACCCGGTCCACGTACAAATCCAACTATTACTACGAACCAGAAAATTTTGATGTCTATTAATTTAACCACTTAAAATAAATTTTCGTAATTTTAAGAAATTTAGAGAAGAAGTAGAAAAAATTCTAAGTCTTAAAAACTAGAATGGCGAGAAATAAGAGAGAAAAAGATTGCGCGTCGAAAAGTGTCGAAAAATAAAAAGGTCGAAAAATAGGCGTCGAAAAATAAAAATAAGAAAGTAGTGCGAAATACGGCGTCGTAAAATTCTAAAGCACCTAAAACTTAGTCTAAGGAATAAGCACTTAAGGGATTTTACGGCAAAGCCTAAAAATCTAGGAGTAAAAATAACTATAGCAAAAACTAAGTTTAAAATTAAATATGAGCTAAAAATACAAAAGTTACGCTACAACGATTAAAAAGGTACAAAATATAAAAATATACAAAAAGTTGTAAAAAGTACAATTTTTATAAAAATATTATTTTATATTATTTATTTAATAAAACTATTAATTTTACAATTTAATAAAAACTTATTTAAACTAAATACATAAATAAAAATAAAACTTAAAACTAATAATAATAATAATAATAATTAGGTTTTAATAATAATAATAATTAAAAATAACCCGTGATTAGGGTTTTTGTCCGTGTGTCAGAAGGCCTCCGCGAGTCGCGGCAAATAAAGAGGAAAACTCCGCGAGTCGCGGGGTTCAGGAATTCAGTTGACAGCTTTTGTTTTTACGCGTTTTTCTTTTTTTTTTTTTTTTTTTTTTTTTTTTTTTTTTTTTTTTTTTTTTCTGTTTTTTAATTAAATAAAAGATATTAAAATTAAAACTTATATTTTTATAAACTAAAATAAAAATAAAGAAACTTTTAAAACTTAACTATTTAACAAAGTCTTAAAAATACATATATTTTTTTTTTTTTTCTTTTTTTATATTTTTTTTTTTTTTTTTTTTTTTTCGTTTTTTTTTTTTTTTTTTTTTTTTTTTTTTTTTAAAAAAACGATTTTTTTTTTTTTTTTTTTTTTTTACAAATTTTTTTTTTTTTTTTTTTTTTTTTTAAAAAACGCTTTTTTTTTTTTTTTTTTAAAAAACGATTTTTTTTTACAAATTAATAATTTTTTTTATAATTATAATTTTTTTTTAAAACTTTTTTTAATTCATTTACTATTCATGAATAGTAAATGAAAATAAATTAATTAATTTACTATTCACATGAAAGCGACATGATAGCAATTATTAATTATAAGTTACATAATATACCCCTGAAGTATTTAATAAATACGACTTTTTTTTTTAAATTTTACGTAAACTTTTATTCTTAAATATTTTTATATTATTATATTCTATTTCAATATTATTATATTATTATATTCTATTTCAATATTATTATATTATTATATTTTATTTCAATATTATTATAATTAAAAATATAGCGTTTTAGCGCTCCCCGGCAGCGGCGCCAAAAACTTGATGTGAAGCGAGGTGTATATAAAATAGCTTATATTTTTACTAGGAAATACTACAAAATATGACACAAGTTTTATTAATTTACGGAGTGGGATATACCTAAACCTTGCTACAACACTATAGGCAGTGTACCTAATCGTAGAGTAGTGTAGTTTTTAGTAAGTCCGGTTCGTTCCACAGGGAGCTGGTGATACTTACTATATTTTTAACTATATTTATACAAAATATATATAATTATATAAGTAGTAATATTATTATAAAAGGGGGGTTTTACCGTTTAATGACCGGTTTGTCGATTCTATATTTTAAGCGCAAAGATAAATGACGATAATTAAAGTGCGTAAAATAATGACAATAAATAAAATGACAGTAAATAAAATTGCGAGTAATAAAATGACAGTAAATAAAGATACGATGAGAAATATAATAAAAGAATTATGCTTATTTAAACTTCCGTAATCATGATGTTTGACGTGTTGATTTTAATTTATTACCATGGGTTAATTGTCCTTTGTCCTGGTTTATTTGATACGTCTATCTGGTTTTTGTCCATAATAGTCCATCGGTCATAAATATAAAGTGCGAGTATCCTCGTCAAATTACCCTTATACCCGAAGTCAAATATTCCAACTAATTAAGGATTTAAACTGTGACGCAGTTATCACTTCTGTCAATAATTACACCAGTTATCACTGTATGTAATCCACCCCTGTTTTAATTAGTTTATGAATATTAATTCATCCACTTGATCAGAATGAATAATCAATTACCCAACCCAATTGATTAATTAAATGATTATAACAGATTCCATATGAACGTCACTAAATAGGACAACCATAATCATTATTAATTATTAGGATAGTTAATTTGAAGATAGGTTCGACAGACTCCAATGAGTTGTCACTCAATTAGACAATACCCCCCATCTATTAATAGTCAATAATCCAATTTCCACAAGTGTCGGTCTTTTGCCCAAACCTTAATTATGGTCCAAAGTTCAATAACCCAATTTTAGTAATTAGCCCAACATCATGAGTACTTCATTTTAAATAAGCATAATAACGACTTAGCTACGAGACATTAATGTAAAAAGGTTGAACATAACTTACAATGATTAAAAATAGCGTAGCGTTACACGGACAGAATTTCGACTTACATACTCAAAAGATCTCTATCATAAATCTTATTATTATCATAATTTAAAATTAAAATTAAGATTATTGTTATATCTTATTAAGTTAACATTATGATAGAGATATAGAATATAGATATTGATAATTGATATAGATATTTGATTGATAAAAAAAAGATCGGAAAAAATTCCTTACATACTCATTCATCGAACGTAATCTTCCTTTTATAGGCAAATTAGAAATTGAATTTTCATTTACGACCCCTGAACTATGCTCAATTAACAACTTTTTATTATTTAATATTATTCTTATTATGAATTATTTAAATATTATATTTTATTCTTGTGCATAGTTGACTCGTAATTTTTACACCGTTGCGTCGAGCGTTGAGAGTTGGTTCATGTCCCGGTTCCGGATTTTCGAACGTCCTTTCGTATAATTTAATATCTTGTACTTTGCGTTTTGTAACTTGTACTCTTGTCATTTTTAGACGTTCTTCATCAATAATTTGAACCTTTTGAATTGTATCTTGTACATTTGAGCTTTTTGGATGTTTTGGTCTTTCAAATCTTCGTTTTTGTCTTTAAATCTTCATTTTCGAGCGATTTGCGTCTTTCGTCTTCGCACTTATTTATTTAACTATTACAACTAAAAATAAGGAAATTACATTTAAAAACTTTACATATTGGAACGATATTGCTACAAAATATATGTTCATTTGGAGCACTATCAGGTACTTTGCTTGAACCATATGAACTAAAAAGTCAATATTGAACATGCAATTTATGTCTCTTCAAATTAGTGAATTAACTAATTCTTATATATTTTGTATAAAAATGCACGATTGTTGTTGCAGGGTGTCCATTGAACTTTACATCACTCGAATACGAACCAAATGGAGACTGCATAGATCATGAAAAACAACTTAAAATGAAGTCATGGGGAATTCTCAAAACAACCTTATGTTGCCAACCTCCTCTAACGATAATCTCCAAATCACTCGCTCGATTATCAACCAATTCATCGAACCCAACAATCTTTTTAGACTTGAATCCTGTTCATCCCTATCCATGGCTGATATCAAGAATAATAAGGAATTTAACGACGCGAGTGAGTCATGTGATTTTTCACAATCATACAATTCTTATGATGATATATGTAGGGATTGTAGTCGTGCGGTCTTGAAGGCTCGAGACTCGTTGGTTAAGGGATTGGATGTGAAAGGAAACGAAACCGAGAGCGAGATTTGTGGAGTTGCTGTCGTGACTGCAATTGCTTCCGAAAAATGGAACGAGAGCTCGTTCGATGCTGTTGATGATTTTTACGGATGCTTGCACATATTAGATGAGCATGGTAAGAATTTTCAATAAAAAAAACAATATTTGTTTTTAAATTTCTTTTTAACGACGGCCCTAGGCTGTTGTTAAGGTGCATAAGATGCTTGTACAAAACAATAACCGTCAACCAAAAGTCAATAATAACCGCTATGTACATCACATTTATGCATGTTAACGACAACCCCTAAAACTGTCGTTAGAAAAAACCTTTATTTTATCATCAACATTTCTTAATTATGAATTAAATTAGGCTACTTATACCAAAATCTAAGAATTTTTTCTGTTTCTAACATTTGGTTTTTATTTTTTTTATTTTCTTAACAGATCCAGGTTACATCAAAATAAAACGTAAGCTAATCTCGTAACATTTTTCACAACATTAACAATCTATAGAACCATTTTTAACATCATGTTATAAAATTCTTCAACCAGGTTCCGTTTTCCAGACACTATTAGGGGTCATTTTGGCTAGTGTGGCGTTTATGCTCGTCATTATGCTAGTAAAGTACGTAACACGAAAGAATATGCAAGAAAACAAATCGGGTCAATTTCACACAAAAGAGATACCTACAGCATGGTCTGGTCTTTATACTTTTTCTAAGGCTGAAATAGAGCACGCGATGAATTTTTCGGATGAAAAAAAGTTTTTGGGTCGTGGTAGCGCAGGTGAGGTTTATAAAGGGATTTTGCCAAGTGGACAAGCCGTTGCGATTAAGCAAATAAGTAATAAAAATAACACCGATTCTTTCACACGAGAAGTTGAAGGTTTATCGAGGATACGACATCCGAATCTTGTTTGTCTATTTGGTTGTTGCATTGAAGACGGCGAACACTATTTGGTTTACGAGTATTGTCCTGCTGGAAATCTTGCTCACCATCTCTTGAGTAAGTAACTATTTCATATACCTGGCAAACGGGTTGGGTTGGGTGAAGGATCAAACAGGTTTGGGTCGAAACCGGTCATTGGTCGCAACGGGTCGGCTTTTAAATAGGTCGAATGGGTTTGGGTTGAAACAGGTAATGGTTAATACCTCATAATATGTAAAATTAGAGGTTGAGAATACGGGGGTCTGGTAACGGGTCAACACAAGTTGGAGTCAAACAAATGGTTTTATAATACAATATTTCAAAAAAAAAAAAAAAAATAATAATAATAATAGAAAAGAAACATTATGCAATTAAAGTAAACTTTTTGACCGACTTGACCTGTTTCACTTAGATTTTTTCTTTTACCTGTTTGATGGGGTAATATATAACAGAATTGACCAATTCATAAGTAAACGAGTCAAAATTGTAACCTTTATGTACAATACATACGCTAACACAATACTGGCGTACTGACATGTATGAAACTAATGCTGGAAAAGATAGTGTTCTAACTTGGGAAAGAAGAGTCAAAATTTTGAGAGATTGTGCACTTGCGATTCGATTTCTTCACCATTATATAGATGGATGCATTGTTCATAGAGATATTAAGGTATTTTGGCACTAAAGTAATTTAAGTAATTCCAAAAATGTGACTTGATATTTTTTGTATGAATTGTTTCATTTGTAGCTTACAAACATTCTTCTTACGGAGAACTTAGATCCAAAGCTGTCAGATTTTGGATTGGCGAAAGTTCTTGGTATGGAAGAAAGCAAAGTTTTCACAGATGTTCGAGGAACTATAGGTTATATGGACCCCGAATACATGAGCAACGCTAAGTTAACATGTGCTAGTGACATTTACAGTTTTGGTATTGTTGCCCTTCAACTTCTTTCGGGTCAAAAAGTCATTGAGCTTGATCTTGAAGCCAGAGATCAACTCACAAGAAAGGTATAAATACACTACTCTTTTCACTCATGAGTGTTATACTACTCGTTAAAGAATTACAAATTCTAGTGAAGTCGGTAAGTTAAAAAGTGGGGCCTAAAATAATTAATAACTTGCTAGAATAGAAGTTTAGTAAACAAAATATGAACAAAGAATGTACAAACTTGAAGTGTATTGTAAATGGTTTTCCTTATTTTCAAATGTTACATGCTACCTCTTTAAATACAAGAGAAATATTAAATGCATAATAAATGCAAACCAACTATACCTAAGAAACATTAAATGCTAGATATAAAAGAGATATCCTATAATCTCTATATTAAATGCAAGATATCTTAGAGATATGCAAAATCTCTATATTAAATGCAAGATATCTTAGAGATATGCATTAGATTGCACTAATATTTTAACACTCCCCCTTAGTGCAAACTCTCGATCAATAATCCCCAACGTTTCTCAAAATTCCATGAGCTTGGTTTTCATTAGAGCTTTAGTAAAGATGTCGGCTACTTGAGCATTTGTCCTTACGTTTGCTAGCTCGATTTCCCCGCTAAGAACCTTTTCATGAATAAAATGATATCTCATTTCTATATGCTTAGTACGGACATGAAACACGGGATTCGAAGCAAGCTTGATTGCACTTTCGTTGTCACATTTCAATTTGACAACATAATCTACTTTTTCAAGTATGTCACCAACCAATCTTCTTAACCAAATACATTCTTGAGCCGCCATTGTTGCAGCTATGTATTCTGCTTCCGTGCTAGACAAAGCAACAACATCTTGCTTCTTGCTACACCATGAAATAACCGCGGAACCCATGTTAAAACAGTAACCCGAAGTTGAATGGCGATCATTTGCGTCTCCCATCCAATCTGCATCCACGAAACCATTTAACAAAACATCATCACACTTCTTGTACCACAAATCGTGACCCATTGATCCTTTCACATAACGAAGGATCCTTTTTGCTGCATCAAGATGAACATTAGTTGGACATTGCATAAATTGAGAAACAATGCCAACCGAGTAAGAAATTTCCGGCCTTGTGATGATTAGATAGATCAAACTCCCAACCATTTGTCGGAACAACTTCACATCCTTGAGCTCTTTTCCTTGATCTTTCTTCATTTTGAGGTTTGGTTCCATTGGAGTAGTCATAGGCTTTGACTCCCCCATGTTGAAACGTTCCAAGAGACTTCTTGCATAACCCCTTTGAGAGATAAAGTACCCGTTTTCTAATTTATCGACTTTCAAGCCAAGAAAACATCCAATCTCCCCCAGATTCTTCATTTCAAAACGAACCGAAAGATCATCTCTTAAACGAGAGATTTCTGACTCGTTTCCTCCGGTGATAATCATGTCATCAACATATAATAATACCAAAACATGGAAACCTGGTTCTTTCTTTACAAACAAACTAGAATCCGCATCAGAAATCTTAAAACCACAAAAGACAAGGTATTGTGCAACCTTACCGTACCAAGCTCTCGGAGCTTGTTTCAAGCCATAAAGAGCTTTCTTCAACCGGCACACATATTCTGGAAATTGATTTGAAATGAACCCAATAGGTTGTTCCATGAACACCTCACGATCAAGCTCTCCATATAGAAAAGCATTCTTCACATCAAGTTGCCACAATTTTCACCCTTTGTAAGCCGCTAATGAGATTATTGTTCTCACCGTTACCATTTTAGCCACGAGGCTAAAAGTTTCCTCATAATCAAGCCCATAACTTTGACAAAAGCCACGAGCCACCAACCGAGCCTTGAACCTATTAATGGTTCCATCCGAGTTCTTCTTCAAACGGTAGACCCATTTGCAAGTAACTGGTTTATATGCTTCCGGTTTCTTGACAAGCTCCCAAGTTTCATTCTTTTCCAATGCATCAATTTCCTCTTGCATTGCTTTTCTCCTATCCGGAGAATCTTTAGCTTCTTCATAACATGTTGGTTCTTCAGTTAAGCCACCTGAAAAGAAACAAGTTGTGACTGTGTTCACCTCATAGTCACTTAGATGTTTTGGTTGTCTTTTTTCTCTTGTTGACCTTCTAACTTGAGTTGGTACTTCTTCAATAGGCGTCTCTTCTTGATTTTGAGAAACACCATCATTCTCACTTTCTTCTTGAGTGTCGAAGCTAGGAAACATAAATTTGTAATCTCTATTTTCTTCACCATTTTTGCTTGATTCAGAAAATTGAGAAGACACTTCATCAAATACCACATCTCTTGAAGTGGTAAACATCTTTGTTTCTTGATCCATACACCTCCAACCTTTCCTGTGAGAATCATAACCAACAAAAATACACTTTCGAGCTTTTGGGTCAAGTTTGGTTCGGTTAGATTTTGGAACATGAACATAACAAATAGAACCAAACACCCTAAAATAGCTTACATTAGGCTTTTCAATATAAGCTAGCTCAAAAGATGATTTTTGTGTACCTGGCCAAGATGGTAACCGATTAGATACATGACAAGCACATTGAAGTACTTCCGCCCATAGCTCCCTATGCAGCCCCTTGTCATGTAACCAAGATAAGCATATTGAAACAAGGTAAGCAATCTTTCTTTCTGAAACCCCATTTTGTTGTGGAGTATCCGGACAAGTCATTTGGCGAGAAATACCATTTGTTTTACAATAAGTAAAGAAATCATTTGACATGAATTCTCCACCATTATCACTCCTAAGAGCTTTTACATTTCTCCCAAATTCTGATTCTACCGCTTCTTTGAACTCTATGAACTTTGATAAGGCTTCACTTTTCTCCTTTAGAAATTTCACCCAAGTAAACCGAGAATAGTCATCAATTAACACCATGACATAGCAATGACCGCCATAACTTGGTGTTTTTGTTGGCCCCATCAAGTCCGTATGAATCAAGTCAAGCAAACCTTGTTTTCGATTTGTTGACTTCTTATATGGAAGTCGGTGTGACTTTCCATATTGACATCCTTGGCATATTACTTCCTCACGAACATTCTTTAATTGAGGAATTTCATCAACTAGTTTATGTGAGAATATCTTTTGCAACATTTGATATCCCACATGGCCTAGTCTAGCATGCCAAATAGCTCCGTTGTCGGTTTGACTTGTTTTCTTCACATAAGCCTCACCTGCGGACAACACAAACAAAGAACCTTTCTTTTCTCCCGTGAAAAGAACATCACCCACAATCTCCTTGACATTCTCAAGGACCTTCACATCCGTTGGACCAAAAAGAACATATTTTCCAGATTCGGTAATTTGAGGTACCGAAACTAGATTCTTGGTCAATTCAGGAACAAGATAAACATCTTTCAAAGTAAAAGTATTATTATTAACATCAATAATAGCATTACCTTCCTTTTTAACCGGATGAGTTGAGTTGTCGGCCGTGATTACAACTCGATTTTGATTGTGATCTCTAACGTCATGAAGAAGAGTTCCATCACCGGTCACATGATGAGAGCAACCCGAATCAATAATCCATTGATTCTTCTTAACAACCGTATCAACGGTAAAACATTGCTCCCATTTGACTTCATCATCATCGTTGCTTGAACAAGCCACGTTTGCTTTTGTGACTTTAGAACGACAATATTTCTTGATGTGACCAACTTTCCCGCACTTGTAACATGTGGGAGGTTTCTTTTCATAGTTACTTTTGTAACTAGTTTGCTCTTCTTCTTTTTCTTTGCTAGAAGAACCTTTCTTGAAGTTCTTCCCTTTTGAAAACAATACCGCATCATTTTCAAATCCTTTAGCCATTTGCTTGGCCAAAGCTTCTTGATTAGAGAGCAAATTCTCTAATTCTTCAACCGAAGGTTGAGTAGACCACCCCTGTATAGAGGTTATGAATGGAACATACTCTTTCTTCAAACCACGAATTAAATATCTTCGCAACCGTGATTCACTAATTTTCTCGTTTGTATCAATCTCTGAAATTTCAGAACAAAGAGTTTTTACCCGTAAGAAATATTCAGAAACTGACATACCTTCTTGTCTTGAGATTGCTAACTCATTTTCCAAGAATTGCAACCGTGCGGTATTCTTCTTGGTAAAGAGTTTCTCAAGAGTATCCCAAACATCCTTTGGCGAGTTAAGATCACGAACGTGTTCTATGAACTCTTTGCTAATTGATGTCCTCAACGCAAAGAGAGCCTTCCCACACTTAATCTTTCATTTTCTTCGTGACTCGCCTTGCTCAAGAGTTTCTACGGGAATTATGGCATCGCTTCCGGCCACAAGTTCCCATAGGTCTTGACCTTGGAGATAAGCTTCCATACACATCTTCCAATACTTGTAGTTGTTGCCTACAAGTCTTTCCATACCATTGAACATACTTCCATCGTTTACATTTGAGACTTCCATTTATGATTAGCAAGAAACTAGTTTACACTTTGAGTAATTGCACACAAAGTTTAACTTAGGACTAAACTTATAATCAAGTTTATAACCAAGCTCTTGATACCATAAAATAATTAATAACTTGCTAGAATAGAAGTTTAGTAAACAAAATATGAACAAAGAATGTACAAACTTGAAGTGTATTGTAAATGGTTTTCCTTATTTTCAAATGTTACATACTACCTCTTTAAATACAAGAGAAATATTAAATGCATAATAAATGCAAACCAACTATACCTAAGAAACATTAAATGCTAGATATAAAAGAGATATCCTATAATCTCTATATTAAATGCAAGATATCTTAGAGATATGCAAAATCTCTATATTAAATGCAAGATATCTTAGAGATATGCATTAGATTGCACTAATATTTTAACAGGGCCGCCTAATTTGGTGAATTTTTGTAGGCGAAGGATGTGAACATGGGTAGACGTCCATTGACAGATTTCGAAGACCCAAGACTGAATGGGAATCTAAACACTCAAGATTTTGAATCGATACTACAAGTTGCAGTGTTATGTGTTGCCAAATCGAGCAAAGGCCGGCCAACAATAGATGTTGTGTTTAGTGAGATGGATAAAGCATGGCAAAACACAGCAGCAGATATGGTAAGGGTCTCTAAAGCCTTTTCAGATTAAACCTGGTTTTAGACAACAATCATGTTGAAAGTAGGTAGCAATATAGACCCATTAACTTGTGAATGGGTCGTTCTGCAATGAAATGAGTAATATTCATCGAAACTGCCATTAGAATGACCCTAAACTTAATATTAGTACACAAATAAAATCCAAAAGTCCCACAAAGTGTATTTTAGTACATAAAACCTCTGTCGTATCCACATCTAAAAGTTCATATTATGATTTGAACAATATATTTATTCATAAGAATAAAGGAAATTTAAATTGTGGACACAAAGTGTTTCAAGTCAGAATGACCCGTAAACTTTTCGACACATTATGGAACCCGCTAGACACGCCCATTTTGTCACTTCTAACTCTAAACCATATTCTAAGCTAAATGAGTACTAGACCCATAATCTATCTTTTGGTATTAAACAGCGAGCAAAAAGAGAGATGAAGTCATTCACAGCAACACAACAGGCAAAATCGCTGGTAATCCCTCTATGAAATGGTGACAACTACAGTTGCAAGGTGCTTAGTGCATGATCCTCTGTGTTTAATCCCCTTAAAGAACTATAGAAATAAAGGTGTTCTTGGGTGTACAGCCTTTTTTTATGTACATAATATAATATATGAGTATGATTCCAGGTTATGTTTGCTTGTATACCACAATGGATTTTGAAACACGGTATGTATTTAGCCTGCCTTAATATTTGTTTTATCCATGTGCTCCCAACCTTTACAAAATATGAAATTACCTTATTCAAAATGTTGTTTTTCTTTTTACTTTTCCAAATCATTAGTGGAGAAATAGATGATATTCTTTACTTATAACTGGATTAAAAAGGTAAATTAAGGTTGCATTTGATAAATAAATGCTTTAGTGCTGAATAGTTCATAATCTTAATGATTCAATGTCTCTTACTAAACTTTATCTGAATGAAAATAAGATATTTGATAATATGAACGAACAGCAAATTGTTGTAAATTTAGAGTTTCGATTTCAGATTTCTGAGAGTCGTGTAATCACTTTCAGATCAAAGTATTTCGATGTTACTATCGAAATCTTCAATCGGATAAAACTCAGAATATTTGAACAATCGATCTGTGTTTTTTGTGTATGTGAATTTGAAAACGTACCAGGAAATTAAATAACCAAAAAACGGGTTCATAACTGCCGAATGGCAGTTCAATCTATAACTGCCAAGGCAGTTTCATAACTGCTAAAAAAGGCTCAAAACCGGGCTTTTATTTTGGGTCAAACCGGGTCAAAATCGAATTTTAAAAAAAGACTCTGCCCCTTGGACTTGGACCCCGCTATCGGGGGCGCTGCCCCCGAACCCCCGTCATAATCAAGATAAGTTCAAACAAGTGTGCACTCCACACTTTCCCAAACTTGTTCGATATTTATCAAGATTATTTTGGTTAACAAATTAATCCCATTACACTTAAATCATATTGGTGACACAAATCACCAACACAAATTAGGTAAAATTATCTTATTAACGTGTTACATTAATAAAAAAAATTCAATAATATACTTGTTTGTTGAGTGTTCTGGATATAATTTAAGGAAGATATTACGAAAAATTTAGATGCTTAATGGTTAAGAGAGTGTTTCAGCTCTAAATAGCTCAGCACTAAATGCTCAACCATTCAACCTCATATGTTATTTAGAGATCGCCTTGAATGCTAAATGGTCCAACATTAAGCGCTAAATTCATTCAATTTTATAGGTAAACACACACACCTAAGTATAATATCGAACCCATCAAACCAATAAAAATGTTTCACATTCGTACATGAAGTTGAAACAACTAATATACATAATGTATTAGTTTCGTCTTCTTTCTCCATCATGTTTATACAAATTTAAATCTTAAAAAAACAATTGTAAAGTTAAACATTACACACCTGCAACATGAAAATACCCCTATGCAGAGGTAACTTCCAAATGCAAGAGATTGTTGACGGAACACCATGTGTCGTACTTGCAGTTGCAGCAAACATAGTGATAGCCACAAAGCGTATAATCTTACTGAAATCTAGCACACATGTACCATGATTAGCAATAACAACCATTATACGGTCCAGCAACTCCAAATAAGAGACCAAATTTAACAACTTTATGACGCATAACAGAGCTCAAACGAAATGAACCACCCTATTTCAACTTCTTTTCAAGGGATTTTACTAGGTTTGGCTGGTTGGACGTACAACTGTGAGTAGATTCAAAACGACATCCAAATTTGGTTTTCGGATTTGTAGTTGTCATCACCTATAAATAAACAAATGCCACCTAAGGCTTATCTTTTTGCTTTGTTTGACCACCCTTTGAAACAACACTAACTTTTCCTGGATGCATTCTTAACGCATTAGCAAACATCCGTTTTGCAGCTCCAATATGTTCCTCTTTAACATAATGCTTGGGAACATTTACATTAGTTGAAGCCTCAACTTTTATGCTTGAAGGTGTCTTCCGAATGGAACGCATCTCATTGTTTCCACTTACACGTTGTTGACCATTTGACTTTGGATTAGTTTCAAAGCTTGAACCAGTATTTTGACCTTTTAACTGACTTTTCACCTCACTAGCAGGTTCCTGGGCATCTTTGACCTGTATATCTTGATTAGATTGTTTGACTTTTTGACCAAGCGCATGAGCAATCATACGACGAGCAACTACTGGATTATTTCGAGGCCTCTCTTCTTTAAACAATAATTCCATGTCATCATTGTCTGTCGAGAAAATTCGTTTCCGAGCTGCCAAGTAAGCTGCTTCTCGATCCTCAAGAGAAATTCGAGCAGATAACGTTTCTACCCTCGCCCCTGAGTAACATAACAATAAATTTATAAAATATTAAATGGGCTGAATGATTTAATAGTCAGACATAACATAGTCAAGTACCCACAAAAGAACTTTTGTTTAAAGGTTAACAAAAGAAAACTCTAACACTACAATAACTATAGTTTATGTCATCAGTCAACCGAACGCATTAAACCGGTCTTGACCTATAACTTAACCCTACAGGGATCAATTCCAAGCCATTTACTTACGATTCTGTTACATTTTATAACCAATAAGATCAAATGGGTATAAGAGACAAATTGAGTAGAAAGTGGATCAAACGAGTAGCCCATAGTGTATTAGTAATGCATAAAAAACTTGACATCATTCAGTTAAAAAATAGAATATTATTGAAATAACAGAGTTTTTGTAATCATATTTGATGATTGCAGGTTTTGAGCTACTCCAAAAAATTACATCTTTTGACCCATCACCCAACCAACCCGATCTGCACCTGCCTTAAACATAATCCTAAAAACAAAATTGTTTACTAGACTTGGACAAAAACAATACCAGCAGAGACATTATGTCGTCGCGATAAGAGCTGCTGGGATGTAACTGGAGAATGGTAGTCATCATGCTCCCATAACATATCTGCAACAAGAATCGATGGTCTGCAAATCAAAAGATAGGAAACTAATGTGTTGATCAGAATCTTAAAAGTTAACAAGCCAACAGCAAAAACACGTACTAATAATTATACATTAAGTTGTTATTAATCTAACTTGTCAGCAGACAAATAGAAACAAGGGATATAATTGTTTGTTAGATATACATCGACGTGTCTTCACAACGTTTTAAGACAAGACGCCTATCATCTCCTTCACCGATAGATTGATGAGAAAATCTTGAATACAAAAAAGAAAGATTGTTACTTTCAGAAAACTGCATAACAAAAGGTGAAAAGTAGAGCAGACAATATACAGGATATAATAATAATAATAATAATAGGACCAAAAGGATGATACCCAAATATATCAGCTAGGCGGTGTAATAGTAGACGGTTATAGGGATTCATTGGCTCCATCTCCAGCACCTTGTCTAAGCTACAATACAGCATAATAAAAGGACTACTTATTTCCCTGTATACCAGCAAAAAGAGACAACTTGCATAAACAACTAAATAACATGATTAACTACATCATAAATAACAAAATGAGTAATGCTATATATGCACAAATTCAAGCCTTCTCCACTCAACATCTAACAGATCATATATTACATGTATCTCTCCTTCCCATTCTCATTGATTTATACACATTTACCAATCAAAAGTTTCGAACTTGAATTAGGTCAGTAGTTAAAAGGATGCAATACCTTGTTTCATCTTGAAGGAAATCCACTAGCATATCCTCTACTGAAAGAACAAGGTGCTTGCAAGAAAGATTGTCCTTTACAAGACAAGCTAGTTCTTCTACCTGCAATTTTAGTTGCAATTCAACCACATATTATTATCAGAAATTAATATGATGACTATTAATCTTCTTCGAGAGAACTATTAAGTTGTAATTTGGATCTGAGAGTTTGTTTAGATAACATAATTAAATGTTAACAGACTTTAAAATAATCAACGTGCAAATAGACAACAATAACAACAGTGTAAATAAAATAAACGGAAAAACTGTGCATTAATGGAAGGCTAAAAGCAAATATGCTACCGAGCATTTTGACCATTTTCGAAAAATGATTTGACCATAATATGATTTCCGATTGCCAGGGTACACACACACACACCTTACCCTGCAAACTAAACACAAACACAAACACACACACACACACACACACACATTACCCTGCAAACTTACGCATACATTACCGTGCAAACTACAAACATAAATCACTAAAAAAAACTATCTAAGCATCAAAATTGGAATGATTTGTAGAAAAATAAGAGCTTTACCATCGAGAATTGAGTGAGACTCATGTTATAAATTAACAGTTTTATACCAATTTGTTGATTTTTCTGGTAATTTGACGAAACCCTAACTTCGTGTGAACGAAATTTTGATGATTTGGAATTCTTTTTTGTTTCTGGTTTCGTATGAGGAAGGATTTGTGTTTGACATCTTAAATGACCCTTTTAACCTTATTGCTTTAGGTGTTCAACTTGTTGAGTCTTACGGCCCGGAGTCTCAAATTGGGCTAGTAAAGTAGTTCCTTTTGGGGCCAGTTTTTGAAATGACCATTCTGGCCTTATGCTACGAGGATAAGCATAAGCATGTAAATAAATTGAAAGAACAGATAAAATTTATGTATGTATGTTCTTGTTCATGTCACTGATAACATATGTTTGATCGTAAACATAAACATTACACACGTATAAAACGAATATATGGATTAGTGATCAATCACAAGATTATTGTACGGCTTAGAAATTATAAAAAGTCTCCTCATTTGAATAAAATTATCGAATAAAGATATAAAGTAAAATTTTTGAATTTAGATAACAATATAAACCTGAAGTATAGAAAAGTTTTACTTCATCAAGTTACCCCTCTTTCGTATAATTATATACTCCGTGATTTACCTGAAATTTTTTACTCGTTTAGCGAGTCAACTATTCCAAAGGTTCGATAATTAATTTAGAAGCACTTAAAAGCTACGTAGTATATATTCCATTGTAAAACTGTTGTATTCATTTTAAAATTATCGTAAAACACATAACCATCTACTCCTTAATTAACTACTCCACCCGTCCCAAAAAAAACAGTCTTGTTTGACTTTTTGTTAGATTTAAGATATAGTAATGAATTGTCTAATTTGTCCTTTATTGAATGTAGTTATAAAGAGTAACTAATAAATTAATTGATATATTTAAAGTTAAATTTCCAAAATTAAAAAGGACATAATTGGAACTTTAATTATGTTTAATAGTTATTTAGAGAAAGTGACAATAATTTTGGGACAAACCAAAAAAGAAAGGTGGACAGCTTTTTTGGGACGGAGGGAGTAATTCAGAAGAACCGGGCCATTTAACGGTAATGCAAAGCCCAGTTGTATTGGCGGATTTATTTCGTGTTATTGGACCATTTGATGAGACTTTATTCTAGACTTAATTGCATCGAGATTTCATATCCTCACATTCATCGACTTTCCAATTTTAGCTTGAATCATACTCGACATTAACGTAGATTTAGCAACATTACCAAGTTCTGATTGTTCAAACAAACTAAATAAAATCATTGTATTCGAGCTTCACCCGTGGGAGTTTTACCACATGCGATGCTCGAATGGATTCGCAGTGGGATTTCCTCTGAGGGACGGTACATATGACTGTGTTGGTTTGTCGTAGGAAATGATCTGGGTAGGTGAGTTCCGACATTACGTTAGACCCCGGTCAGTAATTCCTAACCGCCGTTAATAAAAATCAGCCTTATACAAACCAACCCCTTCCTAGCGAATTATGTCCACTCTGATACCTTTACCACACAGATTCAGTCTTGCACTAATGTGTATACGTGATAAATGTGAGACAAGAAACGTATCATTCAACTGCAGTTCTTGCAAGTTGTGACTCATTAAATGCAAAACAACGAGAAATTAGAAATAAGTAAACATCAAATTCGTATAAGTTTTGACTAATCCACACAATGTGTTCTAGTTAATTTTGAAGCCAAAAAATTGGAAATTATTTTGACTTGAGCCATATGTTCAAACATTGTGCCTAGCTCCCAATTCAAGAAAACAGATGTTAAAATAAGCCACCATTGATAACCACATGTGTGTAGCAAAAACAAAAAAAAAAAAAAAAAAGTTACGAAGTGCAATAATAGGGCATAAGTTTCTACATCCATTAATTATTTCTTTTTCCGAAAGAAACCCAAGCTTACGATCATAAGTTTGAGACAACGAATATTAAAATTACACAAAATCCGAATTAGTAATGAATTTGGGATTTTATTCTGGTTTGCCTAACTTCTAATTCTCACGTTTAAATTGATTGGAATATTTTTGGCGTTATTCATCTTCATGGCTTCCAAAATTGATCCGTTACGAAAAGAGATGGACACGACGCTCTTCGCAAGGATATAAATAATTGATTTGGGCTAGTGAATGTTTATGGGGAAGAAGAAAATAAGAACACTTACGATATGGATAGTAGACAAACGAACAAAACAATTTGTGAACTTTTTTTGTTTTTTTATATCTCTCTCTTAAGTGTATACAATTAACTACAGATAAGAGGCTATTTCTTCTCCCAAATTTACAAGTAACATGACTAGTAAAATAGAGGCTTCTTCCCTCTTTGATTCACCATCGATACATTTATAGTAAGAAGTAAATCAAGCAACTTTCTCCATGTTTCCCACTGCCTGGAATCATGGGCACTTGCCAACGAACATGGGATTGTGGAGTAACTAAACGAGGTAATGTAAATAACCTCCTCCTTTTACCCTTTCCCATCGTCCTTGTTTTTCTCGGAGTCGGTTAGATCGTCTCGGATCAAAAATGGCGTCCCTGAGGAAAATGAATAAAAAATATGTAAAACTGATAAATATTACAAAGAGCATGCATCGTTGGAACTTATAAAAACTAAATAAACATAAATGAATTCTTTTTTAAACTTAATAAAATACCTGTTGTTTATTGGTGATTATAAAGGAGTTGATGTCTTGTTCCCCTATATCAATAAAGCCTTCATTTGTCTCTATTCCTTTTAGTTCTGGAGCATCCACAATGCCGTTGGTGAAAACTGATAGTTCTGGACATTCTTTGATTACCAATGTACTCAATGATGGCAACAGAAACTCCTTCTCCCATAAGCAAAATCCTTTTATACTTCCAAGATGTTCAAGTTTTAAGGACTTTAGGCAAGGTAACTCTTTTCTCTCATAGTCATCATCTTCCTTAATAATTTCCGTCAATCTATAGCAATGTGTGACATGTAGCTCTTGGAGTTGCATGAAACTACTAACCATTGAAGTTACAAATACATCGTCTAACCAATTACAATTGTGAATAGAAAGTTTTGTCAGGTTCGGTAACTCTAATTGTCTCCACTTATTGTTCTTCCATAAGTACCTCAAATTGCTCAGCTCTTCTAAGTCCACTTCTCTTAGTTTTGGAAGTTTCACAACACTAGTTTGCGATTCGTTGTTAAAATTACTATCTGTCACTTCCAATTCTACTTCAAAAATCTTGTTTGCCTGTTCACACCTCTTTGCATGTATCTTTTCGAGATTTTTCAGTTGTAACAACTCGTCGAATGCAATAATCACTTCGCTTCTTCCGTTTTCCACATTTATTTCTTTAATATCCTCTAAAAAGAGAGGTTTCTCATCATTTGAAATTGCAGGGCAGGAAGTTGTACTCTCTAAACTCGGGGATGTGATCTGCACAAAACATATAAATAAAAACGATTATTAAAGATTGGACATTTTCATAATTACACAACGCATAATAAATATATATGTACCTGATCAGGTGAAGGGGACGTCATATAGAAGTTATAACGTTCAGGACTAAGTTTTCCGAAGATTGGATATTCCACATACTTGAGCCTCGGAGCTATTGACTTACTACATGTGAAAGCTGCCATTTTGGGGCATTGTTCAATGTAAACATCATTCAATAATGGCCATTGGAATTCTTCTATTATCCCCGTGAAAAAACCTTCAAGGTTTGACAGAGAGATCAACTCAATTACTTCCAGACGAGGAAACACAACAACAACCTTATTATCATTAGGTGTTGTAGTAGTTTGGTCTCCTTCTTCTTCTTCCTCCCTCACAATCACTTTCATTGCCTTGCACCTTTTTATTCTTATCTCTTTGAGTTTCTTAAGGCTTTCAAGTGTAGAAAATGTGAATATATATTTCAAACTGTCACATTTAATGATATGCAACGTCTTTAGGTTTGACAGTTTATGAGCAGTAATGTTTCCATGTCTCAGTATTGGACGAGAAGTATTGGTAGCACCACTTCCTTCATCAGAGATAGTAGTACTATGAAACCCATTGTCGTTCTCTACTGTAGATGAAAATACCTCCTTCATTGAGTTGCAGTATCCTATCACCATCTCTTCAACCTTTACCCATTGCCCTGTTGTATAAGATGGAATCACACTTGACAAAGCATCACATTTTCTTATATGTATCTTTCGAGAGTATAGGCATAAGGACCAGTAAACGACCCCCACCTCAGGAACCTGTAACTTAAAATGCCAATTGTATTAATAGAGCTTAACTATAACTAATGGTTGTTACCAATGCAAAAAAAAAGCAAAAGAGAAATTAATTAAGGTTGGGGGCGTTTCAAATAATAACACGCTTGCTTGCAAGCAAGCTCTCAGCATCACAAAATTAATACTCCGTATTAATATTTGTGTATTAACGTAATCGTTCATATGGATATTCTAAACAATAATAACTAAGAGGATCGAACTCTAGACCTCTTCATTGAAGTAAATCGAACATTTAGGAAATTATAATCCTAAGGTCAACTTTCAATATATTGATTGAAGAATGTTAAGGGTGATAAATATTTTTTAATGATAAAACTAATCACTGGAGCCTAAAGTAAAATAACAACAGTCGTACTTTAAAATTCATAACTACGAGCATCCCACGAGCTTAATTATAAAATGAACGTGATTATCATAAATAATCTTTTAATCGATTCTTCAACGACCGTGCATCACATGGGCTAAAAACCTAGTATCATATATATCTAACTTAATAATGACAAATACGATAGCTTAAAATTAAGTTGGGCGAACATGAATATAAATGTAACAAATGGACAGTTCTGAAAATATAAAAGGTTCTGAAAGACAAATTTATATAATAATATAGAGATAGCTACATTAAGGTTAAGAATACAAGTACACTCAAGACTTACCTTGAGCTGATCATGAATGAGATTAGTTGTACCCTTAGCTACGCCACCACCAACATGCTTGAGAATAGGAAGCCTATAAAGAGTGAATGAATCAAGATGACGGAATAAAGTTGTAGTAGATGGTGTCATCTTTTCATGTTTATCATCATCTCTGTTTGAAACTACTTCTTCCATGCCTTTACAATCCCAAATTTCGAGTTTCTTTAGGTTGGATATGAGTGTCGCCATGAGAGGTGCAAACAAGTACTTGATACTCTCGCAATTATCCAACTCTATGGTCGTGATGTTATGGAATAAGGATGTTGGATGTTGATTTTGACAAATAAAATAGTCATTCCAATTACACTTCCACACATGAGTCATCCTATTCATATTCCACAATTTTAATTTGCAAGGTCGTTGCTTGGGCATAGTTGTTATCAAGTCTCTACTACTTTGACTTTGACTCTTCATGTCAAACACCACATCCACATCATAACTAATTAGTGTAATGTCAGGAAGCTGACGAAAAGTGTGTAAGAGAGATGATGGGATTGCAACTACAGGAATCATCTGCATAAAAGGAATTACCCAGTACAAGTAACTTAATACAGAGCATTATTCTTACATTTTCTCATTTTGACATTGAAGTCTTTAACACAAATAACCTATGTATAAAGCGGATTTTCATAATTATAGTATCTTTCGAACAGTTGTAGACTTATAATAAATTTTAAAAATTACACGTGTCCGTGTGGTTTGTGAGTAATTACAAGTTGGGTTCCGAATGTGGATTGATTTGCAAATATTACGTGGATCGTCCCCCTGTGTAAGAAAAACTAAAATTAATGTAATTGTATAAAATATGACAGCCATACCTCTTGTTTTTGGTCATGTGTTAGCAATTCACTCCTTTGTCCACAAGCGATAATATCGATGTAGTTAAGTGCTGCCATATTAAAATAGATGGTGGTAGGCATGAATATACTTCTAAACTTATCACAGTTCTGAATTCTTAATGATTCTACGCCTTGAAAATCATGGATGATAATACCAGAACCAGAATTATTATCATCTCCTCCTTCTATCCTCCACACCTCTTTTAAGTTCTCTAAATTAGAAACTTCAACACTTCTTAAGCTGTTGCTGCTGCTGCCACTAACATTACCAATACTTCCCTGCAAGTCTATGTTGAATAACACTTCAATGGAACTACAATATCTAACTACAAGAGTTTCTAAATGAGTCAGTAATCGCATTGGATTCCTTGGAAAAAGATTCACCATACTCTTACAACGGCTCACTTTAATCTCTCTCAACGTGGAAATATAGTCAACTTCCTCCAAACTAGTAGCAGTTTCACACCATATCTCCTTCAACTTCTCCATTCCATTAATTTTCAAACTCCCCAACTTCGGGATCAAAACCTACACAATAATTAACACTTGTAATATCCATAAATAGCTAACAAGATTTATTGTTAGAATTAGTTGTAGTGTTTTGATTTAGTTGAATGTGATTGATTAGTTTTAGTTAGGATTGTTTATTGATTAGTTGAATTGTTGTTGTAAGTGAGGGGATGTTTTATAGAATATGAAGACTTAGTGTTAGTGTTTAGAAAGGAATGGTTTTTATTTCTTGAAATTTTGTTGTGTTTTTGTACATCAACTTTGCAAACATCTTAGCCTATTTATAGGCCTCCTAAGTTGGCTAGAATCATCTAGCAATTGCTAATCTAGATTATTCTAATTAAATATCTACTAGTTAATATCTAATACTACTACATAATTCTAGATTAATCTTTTTATTCCTAATTACATGTAGATGAGTCTAGAAATACATTACTATATTTCAACACTCCTCTTTAATGTATTTCGATGTTACTCCGAGCATGTTGCGTAGGAACTCGAACTTTGGTCTTGGAAGTGCTTTGGTGAGTATGTCTGCAATTTGCTCTTCAGTTTTGCAGTATTTTAATTCAATCTCTTTCTTAGCGGTGACTTCTCGTAAGAAGTGATATTTGATATCAATGTGTTTTGTTCTACCATGAAACACAGGAGTTGCCATTGCAATTGCAGACTTGTTGTCGCAGAATATTTGAGTAGCTTCGTCTTGTTTTTCGCCCATGTCTTCAAGTATTCTTCTTAGCCATTTAGCTTGATTAGCTGAGTTTGCGGCTGCGACGTACTCGGCTTCGGCTGACGATTGTGCCACGGTTTCTTGTTTCTTTGATGCCCATGAGAAGACTCCAGATCCAAGTGTGAATGTGTATCCAGAAGTACTTCTCATGTCATCCACCGATCCGGCCCAATCACTATCTGTGTATCCATGAAGCTTCGAGTCTATAGTGGGCTTGTACCATATTCCATAGTCTATGGTACCTTGTAAGTATCTTAATATTCTTTTTGAAGCTCCGTAATGTATTTGTGTAGGGTTTTTCATGTACCTGGATAGTAGACTGGTTGCGTACATGATGTCTGGTCTTGTGGCTGTTAGATATAGTAGACTTCCAATGAGACTTCTGAATCTTGAAGTGTCCGCTTTCTCTGATCCATCTTCTTTTCTCATCTTCTCATTGACGACTAGTGGCGTGGAGACAGTTTTACAACCGTATAGTTTAAATTTTTTCAGGAGATTTTCAGTGTATTTCTTTTGGCATATGAAGATGCCTTCATTTTCTTGACTGATTTCGATGCCAAGAAAATAGCGCATCAATCCAAGGTCGCTCATCTCGAATGTTTTCATCATGTCTTCTTTAAACTCTTGTATCATTCTCTCATTGTTTCCCGTATATATAAGATCATCAACATACAAGGAAATAATGAGAGTGTCAGAGTTACCTTGGGTTTTGATATAGAGTGTGGGCTAACTTTGACTCCTCCTGCTGTCAATCGGCTATACCAAGCACGTGGTGCTTGTTTAAGTCCATATAGAGCATTCTTTAGCTTCAGGACTTGATCTTCTTTTCCCTTCTGGATGAACCCTTGTGGTTGCTCTACGTATATTTCTTCTTCTAGAAACCCATTTAGAAAGGCTGATTTCACATCTAGTTGGTGAATCTTCCATCTTCGTTGAGCTGCTAGCGCCACAAGAGCTCTTATAGTATCCAATCGTGCTACGGGTGCGAAAGTTTCGTTGTAGTCGACTCCAGGCTGTTGTGAATAGCCTTTAGCTACTAGCCTTGCTTTATGTTTTTGTATAGAACCATCAGGATTGAGCTTTGTTTTGTAAACCCACTTTACTCCAATGGTTTCTTTATTTTCTGGATGATCAACTAACTCCCATGTGTTGTTTTTCTCGATCATTCTGATTTCTTCATTCATAGCAGCCACCCACTTTTCATCTTTGGATGCAACTTCATAGCTTTCAGGTTCTATAGTTGTGAAGTTGCAAGTCTCGTACACCTCTGCTAACTTTTTGACTCTTCCAGGTGTTGACTCTGGACTTGATTCGTCTTGTGTTAATGGTAATGTTGCCGACAGAGAAGTTGGCGTAGTAGGGCTCGTTTCTCCAGTACTTTCATGACTAGGATCCTCCGTTTGTAGTGGTTGTTGAGCTGGAGTTTCTATAGATATCCTCGGCAAATATGTTTGCTTTTCAACTTTATCTTTCTCCCAGTTCCAAGAAGCGTCTTCGTCAAACTCCACGTCTCGGCTAATCACGATGTTATTAGTCTTCAAGTTGTAGACTCAGTAACCTTTTGATTGTGTACTATAGCCCAAGAATATTCCCTTCTCTGATTTTTCTTGGAGCTTGTGACGTTTCTCCTTAGGAACATGGATGTAGCAGATAGATCCAAATACACGTAGATGTTTCGCCGACGGCTTCCTTCCACTCCATGCCTCAATAGGAGTCTTGTTTTCGACGGCTTTCGTGGGACATCGATTTAGTATATATACCGCTGTGTATACAGCATCAGCCCAGAAACTGTTTGGAAGGCCTTTTTCTTGTATCATTGTTTTGGCCATTTCCACTACAGTTCTATTTTTGCGTTCAGAGACGCCATTTTGCTCAGGAGCGTAACCAGCAGTGAGTTGACGTTTAACTCCTTCATCTTCACAGAATTTATTAAACTGTGTAGAGGTGTATTCTTTTCCTCTATCACTCCTTAGTGTTTTAATATAATGGCCACTACTCTTTTCTACGAAGTTTTTGAACTTCTTGAATATCGTAAATACTTCAGATTTTTCACGTCATTCTAGAATAGTCATCGATGAAGAGGATAAAGTACCTGTTTTGGTTAAGTGACGGGGTCCTCATTGGTCCACATACGTCAGTGTGCACCAACTCTAATATACCTTTCGCCCTCCAGGCTTTGTCACTAGGGAAAGGTTTTCGATGTTGCTTGCCCATGATACAGCTTTCACACGTGTCAGTGATCTCTTCTATGTTCGGCAAGTCTCTCATCATATTCTTTTGTTGGTGGATTTTTAGTGCGTGGAAGTTAAAGTGGCCAAATCTTCGATGCCATAGCCATGATTCTTCAACTTGAACTTTCATGGCCGTGTCTCTGATATACTGCCAGCGAAGCGGAAAATTGCGATTCTCCATTGGCACTTTGGCTATTAATTTGTAGTTGTTTTTCTTGTCACGGATGACACAACAATCATCCTCGAAGAGTAAAGAGTAGCCGTGCTCCATCATTTGTCCAACACTTAGCAAGTTACTTGCTAGGCTTGGTACTAGAAGAACATCATTGATAGATCGAGTGACGTTATTAGTTTGAACAGTAATAGTACCTTTGCCTTTAGTATCCACGAGTTCTCCATTCCCTAACTTGACACGGGACTTTACGGAGGTGTTGATACTCTGAAATAGCTTCTCATCTCCTGTCATGTGATTGCTGCACCCACTGTCGATCAACCAAGTATCGTCCCTCTGTTTATTTGCGACATGACAGGCATAGAATAGCTAATTTTTGTTCTCCAGTATATCTTCGCTTTCTTCCGTGAAGTTAGCTCGATGATTTTGTTTTAAACGGCAATCTTTTTCTAGATGCCCAAATCTTCTGCAGTTATTGCATTGTGGCTTTCCTTTGTGAAAACAATCTTTCTCCAAATGGTTTGTCCTTTTGCAAATACCACATGGAGGATAGGTTTTTCTTCTCTGATCGAACCCGGTTCTGGGTTTTTCTCCTCCTCCCGACTTTAAGTCGAGATTTCTTTTCCCCTCATTATTAGATTTCTGAGACCTTATTTTGAGTTTAGACTGAAAGGCACTTTCTAGTGAGTTTTCACTACGCCGACTCAGTCTAGCCTCATATGCTTCAAGAGAGCCAATTAATTCCGTTACTGACAGAGTCTCGATGTCTTTTGACTCTTCAATAGCGGTAATGACATGATCGTATTTTTCGGTCATACTAATAAGTATCTTTTCTACGATCCTTTTGTCAGTTATATTATCTCCATAGGCTCTCATTTGATTTACTATTTCTTTGATTCTAGAATAGTAATCTTTAACGGTCTCGGTCTCTTTCATATTTAAATTTTCAAAATCTCGTCTTAGAGTTAGTAGTTTGACAGATCTTACCTTGACGTTTCCTTGAAATTCTTCTTGAAGTATTTTCCACACCTCCTTGGCTGTCGTAGCTCCCATGATTCGTGGAAAGATAAGGCTTGTTGAATATATCCTAGAGCGGCAGCATTTCTTACAACATTTTTGTTGTATTTTTCCTGTTCTTCCGCGGACAGAGTTTCGACGTCTTTTGGAGTTGTAAAACCGACTTCGACAATATCCCATAAGCTTTGAGCTTGGAAATATGTCTTCATTCGGATACTCCAAAAATCATAGTTATCACCATCAAAGATGGGGACGGGAATATTGTACGCACCAACGGTAGTCATGGTGTACTCGAACGAACGCCCAAACGGCTCTGATACCACTTGTTATAATTAGTTGTAGTGTTTTGATTTAGTTGAATGTGATTGATTAGTTTTAGTTAGAATTGTTTATTGATTAGTTGAATTGTTGTTGTAAGTGAGGGGATGTTTTATAGAATATGAAGACTTAGTGTTAGTGTTTAGAAATGAATGGTTTTTATTTCTTGAAATTTTGTTGTGTTTTTGTACATCAACTTTGCAAACATCTTAGCCTATTTATAGGCCTCCTAAGTTGGCTAGAATCATCTAGCAATTGCTAATCTAGATTATTCTAATTAAATATCTACTAGTTAATATCTAATACTACTACATAATTCTAGATTAATCTTTTTATTCCTAATTACATGTAGATGAGTCTAGAAATACATTACTATATTTCAACATTTATATACCAACTACATCTATAAGACGAGTTTTTTGTTAATTCAAATTATGTGTAACTTTTAGTATTATTAATGTATTTAATTACCTTTGAGTTCAAGAGTAGTTGCATTCTGGAAAAGATACAAGTCATGTTTGGAAGTGAATCCAGACTCAATTCCATAAGTTGTGGTAGATCCATGACTACTTCGTCAACATCACACAATCTTACAAACTCAGGTAATTTCTTTAGTTCTAAAAACTTTAGCTTGAGTAATTTAATCGCTTTATTAGCTCCACTATTGTCACCTTTTACCAGTGATTCAATAAGAGGACACTCTGATACTGTAAGTCTCTCAAGTTTCGTCAGACTACTTACAACATTAACTGTGAAGATGCATGTCAAGTCGGCACATTTATGAACTTTAAGAACGTTTATATTGCAAAAGGAATATTCAGAAGGATGCTTCAGAATATCTTCTAGAGAATGCATTCCGTTTGTACATAATCCAAGTTCCTCTGTTTTCTCAAACAGCTCATCAATTTTGCATTCCGAAATCTCTTCCTTGCTTGCAACAAGTTTTAATGTATTTTCAGATGTGGACGCCCCCAATTGAGCACCCAAAGATATCCTAAACCTTTCAAGTTTCTTAAAGGACACATTCTTCGGCTCGAGAATACTTTTGAAGAATTCCTCGACTTCTAATGCAGTGAGTTTATTTGAAACCATCTTGAGTCCTTTACAACTATCTTCTGTAAACTTTATAGGATACCAATATCGAGCTCTCATATAGAGCTCTTCAAGTTTGTTTAAACTTTGAAAGATGCCATCATCAATACAAAGGTCAGCAGCACATTCAGTCAGATCTAGTAACTTCAGGTTTTTTAACTTCCCTATGGCAGATGGTAGATTCGAGATGCCACAAAACGCCAAACTGAGTACTTCCAAATTAATAAGATATCCGAGGAAAGAGATATCGCCCAACGATTTGCATGAATCAAGACATAGTGTTCGCAGGGTAGTTAAGCGCCGCGGAAGCAACGGTTTATGAATACCCGTGTAAGCCACCACTTGAAGTTTCTGCATTCTTGTATAAAAATCTTCTGGAAACTTGGTTAGCTTCTCACCGTCCATTAGGCTCAGAAGTGTAAGGTTTGGCTGATTAAAATCTGCAGGAAACTCAACCATACCACCACACTTTAATAATATTCTTTCGTACGAATCTCTTCTAAGTTGATCTGAGATATTATCGTTGTTAACAAGTGAAGCTTGCTTAACTTTTGAAAAATTGCTTAAAACAAAATCACGTACGAGATCATGAATATTGACATATCCTGTTTTGTCACTTTCAATCAACAAGTTTGAACGTATGAGATTTTTAACACAAGCCTTCACCCGTGTTCTTGCTGTTGAAACACTGTTCAAATTATTATTAAACAGCTTCAACCCCCATCCATACCTCGTCAAGTCCTCTATTCGAATATTATGGTCATCCGGGAACAAGCCAGTTAGAAGAAAAATTGCTTTCTCATCATCATTTTTGAGATAGTCGTACCTAATCTCAAAAACATTTTCAAGCATAAGAAGGCTATTGTTCTGGAAACGAACAAGCGCATCTTTCCAGGTATCTTTGTCTTTATTATCTCTAAGAGTAGAAGCTATGGTTTTTATAGCTATGGGCAAACCACCACATTTCCTTAAAACATCTTCTCCGATTTTAATGAGGTCGTGATCACCGTCAGAAACGATTCCTGCAATTTCCCAAAACAGTTTTTTCGCTTCTGGTTCTTCTAACACAACAATCTTGAAAATACAACAAGGTTTAACACCCATTTGAGTGCAAACTCTTTCATCACGTGATGTGAGTAACAACTTGAAACCTTTTGGCAAAGGATTTGTTAACCCGATATCTTTAAGATCCATCTCTTCCCAAACATCATCTAATATAACCAATATCTTCTTTTTACCATCTTCTGATATCCCTTCAAACCTTTTATGAAGACGCTCAGCCCTATTATGTTCATCATTTTCAGTAAGAGATCGACCGGTGTTCTCTGCTACAGCGTCTTGTATCATCATTTTGTTTTTACTTTTCCCAATAACCACCTTTACAACCAAATCAAACATATTCCTATCCTCCGCAACCTTTTTTAGTTGTTCCATCATCATGCTCTTCCCCACACCACCCATCCCACATAAAGCCATCATTTGGCACTCATTGTTTGGTTCAAGTGCTTTTAATGCTTTATCGAACATCAAATCTCTACTGGACTTGATTACTTTTTGGGTATCAATATCACTAGCAACCGCTGGTTAAGAGGTGGAAGGCCTTGTAGAGTGAACCCTACTAAGAAGCCTTGGTTCATCACTCCATTCGATTTCAGATTTTCTTTTCTTGAGAATGTCGATATCCATGAGGATATCAGATGCTCGTTTACCTGCTTTGTACCTCGCCTTCATGTTGAAGCATCCAATTCTAACGGTTGAAATATTTCTTACTTCTTTGGATACCCTTACGAATTCTTCCAACCAAACTGGTACATAATGAGGTATCAGAAGATCTTTTGCAACATTCATCTCCTTCTTCCTCTTCAGATCACTTGCCATCGCATTCAATTCCACCATTTTTGTAACCATTTCATTAACAATGTTTCTAGAGGAAACCAGGTAACCCACGTGTCGCTTAATGACTATCATTATAGATTCAACGACAGGTGTGACAACTGGGGCTAAAAGATCCATTTTCCTATCTGTAATTTAATACAAACAATAGAGTAGAAGTATTCACTAAAAGACAGAAATGGATAGTGACATATATAACCATAATACAACAACAATACTCAATTCCACTAATGTGATCAACTGATGAAGATGAACAATAGGTTATTCTAGGAGTCACGGTTAATGATACATCCCTACAATGTGTGTTGACTGGGGGTGAAAAATCAGGTGTGTCAAAATTCGTGCGCACGTATATGGTCAGTGTTCCAATGGTGAAAGCAAATGCGGTAAAGTGGACAATTAAATGTGTGATTGCTACTCGTGCAAGGTTTTAATCGGTAATGTCCATGTGTTTGTTCTATCTATGGGTTTATTATTTGTTAGAAAGTTAAATCGGGTGGATGATATCGTGTATGGATGGATTGCTTGGGCAATGGGGGCGATTATGTCGGGTCTGGCTCAAACGACCCATTATCTCCTAAACTAAGGAGATAAGTGGCGTATCCAAAAAGGTTCTTAGTCCCAAGCTAGTAACCTAAAGATCAAATTATAGCTCAGAGGTATAGTATTTTTGGTGTCGAAAGACTTCACTTGCTCGTTGGTTAACGAGTGAAGTGCGGTGTGATTCGGGTGTCTCATTTAACGATATCAAAAGGAGGTATAATTAGCGGGTCGGGTTGTTACCGTGCGAAGAAACAGGTAGAAGATGGGTGTTGCTCAAAATCTTCAAGTGAGAGATTTTTGGAGTGTGAGGAGTTTGATCAAAAAGGAGAGAACTCAATTGCTGAAGAGTCTCCCATATAAGGAGAAAGTTTCCCTCATAGGGAGGTGGCTCCCATATAGGGAATATTGAACTCACTTAAGGAGATTTGGTCAAAACTATTTCCGGTATAGGGAAAAAGGTCTCCCGTATGAATGGTTTGATGGGCTAAAATTGGATTTTGACTAGGACTACTCGTTGTGTTGCGATTTTAACTAGTATAGCACTATAAATTCCTTCATATGTAGCCTAAATTGTACCTATGAAAATTAATAAAAGAATACTCTTTGTTGGCCAAGGATTGAATTAATATTACATATAATCTCGTTAAATTCTCGTGTTTTTATGTTTTTACTTTCGTTCTTCGTGTTCAACACATATTTGTTTGTTGTCTTGTGGGTTGATAACCAGGTGGTTGTCAAGTTTTGTGAGGGCTCACTCATATATTCCTGTAAGGATTAAAGTTTAGCCGTGGTCATTGTCTGATATGGTTTCTATATTTTCGAGATGTCAATTTCCGTTTTTTGTAGACGCTATGAACGGATCTTAGAATCAGTCTACTCGATCTAAAGGCGGAAACCAATATATCTAGACTTAATTGAATAACGGGTTGTTCACATGACCGAATTAGTCGAACCTAGACCTAAATCTAGATTAGAACGGAATCTAGAATGTGTTATTATGTGGGCTGGAGGTAGGAGACGATAGCAGACCATTTGGGAATGATTAGGGTATGTGAGAGTGTGTAAAATATCAATGAAACACGAAACCCGTATATATAATGTCTGCAGTGACAGTCGGTCGACTGACTTTCAGTCGGTCGGCTGCCTGGTCAAGTCAATTGATGATCAACTTACACTGACCTGGTCGACAGTGACTGTAAGTCGATCAACTGACTCTGTTTGTCAATCAAATTTCTGGTCAGTTTAACTAATGATTAATACATTCACGCACTATATCAAACATTTCAATAGTCACCATTGTAATTACAAGATTAAACGTAATGAGAATGAATTACACATTAAGAATATCGAACTTTTTTGGGAAGCAATTTTTTAGGGGGAAGTAATTTTTTTTTTCTTTTTAAATTTATTTTTTCAAGCATTAACATCACATTAAGTATGAATATTTAAAAAAGACATTTTGTGATAAATGTTATTATTTTGGAGGAAAAACGCTCGAAGAAATAAATGATAACATTCATTGCAATGAATGATTTGCTTCTAAAATTTTTTAAAGGGTTAGAAATCGGGGTTTGGAAATTAGGGTTTAAAAATTAAGGGGTTAAAAATTAGGGTTTAGCTATTAGGGTTTAGAAATTAGTGTTTTAGGTTTAGAAATTAGGGTTTTGAGTTTAGAAATTAGGGTTTAGATTGAATTTTTAGCACGAACAGTTTAGAGTTTAGGGTTTTGGGTTTTGGGTTTACCCTAAACTCTAAATCGGGCTAAATTTCGAAAAAAAACACTTCACACAAGATGAAAATAAAACGATGCAAATAAACTCTGATTAAAACATTACTCATGATGAATGTTATCATTTATTTCTTTGAGCGATTTTCCGCCAAAATAATAACATTCGTCACAAAGTGTCTTTTTTAAATGTTTATATTTTCATGTGATCTTAATGTTTGAAAAAAAGAATTTAAAAAAAAAAAAAAAATTACTTCCCCCTAAAAAAGTGCTTCCCTCTTGATGATGACTATATATATATATATATATATATATATATATATATATATATATACATATATATATATATATATATATATATATATATATATATATATATATATATATATATATATATATATATATATATATATATATATATGTGTGTGTGTGTGTGTGTGTTTTAAACTCATTTCAAACATGTCTGACCTGCTTGATGCTTCTTAAATAAAGATAAGAACTTGACGACCCAATAGACCCGTGCAAAATTTCTTTTCCCACCAGAAGCAACCCAATAGGTCAAAAATAAGACCCAAACAAACCCATCTTTAATGATATAGGGTGGGATTGCCAGGCATAATATATAATTTAATATATATATATATATATATATATATATATATATATATATATATATATATAGTGGTAGGATCAAGGGGGAAGTAACCAATCGGGGGGAAGCGGGAGGAAGCAATTTTTTTTTTTTTCGTTTTTTGAAAAAACTTTGTTCACGAACATTATAGATTGGATGAAATTATGAACATTTAATAAAGACGCTTTGTGATACGCTCTAAAAACACGATAATTGTTATATATTACTTCTTCGAGCGTTTTCCCGCAAAATAAAAACATTTATCACAAAGTGTCTTTATTAAATATTCATATTTTCATCCAATCTATAATGTTCGTGAACAAAGTTTTTTCAAAAACGAAAAAAAAAACATTTGCTTCCCCCCGATTGGTTACAGTATTATAATAATAGAGGTGAAAAGTGACCACTAACCATTACAAGTTTTTGTGCATTGAGTACATGTTTTTTATTACAGAATTTTTATTGATGCATTTATCAAAAATCTAAGTTGTAAATTATATATTCAGGAAATATTATAAATTATAAATAAAATATATAGCATTACCTGTGTTGGGGGTCGAGTAAGAGAAATATTGAAAATTTTGAACTGCACAACCAGATAATAATTCAGAACCAATGTTGTTCTTAAGAAGAAGATAAAAATTGGTGTGAGTTTGTGGTTGAAATTTAAAGACAGGGAAAATTGCTATTCTTCCTCTTCATTGATAATTAAAGTATCAATGCTTTACTTTTCTTTTTTTTTTTTTTTTTTTTTAAAGAATCAATGTTGTGCATCCTCTTCACTCTTTCACTTATGTTCTTCCTTCAATCATTAATAAAAGTTGGAATCAATGCTTGTTCCTTTTCTCAAGAAAAATCTTTAACAGAAGACGGTTACAAAATATTACATATGACTAAATATTATTAGAAGATTTACATCCAATTCAAGTTTACAAAGAGTCAAAGATCTATAAGTTATAAAAAGAGTCAAAGATTTGATGTTACAAGGAAGGATTGCATGTTAAATCTCTTCAACTATACAAAAACCAATGTTGGATACTACTTGGATAAAAAGATAGCGTGTGAATGTTACCGATAGTTAGTGATTTGTTGAGGTGTATGTTCAACCGGGTTTTGACGTAACTGAGTGTTAATATATTAGGTTATGTTGGTTTATAGATTAGGAGATGGTGGTAATATATATACTTACAAAATTCAAGAAAACATAAAATGGAGAAAAAAAAAAAAAAAAAAAAAAAAATCAACTTCATTAAGTACCTCATGTTTATTGGCAATTATAAAGGAGTTGATTGATGTCATGTTCCCCTACATCAATAAAGCCTTCATTTGTCTCTATTACTTTTAGTTCCGGGGCAGCCACAAACACCTTGGTGAAAACCATTAGTCTTGGGCATGATTTGATTACCATGTTACTCATTGACGGCAATGAAAAGTTCTTCACACATAATCCAATTAAAGTATCCAAGATGCTCAAGGTAATACTTTACAGTCATCATCTTGCATACTACTCCCAACCATCGAAGCTGTATATACTCCAATAATCTTCATACAAATATGAACAAAAAGTTTTGTTAGGTATGGTTGGTAACTCCAATAGTCTCCACTCATTGCTCTTAAATAAATAATTCAAATTCCTCCTCAGTTCTTATAAGTCCACTTCTCTTAGCTTCAGCACTTTCACAACAGTCTGTGATTCGTTGTTAAATTCACTATTCTTTGAATGAATCGTTGAGGGTGTCGGGAACTCGGTATGAGTTTGGTAACCGACGGAAGTTATCGAGCTAGTGGGAGTTTGTCAACTAGTAGAGTGGTGGAGATGATTATGCGGCGTTGTTATCCAATGTTCTCAAGATTAGTGTGATGATTTCGGGTAACACTAGGGCTTCGAATACTTGCCTTACTCTCCGATGGCAAAGAAATTTGCGACTGACTGGTGGTACGAACCAAGTTTCTTCTCGAGTAGACGCGGTTTTATTTCTTACTTGTACAGTGGGAGCGTGCTTGGGATGAGAAGATGGGTTTGTGAAATTCATAGCTATGAGGAGGTCAGTAAACCAGCGAGAAAGTGAAAAGTTGAAAAGCTAGTAGATTTCGAGGTTGTGACTGCGTTCTCACTGGAGCCTTGATGAAGAGTCTACGAGGGCGTCTGTTGAATTTTCTGATTGCTGGGAAGGAAAATCATAGATAGACGGTGAAATCCTGTACGAGGGTGATCATTGACATGTGTGGTCGGGATTGGACATGTCTAGGGTGATCGGTGAGGCGGTGTAGTCTCATGAAGAATCCTATAATTGAAGAGTCGCATACTTCAATTGGTCTTCTGGTGTAAGAAGATGATCTTCGTGTTAGAAGATGGTGGTGATAGAAATCGAGATGGCCCAAGCTAGTAACTATGAGATTGGTTTATCACTCAGCGGTGTTTTTGGTGTCGAAAGACTTCACTTGCTCGTAGGCTAACAAGTGAAGTGAGGCGTGATTCAGTTGTCTCATCCGGCGGTATCAAAAGGAGTTGGTAATCGGCAAATCTAGAGTTATTGTGGGTTTGTTTTAACATAGTGACGGGTTGGAGAAGGTTGTTTAATGTCTCCTTTGAGTGGGAGATTTTTGGAGTGCGAAGTTCGAATTAAACAAGGTTTGTTGAATCTGTGATATTAGTGACCGCGAGTTTAGAGTTATGGTCGCAAAAATCACATCTGTGCTGAGAAAACAAAACTCGCGACCACCAGAATTTCCTCGCGGTCGCGAGAATTGTTCTGACGGGAGAAATTTCTAGAATTGTGTTTTCTTGCTCGTTAAGTAGTTTCCTTGTTTAGACTTGCCTATATAAACACCCTATGTAACCCATATAATGTGTGCACGAAATTAATAGTGAAAAATCTCTAATTTGCGCCAGTGGACTAAACTCTTCTCCGTGTTTTGGAGTTGAGATATAACCACATTAAATCCTGTGTCGTTTATTTATCGTTTTACTTTTATTATTCGTTTATCGTTCGTGGGTTAGTGATTATGATCAATCACTTTTCTTGTTTGGGTCCTAAATCCTAACACAAACAAGCTCGCAAACGTAAATGAACACTTCATTTATATAATATCAACTATAAAAATATTTTTATAATAATATAACGTCTACAAATTCCTTCTAGCCGAAAAATTATGTATGTACATAGTTGGATTAGCATGCATTGTTTTTTTAAATCTCAGATTTTCGTCAAGAACAGGATAATTGAGTTTAAAACAACAAACATGTAAAAAGATATAGCAACATCTACCCATAAAATAGTCCGAGAACAATTAGATAACTAACATTGTGAAAACAGAGCTAATATATATAGTAATAATAGAGGTAATATTTATTGACAAAATTGCATGGATGGTCCATTAACTTTGTATCTAAAAGCAAGCTACACCTTTAACTAAAAAACGAGCATGGATGACCCTAAACTTTGTATACTAAGCACGAATGGCCCTAGGTCCCTAACCCCGTTAGTTTATGACTGACTCAGCTGGTCATGTGACTCTCATGTGAGGGTATTTTTGTCCCAACACTAATGTTTATTCAGGTATTTGGATCACATGAGATGCACGTGTATTTTTTTTTAGGTTATATAACCCCTCTGTCTCACCAACGTCGTCCCCAAAACTGAAACCCTAATTGTGTTCTAGTATTCCGTTGAATTTCTAATTCAAATCAACAATGGTCATGTGTTGGTGTGGGTGTAGCGCGGCATTTCGTACATCTGGGACGGCTCTTAATCCAGGTCGACGTTTTTTTACATGCCCTATTAAGGTAATTGATATTAATTTCTAGAATTGCATTACAATTGAGTTGTTTTTAATCGTAATATATGTTATTGCTATGTTGTTAGGATTCATCATGCGGTTTTTTTCGCTGGTATGATCCTCCCATGGAAGAACGTGTTGCTAATATTATTCGTGGTTTATTGAATGCAAAAGCCGCTAGTGATCAAAAGGCTAAAGATGCAGAGAATCAGAGTTTTAAGTTGAAGATGTTGTTATTGTTTAGTTGGATTTTTTTTGCAATGTATGTTTATGCTAATTAGCTAGAGAATGTGGAATTCTAGCTTTATTTTGAGTCTTGTAATTCATTTATGTTATTCCAATTGTGGTTTGTCAATGAAACACTGTTTTTGTATCTCAATTGTATTATGGTTATATCATTGATCATGCAAGACTTTTCTTGTTTACAGAATGTATACATATGACCATTTTTTGAGTAATAAAAAAATGCAGGTCAATTTTTTTTAACTGCCAGTTGTGGACTAAATATGAATGCAGCCTTAAACTATCTCATAAACTGCCATTTGTGGACTAAAATGGAATGCAGGCTTAAACTATCTATATGTGATGATCTTTGTATCAAAATATGACACTTTTGTTGACTAAATTCGACTATTTCATAAACTGACAGTTTTGTGGACTAAAATGTAATGCAGGCTTAAACTATCTATATGTGATGATCATTGTATCAAAATTGACACTTTTGTTGACTAAATTTGACCTACATTTTGACAGTTCTTTTTAACAACAGCTGACATACATTATTTTACAACAGCTGACCTACATTTTGACAGTTCTTTTGTTGACTAAATTTGACAGTTCTTTTTTACAACAGCTGACCTACAATTTTTATGAAAAAATTGACAGTTTTGACAGTTTTGACAGTTTGTTGACTAAAGTTGACCTGGATATTTTTTATGAAGAAAGTTGACCTGCATATTTTTAATCAATGTCCAGCAGTAGTAGCAGATAGTTTACGACTGGATTACATTTAAGTCCACAAATGGCAGCTTAAAAAAAAAAAAAAAAAAAAAAAAAACCTATAAAACAGTCAACAAATGACAATAAATAGCAACAACTAAACCAGAATTCATACTAAGTCTTGCATACACCAAAATTCTCAAAAAGTAACAGTTTTACAACCAAATGATTAACCAAATGATTAAACTTGATAAAAAGTCTTGAAAGACAAATACATCAAACAATGAAAAAAAAAAATGTGACATTAGGTCAAATTTCCATGGATTTCCTCTTGGTACCACTACTTTGACCAGCTTCTGCACCACCCCGTGTTGGGCAACCCCTCCTGTTATGGCCTGCACCCTTACATATTCCACATTTGATAACCTGACCCTTCTTTGACAACTTACCACCTTCAACAATATTATCATTCTCAAGCAATCCCTTTCTTCTACTCTTCTTTGGCCTACCTGCAGTAGCAATCTTTTTAGGTGGGAGGATTGGTATTGTCACATTTGACTTTGGCCACATATCCCTTCCATTCAATGGAATAATAGCATGTTGGTAAGTGTCAAACCATCTTTTTCTGTGATGAACTTGGTTTACCCACAACTCTGGTCTAGGAACTTTTGGGTCATTAGCTCTCATATTCCATATACAAGCTATGAAATGTTTACATGGCATACCTGTTACTTCCCATTTTCTACAAGCACATGACTCCTGACCCATGTCAACAACCAATTGCTCATTGTTTGGTCCAGTCACTTGAAACATCCTACTACCATTATAGATTACACTATACTTGCTGGCTTCTTTTTTAATCAGCTCAAACACCTTGGTTGCTTTTGGAGTTAACACACCATCTGACTTCATAATGTTTTTTTGAGTACTGTCAATTCTCTTCATTAAGTAAGTCCTGATGAACTCCAAACAAGTTATAATAGGCTTGTCCCTCCCATCTACTATCCACCTGTTAAAAACTTCACACATGTTGCTCAATAACACATCAGAAACTGCCCTACCTGAAAAATGACTTCTGGACCATTGTCTTGGAGGAATATCAGACAAATACTTGTGAGCCTTAGCATCAAATGCTTTCAGATCAGCCATAAATTTTTCAAAGTGTGCTACTGTAGTAGCAGTAGCACACTTCCAAAGATGTTGCTTGTAAGCTAATCCCCTAAAATTCCTGGTTTTCATATTTTCATGTAAATGTCTCAAACAAAATCTGTGCTCTGCACAAGGGAATATCCTCTCAACAGCATGGATAAGTCCCTATAAAAAAAAATTAATTAAGTTATGGTAAATTTAAATTTACTTAATACAAAAAAATAAAAAAAATTCAATAAAATTCAATAAAATAAAATTTGTCCAGTTGCTGGTTCTTTCATGAATGCCCCATCTAACCCTAGCAAATCTCTGGATAAAGTTCTAAAGCCTTCTTTCAATGGTCCCAGGCACACATAACATCTGAAAAATCTCCTCTTCTCAACATCATCATCACATGGCTCAGTTAACAATCTCACAGTAGTACCAGGATTACTTCTACTAAGTTCTTCCAAATAATCTCTTAAATAATCATACTGTTTTGCATAATCACCCTCCACAACCTTTTTAGCAGCTTGTAGAGCCCTATAAGCCTTATATTTTGAAATATCCATATGAAACTCTTGCTCATACTGTGATTTGATTGCAGCAGTTGGGATTTTAGGATTTGTTGGAATCTGGTTAACCAATTTAGATGCAAGAAATTCATAAGTACAATGTTTAATGTTCCTAGACTGATGGCACACATGAATTGGTTTAAATGTTTTAACTATCCATGTCTCCATATTGGGAGTTTTAGAAACATACAGATTCCAATCACACACAACATTTACTTTCCTCCATGTCTTCTTTTTAGCTTCACCATGTACTGGTTTCTTACCCTTATCTTTCACCTTCTTGCCCTTTTCAACAACCCGTTTAGCCTTCTCAAGTACCTTTTCTTCATCACATTCACCTTGACATCCAACCTGTAATCTTAGTTTCTCATTTTTAATAAAAACAAGTTGCCTTCTAGTTTCAACTGCATGCATTCTCACTAATTCTTTGACTTCCTCTCTAGAACCAAACTCTTGTCCAACATAAAAATAAGTGTTACCAACTTCTTCATTATCTTTCAAAACCATTTTTGCTTCATTGATCTTTTTCTTCCTAATTTTTTTATCAGCATCTACACCCTCATAATCACTATCAAAATCATCATTATCCAAATCTTCTACAATAGTAAGGGAATTGTTTGGTGGCTCATATTCAGTAACAGCTTGACTAGCATTACCCATGAAATCAACATCCTTATCTATAGAGAAGTTAAAGTCACTCATATCTTCATCCTCATCTTCAAACTTATTATCTTCATCAACTATGTACACCTCATCATCACTGCTAACTTCTATATCACAGACAACTTTATCATGGGTGTTTTTTAGCAGGCTTTTAGAATCATGTATAACACTAGGAAACTGTGAATAAAATTGGTCCAAACAACTGACCTGACTTGAGTCATCAACAACATCTTCATATTCAACAAACATGCTAATCTCCTTATGAGTACCAACATAACTAGTTAATAGTTTTACATCATCATCATTGGCAAAACTATGTAAACCATTATCCATATCAGATTCAGGCAATTGAAAGTGAAATTTATACCTACTAGACCTGTGATATCCTAACCACTCTAACTCTTCAACAAGACTTTCCACACCAAAATCAACACTATCAACACCATCGAATAAACAAACCTTACCATTCAAATACTCAATGTTTGGTGGTTTAGTAAATAAACCACCATAATGCAGCTTCACAGTAAATTTTGATGGACAATCAGCTGCAACAATATAATAACAAAAACAAGTTATTTCGAAACAAAGTAACAATATATGATACTGTCTAATCAGCTGCACAATATGATACTAGTATATACTGTATCAGCTGCAACAATATAATAACAAAAACAAGTTATTTCAAAACACAGTAATTATATGATACTGTCTAATCAGCTGCACAATATGATACTAGTATATACTGTATTCGTAGCATGAAAAAAAAACCAACTTACCATATAATTCCATTAGTTTTTCAATCCCATAATCCTGTCTGATAGCAAAAAAGGTATCAATACCCATTTATGTTGTTGATCGCCTGTTTTGTTTGATATTATGAACTTGCATAAAAGAAGAGTCGTATAAAAATTAGGGTATATGAACGACTCAATGTAACAGTGTTTTAGGGTAGAATACAAACCGTTTTCTATTAAATCGATCCAAATACCTGAATAAACATTAGTGTTGGGACAAAAATACCCTCACATGGGATTCACATGACCAGCTGAGTCGATCATAAACTAACGGGGTTAGGGAGCTAGGGCCATTCGTGCTTAGTATACAAAGTTTAGGGCCATCCATGCTCGTTTTTTAGTTAAAGGTGTAGCTTGCTTTTAGATACAAAGTTAATGGACCATCCATGCAATTTTGTCAATATTTATTACATGGTTTTACATCACCCACTAAACATTTAAACTTTTTATGCATCGAGTATATCGAGTATATGTTTTTTATTACATAATTTTGATTTATTTATCAAAAATCTAAGTTGTAAATCATAGATTTAGGAAATATAAAATACTAGTGAAATGACCCGTGAAATCACGGGTTTGTTTAAACGAAACAATTTAATGACATGTTTTAGGTATTAAGTGAATGTAAATGCTAAAGACATTTATTTTAATGACCCGTTTGACTAAGAAACTTGTCGTTGTTTTTACAAATATATAGAGACATGTATTTTCGCATACATATGTAACGTAATTAATTTCATAAAAAGAATCCGTATTTGAATATTAATAATATAGTAATTATAATAATTATAATAATTATATTAAAAGTAAATAATAATAATAAAGTTCGTTCAAAGTTGAGTATTTATATTTATAATAATAATAATAATAATAATAATAATAATAATAATAATAATAATAATAATAATAATAATAATAATAATTAGTATTAATAAATTTCTTTTAAATTTTTTTAGAAAATAAAAATTACAATTTAGGAGATTTTAGGTATTTCCTTTTATAAAAGATTTAATATTATTTTTTTAATTAAATTAATATATAATTATGATTTTTTTCGTCTTGCAAACATATTGTTATTTCACATTTGATTTTTTTCGTCTTGTCAAAATCAGTAGCTTTTGCTGAACTTCATGACAGTCTTTGAAAGTGCGCTGTTTTACCCTGTTTTGTACATAAGATAAAATACAAACATATATACATATTTTTGAAGTTTGGTTTATAACCCCACTTTTCAAAAATTCATAAAATATAATATTTTTTTGGCATACTTTAGATCAATAAAATTAAAAATAATGATAACAAAATTTTTCGCCCCGCTCTCGGGTAAAGCAATTTCGGCTCAACGACCTAGTCTTCAACTCACGACGAATTTTAGAAATCAATTTTTTTTTAACTTAATGAAATAAAGTAAATTTTGTTTTTAAATATCACACAAAACTTAAAAGCATATTAATTTCATATAAAACCTAAAAAATAAAAATTCAGAATGGGGGGAGAAAACTAGTTCTTTAGTGTCTGCTAGCGGAAAAGACCAATCGGATTCCATTCTCGGAACTACACGAGAACAGAACAACTAACTCTAGATAGCATTTTCTTTTTAGAACACTTGAATCTCCCCACAGTTAGGTAGCTGTGGTGTCAAAATTGTGATTAACTTCATCGTCAATTTCTCTTGGTCCATAATCAACTTGCCTATCTGTGACTTTTTCTTTAAGCCAGTGCCCGGCTTCTTCCGTAATATCCCAAAATTCAACTAGTTTCGCCTTTTCTTTAGGCGACAGATTGGATACTAACCGGTTACATAACTTAAAGTTCCCCTTACTTCTAGCATCGATAGCCCGTTTAAAAAGTTTCTTCATTAAACTGTTAATAACGGGGTCATTTAATTTCGTATCAACAACGGGGTTCTTTATTATCAAGTCATCATTAGATTTTACTTCATTTTCCCCACACTTAGGCGTTTTATTATTGCTAAGCACTACCGTTGGAGTTGGTAAAACAACATGGTTATTACCAATCATTTTTACTGGTTCAACGGTTTTAGTTGGTGGAGATTTAGACTTTCGAATCATAAAGGTGATAGATTTGTTACCACTTTTAAGTGTCATTCTTCCATTTCCTACATCAAATAACGCCCCGGTGGACGCTAAGAATGGGCGACCTAAAATTAGAGGAATGTTTGGGTCCTCTTCTATGTCAATGACAATAAATTCGATTAGAAAGGTTAAATTGCCTACTTGAACGGGTAGGTTGTCAGCAATTCCAACTGGGTGCTTAATGGTTTGATCAAAGAGTCGAACACTCATATCCGTTGGACTTAACTCACCTACACCTAATCTCTTATATAAGGAAAGAGGCATAACACTCACACTCGCACCTAAATCTGCTAGTGCATCATACATGACACAATCACTAAGTAGACAAGGAACAATAAATTCACCCGGATCACCTATCCTAGGAGGAGGTTTTGGTGGAACTGTCTTCACCGGGTTTACTTTTACGGCTTTTGTTTCTTGCACTTTCTTATTCTTTTTCTTCTTCTTCTTTCCAGAGGTATCACAATCTTTATTACCTATCACTTGCTCATACTCAACTCCTTTTCTTGGAAACGGGATGGGTGGTTTGTATGGTGCCACCACTGGCTTTACATACTCGGGTGGTGGTGGTGGTGTAACTTTTTCATTGTTACTCACATCTAAAACCTTCCCATCTTCTGGAGCTGGTTTTTCAGAATTCGTTGAAACCATGTTAACATTCTCATTCCGAGGATTTACTTCAGTATCACTCGGTAGCTTTCCTTGTTCCCTCTCACTCATCATGCTAGCAAGAGTACCTACGTGTTTTTCTAGATTCAAAATGGAAGCTTGTTGAGTTCTTAATGACTGATCAAACCTCTCGTTCGTTTGGGTTTGAGATGTAATGAATTGTGTTTGAGATTCAATCAGCTTTGCCATCATTTCTTCTAGATTTGGCTTTTTCTCTTCGGGTTGTTGTGGTGGTTTATACAAGCTAGGTCTTTGTTGATTGAAAGTGTTGTTTTGAGTTGGTTGGTTATTCGGACCTTGTTGGTTATACCAGTTATTTTCGGGTCCTTTTGGATTGTAAAGAATGTTTTGATTTCGATTTAAGTTTAGCCTTGGCGGTTGATAATTATTTTGATAATTATTTCCCGGCCTTTGGTTCATATAGGAAACATTCTCTCGTTGTTCCATCGTTGGTTCAATGTGACAATCTTTCAATAAGTGTGGTCCACCGCATTGCTCACAACTGATTCGTATTGCGTGAATATCTTTATTCATCTTTTCCATTCGTCTTTCGAAAGCATCTATTTTTGCGGAAACGGAATCAAAGTCAGGGCTAGAATCGGCTCTAGCCGCTTTAGATGATCGAAAGATATCTTTTTCTTGGTGCCACTCATGCGAGTGGGAGGCTGTGTTATCAATAATTTTGTAAGCTTCAGTTGCGGTTTTCTTCATGATGGAACCACCAGCGGTTATGTCGATGTCTTTTCGTGTGGCGATGTCTACGCCTTTATAGAAGATTTGTACTATTTGAAAAGTATCTAATCCGTGTTGAGGACATCCTCTCAACATCCTTCCGAATCTTGTCCACGCCTCATATAATGTTTCATTTGGATTTTGCGCGAACGTAACAATTTCTCCTTGAAGTCTCACGGCTTTAGATGCCGGAAAGAATCTTTTAAGAAATTTCTCAACTAAAACATCCCATGTGTCAATCGCCCCTTCAGGTAACGATTCTAACCAATCTTTGGCTTCTCCCTTTAAAGTCCAGGGAAACAACATGAGATAGATCTGTTCATCCTCCACTTCTCGGATTTTGAATAGTGTACAAATTCTTTTAAACGTACGAAGGTGTTCGTTTGGGTCTTCATTCGGCGTACCACTATATTGGCACTGATTAGTTACCATGTGTAGAATTTGTCCTTTGATTTCATAATCTGGCGCATTAACTTCTGGCTTAATAATGGCGTGACCTTGGCCCGTGCGTGTGGCTCTCATTCGATCTTCCATACTTAGAGGTTCCAGATTTTCCATGATTGGAAGTGTTGTTTCCGAATCACTAGAGGTTTCTGATTTAATGGTTTCTTCCTCAGCAATCTCTGTTTGAATGATTGGTGGTTCCGGAGGAATAATTAGTGGATCAGGGTCTCGGAATTGTCCCTGAGTATTCTCCGGATTCTCAATTGTGAGGTTGGTTTCAAAAACTGGATTATCGGAAATTTGAGTATTTGGTCGACTAGATGACGATTCTAAAGAAAAATCAACGGCGGCGATATTTGCTAAATGCCTTGATCGAGTTACAGGTGGTGAACGTATAAAAGGTGGTGAACGTCTTGCTCGGTGCATTCACTGAATATCCTATTAGTTTTAAAAAGGAAAGAAAAATTATAATAAGTTATCCAACCAATAGACTTTTCTGATTTTGCCCACGTTTCGAATAGCCAAAAGATGCAGCAGAGGGGCAGGATTCGTTTGGTCTCAATATAATTGAGTACTGTTTGGCTCCAATAACCCGGTCCACGTACAAATCCAACTATTACTACGAACCAGAAAATTTTGATGTCTATTAATTTAACCACTTAAAATAAATTTTCGTAATTTTAAGAAATTTAGAGAAGAAGTAGAAAAAATTCTAAGTCTTAAAAACTAGAATGGCGAGAAATAAGAGAGAAAAAGATTGCGCGTCGAAAAGTGTCGAAAAATAAAAAGGTCGAAAAATAGGCGTCGAAAAATAAAAATAAGAAAGTAGTGCGAAATACGGCGTCGTAAAATTCTAAAGCACCTAAAACTTAGTCTAAGGAATAAGCACTTAAGGGATTTTACGGCAAAGCCTAAAAATCTAGGAGTAAAAATAACTATAGCAAAAACTAAGTTTAAAATTAAATATGAGCTAAAAATACAAAAGTTACGCTACAACGATTAAAAAGGTACAAAATATAAAAATATACAAAAAGTTGTAAAAAGTACAATTTTTATAAAAATATTATTTTATATTATTTATTTAATAAAACTATTAATTTTACAATTTAATAAAAACTTATTTAAACTAAATACATAAATAAAAATAAAACTTAAAACTAATAATAATAATAATAATAATTAGGTTTTAATAATAATAATAATTAAAAATAACCCGTGATTAGGGTTTTTGTCCGTGTGTCAGAAGGCCTCCGCGAGTCGCGGCAAATAAAGAGGAAAACTCCGCGAGTCGCGGGGTTCAGGAATTCAGTTGACAGCTTTTGTTTTTACGCGTTTTTCTTTTTTTTTTTTTTTTTTTTTTTTTTTTTTTTTTTTGTTTTTTAATTAAATAAAAGATATTAAAATTAAAACTTATATTTTTATAAACTAAAATAAAAATAAAGAAACTTTTAAAACTTAACTATTTAACAAAGTCTTAAAAATACATATATTTTTTTTTTTTTTCTTTTTTTATATTTTTTTTTTTTTTTTTTTTTTTTCGTTTTTTTTTTTTTTTTTTTTTTTTTTTTTTTTAAAAAAAACGATTTTTTTTTTTTTTTTTTTTTTTTACAAATTTTTTTTTTTTTTTTTTTTTTTTTTTAAAAAACGCTTTTTTTTTTTTTTTTTTAAAAAACGATTTTTTTTTACAAATTAATAATTTTTTTTATAATTATAATTTTTTTTTAAAACTTTTTTTAATTCATTTACTATTCATGAATAGTAAATGAAAATAAATTAATTAATTTACTATTCACATGAAAGCGACATGATAGCAATTATTAATTATAAGTTACATAATATACCCCTGAAGTATTTAATAAATACGACTTTTTTTTTTAAATTTTACGTAAACTTTTATTCTTAAATATTTTTATATTATTATATTCTATTTCAATATTATTATATTATTATATTCTATTTCAATATTATTATATTATTATATTTTATTTCAATATTATTATAATTAAAAATATAGCGTTTTAGCGCTCCCCGGCAGCGGCGCCAAAAACTTGATGTGAAGCGAGGTGTATATAAAATAGCTTATATTTTTACTAGGAAATACTACAAAATATGACACAAGTTTTATTAATTTACGGAGTGGGATATACCTAAACCTTGCTACAACACTATAGGCAGTGTACCTAATCGTAGAGTAGTGTAGTTTTTAGTAAGTCCGGTTCGTTCCACAGGGAGCTGGTGATACTTACTATATTTTTAACTATATTTATACAAAATATATATAATTATATAAGTAGTAATATTATTATAAAAGGGGGGTTTTACCGTTTAATGACCGGTTTGTCGATTCTATATTTTAAGCGCAAAGATAAATGACGATAATTAAAGTGCGTAAAATAATGACAATAAATAAAATGACAGTAAATAAAATTGCGAGTAATAAAATGACAGTAAATAAAGATACGATGAGAAATATAATAAAAGAATTATGCTTATTTAAACTTCCGTAATCATGATGTTTGACGTGTTGATTTTAATTTATTACCATGGGTTAATTGTCCTTTGTCCTGGTTTATTTGATACGTCTATCTGGTTTTTGTCCATAATAGTCCATCGGTCATAAATATAAAGTGCGAGTATCCTCGTCAAATTACCCTTATACCCGAAGTCAAATATTCCAACTAATTAAGGATTTAAACTGTGACGCAGTTATCACTTCTGTCAATAATTACACCAGTTATCACTGTATGTAATCCACCCCTGTTTTAATTAGTTTATGAATATTAATTCATCCACTTGATCAGAATGAATAATCAATTACCCAACCCAATTGATTAATTAAATGATTATAACAGATTCCATATGAACGTCACTAAATAGGACAACCATAATCATTATTAATTATTAGGATAGTTAATTTGAAGATAGGTTCGACAGACTCCAATGAGTTGTCACTCAATTAGACAATACCCCCCATCTATTAATAGTCAATAATCCAATTTCCACAAGTGTCGGTCTTTTGCCCAAACCTTAATTATGGTCCAAAGTTCAATAACCCAATTTTAGTAATTAGCCCAACATCATGAGTACTTCATTTTAAATAAGCATAATAACGACTTAGCTACGAGACATTAATGTAAAAAGGTTGAACATAACTTACAATGATTAAAAATAGCGTAGCGTTACACGGACAGAATTTCGACTTACATACTCAAAAGATCTCTATCATAAATCTTATTATTATCATAATTTAAAATTAAAATTAAGATTATTGTTATATCTTATTAAGTTAACATTATGATAGAGATATAGAATATAGATATTGATAATTGATATAGATATTTGATTGATAAAAAAAAGATCGGAAAAAATTCCTTACATACTCATTCATCGAACGTAATCTTCCTTTTATAGGCAAATTAGAAATTGAATTTTCATTTACGACCCCTGAACTATGCTCAATTAACAACTTTTTATTATTTAATATTATTCTTATTATGAATTATTTAAATATTATATTTTATTCTTGTGCATAGTTGACTCGTAATTTTTACACCGTTGCGTCGAGCGTTGAGAGTTGGTTCATGTCCCGGTTCCGGATTTTCGAACGTCCTTTCGTATAATTTAATATCTTGTACTTTGCGTTTTGTAACTTGTACTCTTGTCATTTTTAGACGTTCTTCATCAATAATTTGAACCTTTTGAATTGTATCTTGTACATTTGAGCTTTTTGGATGTTTTGGTCTTTCAAATCTTCGTTTTTGTCTTTAAATCTTCATTTTCGAGCGATTTGCGTCTTTCGTCTTCGCACTTATTTATTTAACTATTACAACTAAAAATAAGGAAATTACATTTAAAAACTTTACATATTGGAACGATATTGCTACAAAATATATGTTCATTTGGAGCACTATCAGGTACTTTGCTTGAACCATATGAACTAAAAAGTCAATATTGAACATGCAATTTATGTCTCTTCAAATTAGTGAATTAACTAATTCTTATATATTTTGTATAAAAATGCACGATTGTTGTTGCAGGGTGTCCATTGAACTTTACATCACTCGAATACGAACCAAATGGAGACTGCATAGATCATGAAAAACAACTTAAAATGAAGTCATGGGGAATTCTCAAAACAACCTTATGTTGCCAACCTCCTCTAACGATAATCTCCAAATCACTCGCTCGATTATCAACCAATTCATCGAACCCAACAATCTTTTTAGACTTGAATCCTGTTCATCCCTATCCATGGCTGATATCAAGAATAATAAGGAATTTAACGACGCGAGTGAGTCATGTGATTTTTCACAATCATACAATTCTTATGATGATATATGTAGGGATTGTAGTCGTGCGGTCTTGAAGGCTCGAGACTCGTTGGTTAAGGGATTGGATGTGAAAGGAAACGAAACCGAGAGCGAGATTTGTGGAGTTGCTGTCGTGACTGCAATTGCTTCCGAAAAATGGAACGAGAGCTCGTTCGATGCTGTTGATGATTTTTACGGATGCTTGCACATATTAGATGAGCATGGTAAGAATTTTCAATAAAAAAAACAATATTTGTTTTTAAATTTCTTTTTAACGACGGCCCTAGGCTGTTGTTAAGGTGCATAAGATGCTTGTACAAAACAATAACCGTCAACCAAAAGTCAATAATAACCGCTATGTACATCACATTTATGCATGTTAACGACAACCCCTAAAACTGTCGTTAGAAAAAACCTTTATTTTATCATCAACATTTCTTAATTATGAATTAAATTAGGCTACTTATACCAAAATCTAAGAATTTTTTCTGTTTCTAACATTTGGTTTTTATTTTTTTTATTTTCTTAACAGATCCAGGTTACATCAAAATAAAACGTAAGCTAATCTCGTAACATTTTTCACAACATTAACAATCTATAGAACCATTTTTAACATCATGTTATAAAATTCTTCAACCAGGTTCCGTTTTCCAGACACTATTAGGGGTCATTTTGGCTAGTGTGGCGTTTATGCTCGTCATTATGCTAGTAAAGTACGTAACACGAAAGAATATGCAAGAAAACAAATCGGGTCAATTTCACACAAAAGAGATACCTACAGCATGGTCTGGTCTTTATACTTTTTCTAAGGCTGAAATAGAGCACGCGATGAATTTTTCGGATGAAAAAAAGTTTTTGGGTCGTGGTAGCGCAGGTGAGGTTTATAAAGGGATTTTGCCAAGTGGACAAGCCGTTGCGATTAAGCAAATAAGTAATAAAAATAACACCGATTCTTTCACACGAGAAGTTGAAGGTTTATCGAGGATACGACATCCGAATCTTGTTTGTCTATTTGGTTGTTGCATTGAAGACGGCGAACACTATTTGGTTTACGAGTATTGTCCTGCTGGAAATCTTGCTCACCATCTCTTGAGTAAGTAACTATTTCATATACCTGGCAAACGGGTTGGGTTGGGTGAAGGATCAAACAGGTTTGGGTCGAAACCGGTCATTGGTCGCAACGGGTCGGCTTTTAAATAGGTCGAATGGGTTTGGGTTGAAACAGGTAATGGTTAATACCTCATAATATGTAAAATTAGAGGTTGAGAATACGGGGGTCTGGTAACGGGTCAACACAAGTTGGAGTCAAACAAATGGTTTTATAATACAATATTTCAAAAAAAAAAAAAAAAATAATAATAATAATAGAAAAGAAACATTATGCAATTAAAGTAAACTTTTTGACCGACTTGACCTGTTTCACTTAGATTTTTTCTTTTACCTGTTTGATGGGGTAATATATAACAGAATTGACCAATTCATAAGTAAACGAGTCAAAATTGTAACCTTTATGTACAATACATACGCTAACACAATACTGGCGTACTGACATGTATGAAACTAATGCTGGAAAAGATAGTGTTCTAACTTGGGAAAGAAGAGTCAAAATTTTGAGAGATTGTGCACTTGCGATTCGATTTCTTCACCATTATATAGATGGATGCATTGTTCATAGAGATATTAAGGTATTTTGGCACTAAAGTAATTTAAGTAATTCCAAAAATGTGACTTGATATTTTTTGTATGAATTGTTTCATTTGTAGCTTACAAACATTCTTCTTACGGAGAACTTAGATCCAAAGCTGTCAGATTTTGGATTGGCGAAAGTTCTTGGTATGGAAGAAAGCAAAGTTTTCACAGATGTTCGAGGAACTATAGGTTATATGGACCCCGAATACATGAGCAACGCTAAGTTAACATGTGCTAGTGACATTTACAGTTTTGGTATTGTTGCCCTTCAACTTCTTTCGGGTCAAAAAGTCATTGAGCTTGATCTTGAAGCCAGAGATCAACTCACAAGAAAGGTATAAATACACTACTCTTTTCACTCATGAGTGTTATACTACTCGTTAAAGAATTACAAATTCTAGTGAAGTCGGTAAGTTAAAAAGTGGGGCCTAAAATAATTAATAACTTGCTAGAATAGAAGTTTAGTAAACAAAATATGAACAAAGAATGTACAAACTTGAAGTGTATTGTAAATGGTTTTCCTTATTTTCAAATGTTACATGCTACCTCTTTAAATACAAGAGAAATATTAAATGCATAATAAATGCAAACCAACTATACCTAAGAAACATTAAATGCTAGATATAAAAGAGATATCCTATAATCTCTATATTAAATGCAAGATATCTTAGAGATATGCAAAATCTCTATATTAAATGCAAGATATCTTAGAGATATGCATTAGATTGCACTAATATTTTAACACTCCCCCTTAGTGCAAACTCTCGATCAATAATCCCCAACGTTTCTCAAAATTCCATGAGCTTGGTTTTCATTAGAGCTTTAGTAAAGATGTCGGCTACTTGAGCATTTGTCCTTACGTTTGCTAGCTCGATTTCCCCGCTAAGAACCTTTTCATGAATAAAATGATATCTCATTTCTATATGCTTAGTACGGACATGAAACACGGGATTCGAAGCAAGCTTGATTGCACTTTCGTTGTCACATTTCAATTTGACAACATAATCTACTTTTTCAAGTATGTCACCAACCAATCTTCTTAACCAAATACATTCTTGAGCCGCCATTGTTGCAGCTATGTATTCTGCTTCCGTGCTAGACAAAGCAACAACATCTTGCTTCTTGCTACACCATGAAATAACCGCGGAACCCATGTTAAAACAGTAACCCGAAGTTGAATGGCGATCATTTGCGTCTCCCATCCAATCTGCATCCACGAAACCATTTAACAAAACATCATCACACTTCTTGTACCACAAATCGTGACCCATTGATCCTTTCACATAACGAAGGATCCTTTTTGCTGCATCAAGATGAACATTAGTTGGACATTGCATAAATTGAGAAACAATGCCAACCGAGTAAGAAATTTCCGGCCTTGTGATGATTAGATAGATCAAACTCCCAACCATTTGTCGGAACAACTTCACATCCTTGAGCTCTTTTCCTTGATCTTTCTTCATTTTGAGGTTTGGTTCCATTGGAGTAGTCATAGGCTTTGACTCCCCCATGTTGAAACGTTCCAAGAGACTTCTTGCATAACCCCTTTGAGAGATAAAGTACCCGTTTTCTAATTTATCGACTTTCAAGCCAAGAAAACATCCAATCTCCCCCAGATTCTTCATTTCAAAACGAACCGAAAGATCATCTCTTAAACGAGAGATTTCTGACTCGTTTCCTCCGGTGATAATCATGTCATCAACATATAATAATACCAAAACATGGAAACCTGGTTCTTTCTTTACAAACAAACTAGAATCCGCATCAGAAATCTTAAAACCACAAAAGACAAGGTATTGTGCAACCTTACCGTACCAAGCTCTCGGAGCTTGTTTCAAGCCATAAAGAGCTTTCTTCAACCGGCACACATATTCTGGAAATTGATTTGAAATGAACCCAATAGGTTGTTCCATGAACACCTCACGATCAAGCTCTCCATATAGAAAAGCATTCTTCACATCAAGTTGCCACAATTTTCACCCTTTGTAAGCCGCTAATGAGATTATTGTTCTCACCGTTACCATTTTAGCCACGAGGCTAAAAGTTTCCTCATAATCAAGCCCATAACTTTGACAAAAGCCACGAGCCACCAACCGAGCCTTGAACCTATTAATGGTTCCATCCGAGTTCTTCTTCAAACGGTAGACCCATTTGCAAGTAACTGGTTTATATGCTTCCGGTTTCTTGACAAGCTCCCAAGTTTCATTCTTTTCCAATGCATCAATTTCCTCTTGCATTGCTTTTCTCCTATCCGGAGAATCTTTAGCTTCTTCATAACATGTTGGTTCTTCAGTTAAGCCACCTGAAAAGAAACAAGTTGTGACTGTGTTCACCTCATAGTCACTTAGATGTTTTGGTTGTCTTTTTTCTCTTGTTGACCTTCTAACTTGAGTTGGTACTTCTTCAATAGGCGTCTCTTCTTGATTTTGAGAAACACCATCATTCTCACTTTCTTCTTGAGTGTCGAAGCTAGGAAACATAAATTTGTAATCTCTATTTTCTTCACCATTTTTGCTTGATTCAGAAAATTGAGAAGACACTTCATCAAATACCACATCTCTTGAAGTGGTAAACATCTTTGTTTCTTGATCCATACACCTCCAACCTTTCCTGTGAGAATCATAACCAACAAAAATACACTTTCGAGCTTTTGGGTCAAGTTTGGTTCGGTTAGATTTTGGAACATGAACATAACAAATAGAACCAAACACCCTAAAATAGCTTACATTAGGCTTTTCAATATAAGCTAGCTCAAAAGATGATTTTTGTGTACCTGGCCAAGATGGTAACCGATTAGATACATGACAAGCACATTGAAGTACTTCCGCCCATAGCTCCCTATGCAGCCCCTTGTCATGTAACCAAGATAAGCATATTGAAACAAGGTAAGCAATCTTTCTTTCTGAAACCCCATTTTGTTGTGGAGTATCCGGACAAGTCATTTGGCGAGAAATACCATTTGTTTTACAATAAGTAAAGAAATCATTTGACATGAATTCTCCACCATTATCACTCCTAAGAGCTTTTACATTTCTCCCAAATTCTGATTCTACCGCTTCTTTGAACTCTATGAACTTTGATAAGGCTTCACTTTTCTCCTTTAGAAATTTCACCCAAGTAAACCGAGAATAGTCATCAATTAACACCATGACATAGCAATGACCGCCATAACTTGGTGTTTTTGTTGGCCCCATCAAGTCCGTATGAATCAAGTCAAGCAAACCTTGTTTTCGATTTGTTGACTTCTTATATGGAAGTCGGTGTGACTTTCCATATTGACATCCTTGGCATATTACTTCCTCACGAACATTCTTTAATTGAGGAATTTCATCAACTAGTTTATGTGAGAATATCTTTTGCAACATTTGATATCCCACATGGCCTAGTCTAGCATGCCAAATAGCTCCGTTGTCGGTTTGACTTGTTTTCTTCACATAAGCCTCACCTGCGGACAACACAAACAAAGAACCTTTCTTTTCTCCCGTGAAAAGAACATCACCCACAATCTCCTTGACATTCTCAAGGACCTTCACATCCGTTGGACCAAAAAGAACATATTTTCCAGATTCGGTAATTTGAGGTACCGAAACTAGATTCTTGGTCAATTCAGGAACAAGATAAACATCTTTCAAAGTAAAAGTATTATTATTAACATCAATAATAGCATTACCTTCCTTTTTAACCGGATGAGTTGAGTTGTCGGCCGTGATTACAACTCGATTTTGATTGTGATCTCTAACGTCATGAAGAAGAGTTCCATCACCGGTCACATGATGAGAGCAACCCGAATCAATAATCCATTGATTCTTCTTAACAACCGTATCAACGGTAAAACATTGCTCCCATTTGACTTCATCATCATCGTTGCTTGAACAAGCCACGTTTGCTTTTGTGACTTTAGAACGACAATATTTCTTGATGTGACCAACTTTCCCGCACTTGTAACATGTGGGAGGTTTCTTTTCATAGTTACTTTTGTAACTAGTTTGCTCTTCTTCTTTTTCTTTGCTAGAAGAACCTTTCTTGAAGTTCTTCCCTTTTGAAAACAATACCGCATCATTTTCAAATCCTTTAGCCATTTGCTTGGCCAAAGCTTCTTGATTAGAGAGCAAATTCTCTAATTCTTCAACCGAAGGTTGAGTAGACCACCCCTGTATAGAGGTTATGAATGGAACATACTCTTTCTTCAAACCACGAATTAAATATCTTCGCAACCGTGATTCACTAATTTTCTCGTTTGTATCAATCTCTGAAATTTCAGAACAAAGAGTTTTTACCCGTAAGAAATATTCAGAAACTGACATACCTTCTTGTCTTGAGATTGCTAACTCATTTTCCAAGAATTGCAACCGTGCGGTATTCTTCTTGGTAAAGAGTTTCTCAAGAGTATCCCAAACATCCTTTGGCGAGTTAAGATCACGAACGTGTTCTATGAACTCTTTGCTAATTGATGTCCTCAACGCAAAGAGAGCCTTCCCACACTTAATCTTTCATTTTCTTCGTGACTCGCCTTGCTCAAGAGTTTCTACGGGAATTATGGCATCGCTTCCGGCCACAAGTTCCCATAGGTCTTGACCTTGGAGATAAGCTTCCATACACATCTTCCAATACTTGTAGTTGTTGCCTACAAGTCTTTCCATACCATTGAACATACTTCCATCGTTTACATTTGAGACTTCCATTTATGATTAGCAAGAAACTAGTTTACACTTTGAGTAATTGCACACAAAGTTTAACTTAGGACTAAACTTATAATCAAGTTTATAACCAAGCTCTTGATACCATAAAATAATTAATAACTTGCTAGAATAGAAGTTTAGTAAACAAAATATGAACAAAGAATGTACAAACTTGAAGTGTATTGTAAATGGTTTTCCTTATTTTCAAATGTTACATACTACCTCTTTAAATACAAGAGAAATATTAAATGCATAATAAATGCAAACCAACTATACCTAAGAAACATTAAATGCTAGATATAAAAGAGATATCCTATAATCTCTATATTAAATGCAAGATATCTTAGAGATATGCAAAATCTCTATATTAAATGCAAGATATCTTAGAGATATGCATTAGATTGCACTAATATTTTAACAGGGCCGCCTAATTTGGTGAATTTTTGTAGGCGAAGGATGTGAACATGGGTAGACGTCCATTGACAGATTTCGAAGACCCAAGACTGAATGGGAATCTAAACACTCAAGATTTTGAATCGATACTACAAGTTGCAGTGTTATGTGTTGCCAAATCGAGCAAAGGCCGGCCAACAATAGATGTTGTGTTTAGTGAGATGGATAAAGCATGGCAAAACACAGCAGCAGATATGGTAAGGGTCTCTAAAGCCTTTTCAGATTAAACCTGGTTTTAGACAACAATCATGTTGAAAGTAGGTAGCAATATAGACCCATTAACTTGTGAATGGGTCGTTCTGCAATGAAATGAGTAATATTCATCGAAACTGCCATTAGAATGACCCTAAACTTAATATTAGTACACAAATAAAATCCAAAAGTCCCACAAAGTGTATTTTAGTACATAAAACCTCTGTCGTATCCACATCTAAAAGTTCATATTATGATTTGAACAATATATTTATTCATAAGAATAAAGGAAATTTAAATTGTGGACACAAAGTGTTTCAAGTCAGAATGACCCGTAAACTTTTCGACACATTATGGAACCCGCTAGACACGCCCATTTTGTCACTTCTAACTCTAAACCATATTCTAAGCTAAATGAGTACTAGACCCATAATCTATCTTTTGGTATTAAACAGCGAGCAAAAAGAGAGATGAAGTCATTCACAGCAACACAACAGGCAAAATCGCTGGTAATCCCTCTATGAAATGGTGACAACTACAGTTGCAAGGTGCTTAGTGCATGATCCTCTGTGTTTAATCCCCTTAAAGAACTATAGAAATAAAGGTGTTCTTGGGTGTACAGCCTTTTTTTATGTACATAATATAATATATGAGTATGATTCCAGGTTATGTTTGCTTGTATACCACAATGGATTTTGAAACACGGTATGTATTTAGCCTGCCTTAATATTTGTTTTATCCATGTGCTCCCAACCTTTACAAAATATGAAATTACCTTATTCAAAATGTTGTTTTTCTTTTTACTTTTCCAAATCATTAGTGGAGAAATAGATGATATTCTTTACTTATAACTGGATTAAAAAGGTAAATTAAGGTTGCATTTGATAAATAAATGCTTTAGTGCTGAATAGTTCATAATCTTAATGATTCAATGTCTCTTACTAAACTTTATCTGAATGAAAATAAGATATTTGATAATATGAACGAACAGCAAATTGTTGTAAATTTAGAGTTTCGATTTCAGATTTCTGAGAGTCGTGTAATCACTTTCAGATCAAAGTATTTCGATGTTACTATCGAAATCTTCAATCGGATAAAACTCAGAATATTTGAACAATCGATCTGTGTTTTTTGTGTATGTGAATTTGAAAACGTACCAGGAAATTAAATAACCAAAAAACGGGTTCATAACTGCCGAATGGCAGTTCAATCTATAACTGCCAAGGCAGTTTCATAACTGCTAAAAAAGGCTCAAAACCGGGCTTTTATTTTGGGTCAAACCGGGTCAAAATCGAATTTTAAAAAAAGACTCTGCCCCTTGGACTTGGACCCCGCTATCGGGGGCGCTGCCCCCGAACCCCCGTCATAATCAAGATAAGTTCAAACAAGTGTGCACTCCACACTTTCCCAAACTTGTTCGATATTTATCAAGATTATTTTGGTTAACAAATTAATCCCATTACACTTAAATCATATTGGTGACACAAATCACCAACACAAATTAGGTAAAATTATCTTATTAACGTGTTACATTAATAAAAAAAATTCAATAATATACTTGTTTGTTGAGTGTTCTGGATATAATTTAAGGAAGATATTACGAAAAATTTAGATGCTTAATGGTTAAGAGAGTGTTTCAGCTCTAAATAGCTCAGCACTAAATGCTCAACCATTCAACCTCATATGTTATTTAGAGATCGCCTTGAATGCTAAATGGTCCAACATTAAGCGCTAAATTCATTCAATTTTATAGGTAAACACACACACCTAAGTATAATATCGAACCCATCAAACCAATAAAAATGTTTCACATTCGTACATGAAGTTGAAACAACTAATATACATAATGTATTAGTTTCGTCTTCTTTCTCCATCATGTTTATACAAATTTAAATCTTAAAAAAACAATTGTAAAGTTAAACATTACACACCTGCAACATGAAAATACCCCTATGCAGAGGTAACTTCCAAATGCAAGAGATTGTTGACGGAACACCATGTGTCGTACTTGCAGTTGCAGCAAACATAGTGATAGCCACAAAGCGTATAATCTTACTGAAATCTAGCACACATGTACCATGATTAGCAATAACAACCATTATACGGTCCAGCAACTCCAAATAAGAGACCAAATTTAACAACTTTATGACGCATAACAGAGCTCAAACGAAATGAACCACCCTATTTCAACTTCTTTTCAAGGGATTTTACTAGGTTTGGCTGGTTGGACGTACAACTGTGAGTAGATTCAAAACGACATCCAAATTTGGTTTTCGGATTTGTAGTTGTCATCACCTATAAATAAACAAATGCCACCTAAGGCTTATCTTTTTGCTTTGTTTGACCACCCTTTGAAACAACACTAACTTTTCCTGGATGCATTCTTAACGCATTAGCAAACATCCGTTTTGCAGCTCCAATATGTTCCTCTTTAACATAATGCTTGGGAACATTTACATTAGTTGAAGCCTCAACTTTTATGCTTGAAGGTGTCTTCCGAATGGAACGCATCTCATTGTTTCCACTTACACGTTGTTGACCATTTGACTTTGGATTAGTTTCAAAGCTTGAACCAGTATTTTGACCTTTTAACTGACTTTTCACCTCACTAGCAGGTTCCTGGGCATCTTTGACCTGTATATCTTGATTAGATTGTTTGACTTTTTGACCAAGCGCATGAGCAATCATACGACGAGCAACTACTGGATTATTTCGAGGCCTCTCTTCTTTAAACAATAATTCCATGTCATCATTGTCTGTCGAGAAAATTCGTTTCCGAGCTGCCAAGTAAGCTGCTTCTCGATCCTCAAGAGAAATTCGAGCAGATAACGTTTCTACCCTCGCCCCTGAGTAACATAACAATAAATTTATAAAATATTAAATGGGCTGAATGATTTAATAGTCAGACATAACATAGTCAAGTACCCACAAAAGAACTTTTGTTTAAAGGTTAACAAAAGAAAACTCTAACACTACAATAACTATAGTTTATGTCATCAGTCAACCGAACGCATTAAACCGGTCTTGACCTATAACTTAACCCTACAGGGATCAATTCCAAGCCATTTACTTACGATTCTGTTACATTTTATAACCAATAAGATCAAATGGGTATAAGAGACAAATTGAGTAGAAAGTGGATCAAACGAGTAGCCCATAGTGTATTAGTAATGCATAAAAAACTTGACATCATTCAGTTAAAAAATAGAATATTATTGAAATAACAGAGTTTTTGTAATCATATTTGATGATTGCAGGTTTTGAGCTACTCCAAAAAATTACATCTTTTGACCCATCACCCAACCAACCCGATCTGCACCTGCCTTAAACATAATCCTAAAAACAAAATTGTTTACTAGACTTGGACAAAAACAATACCAGCAGAGACATTATGTCGTCGCGATAAGAGCTGCTGGGATGTAACTGGAGAATGGTAGTCATCATGCTCCCATAACATATCTGCAACAAGAATCGATGGTCTGCAAATCAAAAGATAGGAAACTAATGTGTTGATCAGAATCTTAAAAGTTAACAAGCCAACAGCAAAAACACGTACTAATAATTATACATTAAGTTGTTATTAATCTAACTTGTCAGCAGACAAATAGAAACAAGGGATATAATTGTTTGTTAGATATACATCGACGTGTCTTCACAACGTTTTAAGACAAGACGCCTATCATCTCCTTCACCGATAGATTGATGAGAAAATCTTGAATACAAAAAAGAAAGATTGTTACTTTCAGAAAACTGCATAACAAAAGGTGAAAAGTAGAGCAGACAATATACAGGATATAATAATAATAATAATAATAGGACCAAAAGGATGATACCCAAATATATCAGCTAGGCGGTGTAATAGTAGACGGTTATAGGGATTCATTGGCTCCATCTCCAGCACCTTGTCTAAGCTACAATACAGCATAATAAAAGGACTACTTATTTCCCTGTATACCAGCAAAAAGAGACAACTTGCATAAACAACTAAATAACATGATTAACTACATCATAAATAACAAAATGAGTAATGCTATATATGCACAAATTCAAGCCTTCTCCACTCAACATCTAACAGATCATATATTACATGTATCTCTCCTTCCCATTCTCATTGATTTATACACATTTACCAATCAAAAGTTTCGAACTTGAATTAGGTCAGTAGTTAAAAGGATGCAATACCTTGTTTCATCTTGAAGGAAATCCACTAGCATATCCTCTACTGAAAGAACAAGGTGCTTGCAAGAAAGATTGTCCTTTACAAGACAAGCTAGTTCTTCTACCTGCAATTTTAGTTGCAATTCAACCACATATTATTATCAGAAATTAATATGATGACTATTAATCTTCTTCGAGAGAACTATTAAGTTGTAATTTGGATCTGAGAGTTTGTTTAGATAACATAATTAAATGTTAACAGACTTTAAAATAATCAACGTGCAAATAGACAACAATAACAACAGTGTAAATAAAATAAACGGAAAAACTGTGCATTAATGGAAGGCTAAAAGCAAATATGCTACCGAGCATTTTGACCATTTTCGAAAAATGATTTGACCATAATATGATTTCCGATTGCCAGGGTACACACACACACACCTTACCCTGCAAACTAAACACAAACACAAACACACACACACACACACACACACATTACCCTGCAAACTTACGCATACATTACCGTGCAAACTACAAACATAAATCACTAAAAAAAACTATCTAAGCATCAAAATTGGAATGATTTGTAGAAAAATAAGAGCTTTACCATCGAGAATTGAGTGAGACTCATGTTATAAATTAACAGTTTTATACCAATTTGTTGATTTTTCTGGTAATTTGACGAAACCCTAACTTCGTGTGAACGAAATTTTGATGATTTGGAATTCTTTTTTGTTTCTGGTTTCGTATGAGGAAGGATTTGTGTTTGACATCTTAAATGACCCTTTTAACCTTATTGCTTTAGGTGTTCAACTTGTTGAGTCTTACGGCCCGGAGTCTCAAATTGGGCTAGTAAAGTAGTTCCTTTTGGGGCCAGTTTTTGAAATGACCATTCTGGCCTTATGCTACGAGGATAAGCATAAGCATGTAAATAAATTGAAAGAACAGATAAAATTTATGTATGTATGTTCTTGTTCATGTCACTGATAACATATGTTTGATCGTAAACATAAACATTACACACGTATAAAACGAATATATGGATTAGTGATCAATCACAAGATTATTGTACGGCTTAGAAATTATAAAAAGTCTCCTCATTTGAATAAAATTATCGAATAAAGATATAAAGTAAAATTTTTGAATTTAGATAACAATATAAACCTGAAGTATAGAAAAGTTTTACTTCATCAAGTTACCCCTCTTTCGTATAATTATATACTCCGTGATTTACCTGAAATTTTTTACTCGTTTAGCGAGTCAACTATTCCAAAGGTTCGATAATTAATTTAGAAGCACTTAAAAGCTACGTAGTATATATTCCATTGTAAAACTGTTGTATTCATTTTAAAATTATCGTAAAACACATAACCATCTACTCCTTAATTAACTACTCCACCCGTCCCAAAAAAAACAGTCTTGTTTGACTTTTTGTTAGATTTAAGATATAGTAATGAATTGTCTAATTTGTCCTTTATTGAATGTAGTTATAAAGAGTAACTAATAAATTAATTGATATATTTAAAGTTAAATTTCCAAAATTAAAAAGGACATAATTGGAACTTTAATTATGTTTAATAGTTATTTAGAGAAAGTGACAATAATTTTGGGACAAACCAAAAAAGAAAGGTGGACAGCTTTTTTGGGACGGAGGGAGTAATTCAGAAGAACCGGGCCATTTAACGGTAATGCAAAGCCCAGTTGTATTGGCGGATTTATTTCGTGTTATTGGACCATTTGATGAGACTTTATTCTAGACTTAATTGCATCGAGATTTCATATCCTCACATTCATCGACTTTCCAATTTTAGCTTGAATCATACTCGACATTAACGTAGATTTAGCAACATTACCAAGTTCTGATTGTTCAAACAAACTAAATAAAATCATTGTATTCGAGCTTCACCCGTGGGAGTTTTACCACATGCGATGCTCGAATGGATTCGCAGTGGGATTTCCTCTGAGGGACGGTACATATGACTGTGTTGGTTTGTCGTAGGAAATGATCTGGGTAGGTGAGTTCCGACATTACGTTAGACCCCGGTCAGTAATTCCTAACCGCCGTTAATAAAAATCAGCCTTATACAAACCAACCCCTTCCTAGCGAATTATGTCCACTCTGATACCTTTACCACACAGATTCAGTCTTGCACTAATGTGTATACGTGATAAATGTGAGACAAGAAACGTATCATTCAACTGCAGTTCTTGCAAGTTGTGACTCATTAAATGCAAAACAACGAGAAATTAGAAATAAGTAAACATCAAATTCGTATAAGTTTTGACTAATCCACACAATGTGTTCTAGTTAATTTTGAAGCCAAAAAATTGGAAATTATTTTGACTTGAGCCATATGTTCAAACATTGTGCCTAGCTCCCAATTCAAGAAAACAGATGTTAAAATAAGCCACCATTGATAACCACATGTGTGTAGCAAAAACAAAAAAAAAAAAAAAAAAGTTACGAAGTGCAATAATAGGGCATAAGTTTCTACATCCATTAATTATTTCTTTTTCCGAAAGAAACCCAAGCTTACGATCATAAGTTTGAGACAACGAATATTAAAATTACACAAAATCCGAATTAGTAATGAATTTGGGATTTTATTCTGGTTTGCCTAACTTCTAATTCTCACGTTTAAATTGATTGGAATATTTTTGGCGTTATTCATCTTCATGGCTTCCAAAATTGATCCGTTACGAAAAGAGATGGACACGACGCTCTTCGCAAGGATATAAATAATTGATTTGGGCTAGTGAATGTTTATGGGGAAGAAGAAAATAAGAACACTTACGATATGGATAGTAGACAAACGAACAAAACAATTTGTGAACTTTTTTTGTTTTTTTATATCTCTCTCTTAAGTGTATACAATTAACTACAGATAAGAGGCTATTTCTTCTCCCAAATTTACAAGTAACATGACTAGTAAAATAGAGGCTTCTTCCCTCTTTGATTCACCATCGATACATTTATAGTAAGAAGTAAATCAAGCAACTTTCTCCATGTTTCCCACTGCCTGGAATCATGGGCACTTGCCAACGAACATGGGATTGTGGAGTAACTAAACGAGGTAATGTAAATAACCTCCTCCTTTTACCCTTTCCCATCGTCCTTGTTTTTCTCGGAGTCGGTTAGATCGTCTCGGATCAAAAATGGCGTCCCTGAGGAAAATGAATAAAAAATATGTAAAACTGATAAATATTACAAAGAGCATGCATCGTTGGAACTTATAAAAACTAAATAAACATAAATGAATTCTTTTTTAAACTTAATAAAATACCTGTTGTTTATTGGTGATTATAAAGGAGTTGATGTCTTGTTCCCCTATATCAATAAAGCCTTCATTTGTCTCTATTCCTTTTAGTTCTGGAGCATCCACAATGCCGTTGGTGAAAACTGATAGTTCTGGACATTCTTTGATTACCAATGTACTCAATGATGGCAACAGAAACTCCTTCTCCCATAAGCAAAATCCTTTTATACTTCCAAGATGTTCAAGTTTTAAGGACTTTAGGCAAGGTAACTCTTTTCTCTCATAGTCATCATCTTCCTTAATAATTTCCGTCAATCTATAGCAATGTGTGACATGTAGCTCTTGGAGTTGCATGAAACTACTAACCATTGAAGTTACAAATACATCGTCTAACCAATTACAATTGTGAATAGAAAGTTTTGTCAGGTTCGGTAACTCTAATTGTCTCCACTTATTGTTCTTCCATAAGTACCTCAAATTGCTCAGCTCTTCTAAGTCCACTTCTCTTAGTTTTGGAAGTTTCACAACACTAGTTTGCGATTCGTTGTTAAAATTACTATCTGTCACTTCCAATTCTACTTCAAAAATCTTGTTTGCCTGTTCACACCTCTTTGCATGTATCTTTTCGAGATTTTTCAGTTGTAACAACTCGTCGAATGCAATAATCACTTCGCTTCTTCCGTTTTCCACATTTATTTCTTTAATATCCTCTAAAAAGAGAGGTTTCTCATCATTTGAAATTGCAGGGCAGGAAGTTGTACTCTCTAAACTCGGGGATGTGATCTGCACAAAACATATAAATAAAAACGATTATTAAAGATTGGACATTTTCATAATTACACAACGCATAATAAATATATATGTACCTGATCAGGTGAAGGGGACGTCATATAGAAGTTATAACGTTCAGGACTAAGTTTTCCGAAGATTGGATATTCCACATACTTGAGCCTCGGAGCTATTGACTTACTACATGTGAAAGCTGCCATTTTGGGGCATTGTTCAATGTAAACATCATTCAATAATGGCCATTGGAATTCTTCTATTATCCCCGTGAAAAAACCTTCAAGGTTTGACAGAGAGATCAACTCAATTACTTCCAGACGAGGAAACACAACAACAACCTTATTATCATTAGGTGTTGTAGTAGTTTGGTCTCCTTCTTCTTCTTCCTCCCTCACAATCACTTTCATTGCCTTGCACCTTTTTATTCTTATCTCTTTGAGTTTCTTAAGGCTTTCAAGTGTAGAAAATGTGAATATATATTTCAAACTGTCACATTTAATGATATGCAACGTCTTTAGGTTTGACAGTTTATGAGCAGTAATGTTTCCATGTCTCAGTATTGGACGAGAAGTATTGGTAGCACCACTTCCTTCATCAGAGATAGTAGTACTATGAAACCCATTGTCGTTCTCTACTGTAGATGAAAATACCTCCTTCATTGAGTTGCAGTATCCTATCACCATCTCTTCAACCTTTACCCATTGCCCTGTTGTATAAGATGGAATCACACTTGACAAAGCATCACATTTTCTTATATGTATCTTTCGAGAGTATAGGCATAAGGACCAGTAAACGACCCCCACCTCAGGAACCTGTAACTTAAAATGCCAATTGTATTAATAGAGCTTAACTATAACTAATGGTTGTTACCAATGCAAAAAAAAAGCAAAAGAGAAATTAATTAAGGTTGGGGGCGTTTCAAATAATAACACGCTTGCTTGCAAGCAAGCTCTCAGCATCACAAAATTAATACTCCGTATTAATATTTGTGTATTAACGTAATCGTTCATATGGATATTCTAAACAATAATAACTAAGAGGATCGAACTCTAGACCTCTTCATTGAAGTAAATCGAACATTTAGGAAATTATAATCCTAAGGTCAACTTTCAATATATTGATTGAAGAATGTTAAGGGTGATAAATATTTTTTAATGATAAAACTAATCACTGGAGCCTAAAGTAAAATAACAACAGTCGTACTTTAAAATTCATAACTACGAGCATCCCACGAGCTTAATTATAAAATGAACGTGATTATCATAAATAATCTTTTAATCGATTCTTCAACGACCGTGCATCACATGGGCTAAAAACCTAGTATCATATATATCTAACTTAATAATGACAAATACGATAGCTTAAAATTAAGTTGGGCGAACATGAATATAAATGTAACAAATGGACAGTTCTGAAAATATAAAAGGTTCTGAAAGACAAATTTATATAATAATATAGAGATAGCTACATTAAGGTTAAGAATACAAGTACACTCAAGACTTACCTTGAGCTGATCATGAATGAGATTAGTTGTACCCTTAGCTACGCCACCACCAACATGCTTGAGAATAGGAAGCCTATAAAGAGTGAATGAATCAAGATGACGGAATAAAGTTGTAGTAGATGGTGTCATCTTTTCATGTTTATCATCATCTCTGTTTGAAACTACTTCTTCCATGCCTTTACAATCCCAAATTTCGAGTTTCTTTAGGTTGGATATGAGTGTCGCCATGAGAGGTGCAAACAAGTACTTGATACTCTCGCAATTATCCAACTCTATGGTCGTGATGTTATGGAATAAGGATGTTGGATGTTGATTTTGACAAATAAAATAGTCATTCCAATTACACTTCCACACATGAGTCATCCTATTCATATTCCACAATTTTAATTTGCAAGGTCGTTGCTTGGGCATAGTTGTTATCAAGTCTCTACTACTTTGACTTTGACTCTTCATGTCAAACACCACATCCACATCATAACTAATTAGTGTAATGTCAGGAAGCTGACGAAAAGTGTGTAAGAGAGATGATGGGATTGCAACTACAGGAATCATCTGCATAAAAGGAATTACCCAGTACAAGTAACTTAATACAGAGCATTATTCTTACATTTTCTCATTTTGACATTGAAGTCTTTAACACAAATAACCTATGTATAAAGCGGATTTTCATAATTATAGTATCTTTCGAACAGTTGTAGACTTATAATAAATTTTAAAAATTACACGTGTCCGTGTGGTTTGTGAGTAATTACAAGTTGGGTTCCGAATGTGGATTGATTTGCAAATATTACGTGGATCGTCCCCCTGTGTAAGAAAAACTAAAATTAATGTAATTGTATAAAATATGACAGCCATACCTCTTGTTTTTGGTCATGTGTTAGCAATTCACTCCTTTGTCCACAAGCGATAATATCGATGTAGTTAAGTGCTGCCATATTAAAATAGATGGTGGTAGGCATGAATATACTTCTAAACTTATCACAGTTCTGAATTCTTAATGATTCTACGCCTTGAAAATCATGGATGATAATACCAGAACCAGAATTATTATCATCTCCTCCTTCTATCCTCCACACCTCTTTTAAGTTCTCTAAATTAGAAACTTCAACACTTCTTAAGCTGTTGCTGCTGCTGCCACTAACATTACCAATACTTCCCTGCAAGTCTATGTTGAATAACACTTCAATGGAACTACAATATCTAACTACAAGAGTTTCTAAATGAGTCAGTAATCGCATTGGATTCCTTGGAAAAAGATTCACCATACTCTTACAACGGCTCACTTTAATCTCTCTCAACGTGGAAATATAGTCAACTTCCTCCAAACTAGTAGCAGTTTCACACCATATCTCCTTCAACTTCTCCATTCCATTAATTTTCAAACTCCCCAACTTCGGGATCAAAACCTACACAATAATTAACACTTGTAATATCCATAAATAGCTAACAAGATTTATTGTTAGAATTAGTTGTAGTGTTTTGATTTAGTTGAATGTGATTGATTAGTTTTAGTTAGGATTGTTTATTGATTAGTTGAATTGTTGTTGTAAGTGAGGGGATGTTTTATAGAATATGAAGACTTAGTGTTAGTGTTTAGAAAGGAATGGTTTTTATTTCTTGAAATTTTGTTGTGTTTTTGTACATCAACTTTGCAAACATCTTAGCCTATTTATAGGCCTCCTAAGTTGGCTAGAATCATCTAGCAATTGCTAATCTAGATTATTCTAATTAAATATCTACTAGTTAATATCTAATACTACTACATAATTCTAGATTAATCTTTTTATTCCTAATTACATGTAGATGAGTCTAGAAATACATTACTATATTTCAACACTCCTCTTTAATGTATTTCGATGTTACTCCGAGCATGTTGCGTAGGAACTCGAACTTTGGTCTTGGAAGTGCTTTGGTGAGTATGTCTGCAATTTGCTCTTCAGTTTTGCAGTATTTTAATTCAATCTCTTTCTTAGCGGTGACTTCTCGTAAGAAGTGATATTTGATATCAATGTGTTTTGTTCTACCATGAAACACAGGAGTTGCCATTGCAATTGCAGACTTGTTGTCGCAGAATATTTGAGTAGCTTCGTCTTGTTTTTCGCCCATGTCTTCAAGTATTCTTCTTAGCCATTTAGCTTGATTAGCTGAGTTTGCGGCTGCGACGTACTCGGCTTCGGCTGACGATTGTGCCACGGTTTCTTGTTTCTTTGATGCCCATGAGAAGACTCCAGATCCAAGTGTGAATGTGTATCCAGAAGTACTTCTCATGTCATCCACCGATCCGGCCCAATCACTATCTGTGTATCCATGAAGCTTCGAGTCTATAGTGGGCTTGTACCATATTCCATAGTCTATGGTACCTTGTAAGTATCTTAATATTCTTTTTGAAGCTCCGTAATGTATTTGTGTAGGGTTTTTCATGTACCTGGATAGTAGACTGGTTGCGTACATGATGTCTGGTCTTGTGGCTGTTAGATATAGTAGACTTCCAATGAGACTTCTGAATCTTGAAGTGTCCGCTTTCTCTGATCCATCTTCTTTTCTCATCTTCTCATTGACGACTAGTGGCGTGGAGACAGTTTTACAACCGTATAGTTTAAATTTTTTCAGGAGATTTTCAGTGTATTTCTTTTGGCATATGAAGATGCCTTCATTTTCTTGACTGATTTCGATGCCAAGAAAATAGCGCATCAATCCAAGGTCGCTCATCTCGAATGTTTTCATCATGTCTTCTTTAAACTCTTGTATCATTCTCTCATTGTTTCCCGTATATATAAGATCATCAACATACAAGGAAATAATGAGAGTGTCAGAGTTACCTTGGGTTTTGATATAGAGTGTGGGCTAACTTTGACTCCTCCTGCTGTCAATCGGCTATACCAAGCACGTGGTGCTTGTTTAAGTCCATATAGAGCATTCTTTAGCTTCAGGACTTGATCTTCTTTTCCCTTCTGGATGAACCCTTGTGGTTGCTCTACGTATATTTCTTCTTCTAGAAACCCATTTAGAAAGGCTGATTTCACATCTAGTTGGTGAATCTTCCATCTTCGTTGAGCTGCTAGCGCCACAAGAGCTCTTATAGTATCCAATCGTGCTACGGGTGCGAAAGTTTCGTTGTAGTCGACTCCAGGCTGTTGTGAATAGCCTTTAGCTACTAGCCTTGCTTTATGTTTTTGTATAGAACCATCAGGATTGAGCTTTGTTTTGTAAACCCACTTTACTCCAATGGTTTCTTTATTTTCTGGATGATCAACTAACTCCCATGTGTTGTTTTTCTCGATCATTCTGATTTCTTCATTCATAGCAGCCACCCACTTTTCATCTTTGGATGCAACTTCATAGCTTTCAGGTTCTATAGTTGTGAAGTTGCAAGTCTCGTACACCTCTGCTAACTTTTTGACTCTTCCAGGTGTTGACTCTGGACTTGATTCGTCTTGTGTTAATGGTAATGTTGCCGACAGAGAAGTTGGCGTAGTAGGGCTCGTTTCTCCAGTACTTTCATGACTAGGATCCTCCGTTTGTAGTGGTTGTTGAGCTGGAGTTTCTATAGATATCCTCGGCAAATATGTTTGCTTTTCAACTTTATCTTTCTCCCAGTTCCAAGAAGCGTCTTCGTCAAACTCCACGTCTCGGCTAATCACGATGTTATTAGTCTTCAAGTTGTAGACTCAGTAACCTTTTGATTGTGTACTATAGCCCAAGAATATTCCCTTCTCTGATTTTTCTTGGAGCTTGTGACGTTTCTCCTTAGGAACATGGATGTAGCAGATAGATCCAAATACACGTAGATGTTTCGCCGACGGCTTCCTTCCACTCCATGCCTCAATAGGAGTCTTGTTTTCGACGGCTTTCGTGGGACATCGATTTAGTATATATACCGCTGTGTATACAGCATCAGCCCAGAAACTGTTTGGAAGGCCTTTTTCTTGTATCATTGTTTTGGCCATTTCCACTACAGTTCTATTTTTGCGTTCAGAGACGCCATTTTGCTCAGGAGCGTAACCAGCAGTGAGTTGACGTTTAACTCCTTCATCTTCACAGAATTTATTAAACTGTGTAGAGGTGTATTCTTTTCCTCTATCACTCCTTAGTGTTTTAATATAATGGCCACTACTCTTTTCTACGAAGTTTTTGAACTTCTTGAATATCGTAAATACTTCAGATTTTTCACGTCATTCTAGAATAGTCATCGATGAAGAGGATAAAGTACCTGTTTTGGTTAAGTGACGGGGTCCTCATTGGTCCACATACGTCAGTGTGCACCAACTCTAATATACCTTTCGCCCTCCAGGCTTTGTCACTAGGGAAAGGTTTTCGATGTTGCTTGCCCATGATACAGCTTTCACACGTGTCAGTGATCTCTTCTATGTTCGGCAAGTCTCTCATCATATTCTTTTGTTGGTGGATTTTTAGTGCGTGGAAGTTAAAGTGGCCAAATCTTCGATGCCATAGCCATGATTCTTCAACTTGAACTTTCATGGCCGTGTCTCTGATATACTGCCAGCGAAGCGGAAAATTGCGATTCTCCATTGGCACTTTGGCTATTAATTTGTAGTTGTTTTTCTTGTCACGGATGACACAACAATCATCCTCGAAGAGTAAAGAGTAGCCGTGCTCCATCATTTGTCCAACACTTAGCAAGTTACTTGCTAGGCTTGGTACTAGAAGAACATCATTGATAGATCGAGTGACGTTATTAGTTTGAACAGTAATAGTACCTTTGCCTTTAGTATCCACGAGTTCTCCATTCCCTAACTTGACACGGGACTTTACGGAGGTGTTGATACTCTGAAATAGCTTCTCATCTCCTGTCATGTGATTGCTGCACCCACTGTCGATCAACCAAGTATCGTCCCTCTGTTTATTTGCGACATGACAGGCATAGAATAGCTAATTTTTGTTCTCCAGTATATCTTCGCTTTCTTCCGTGAAGTTAGCTCGATGATTTTGTTTTAAACGGCAATCTTTTTCTAGATGCCCAAATCTTCTGCAGTTATTGCATTGTGGCTTTCCTTTGTGAAAACAATCTTTCTCCAAATGGTTTGTCCTTTTGCAAATACCACATGGAGGATAGGTTTTTCTTCTCTGATCGAACCCGGTTCTGGGTTTTTCTCCTCCTCCCGACTTTAAGTCGAGATTTCTTTTCCCCTCATTATTAGATTTCTGAGACCTTATTTTGAGTTTAGACTGAAAGGCACTTTCTAGTGAGTTTTCACTACGCCGACTCAGTCTAGCCTCATATGCTTCAAGAGAGCCAATTAATTCCGTTACTGACAGAGTCTCGATGTCTTTTGACTCTTCAATAGCGGTAATGACATGATCGTATTTTTCGGTCATACTAATAAGTATCTTTTCTACGATCCTTTTGTCAGTTATATTATCTCCATAGGCTCTCATTTGATTTACTATTTCTTTGATTCTAGAATAGTAATCTTTAACGGTCTCGGTCTCTTTCATATTTAAATTTTCAAAATCTCGTCTTAGAGTTAGTAGTTTGACAGATCTTACCTTGACGTTTCCTTGAAATTCTTCTTGAAGTATTTTCCACACCTCCTTGGCTGTCGTAGCTCCCATGATTCGTGGAAAGATAAGGCTTGTTGAATATATCCTAGAGCGGCAGCATTTCTTACAACATTTTTGTTGTATTTTTCCTGTTCTTCCGCGGACAGAGTTTCGACGTCTTTTGGAGTTGTAAAACCGACTTCGACAATATCCCATAAGCTTTGAGCTTGGAAATATGTCTTCATTCGGATACTCCAAAAATCATAGTTATCACCATCAAAGATGGGGACGGGAATATTGTACGCACCAACGGTAGTCATGGTGTACTCGAACGAACGCCCAAACGGCTCTGATACCACTTGTTATAATTAGTTGTAGTGTTTTGATTTAGTTGAATGTGATTGATTAGTTTTAGTTAGAATTGTTTATTGATTAGTTGAATTGTTGTTGTAAGTGAGGGGATGTTTTATAGAATATGAAGACTTAGTGTTAGTGTTTAGAAATGAATGGTTTTTATTTCTTGAAATTTTGTTGTGTTTTTGTACATCAACTTTGCAAACATCTTAGCCTATTTATAGGCCTCCTAAGTTGGCTAGAATCATCTAGCAATTGCTAATCTAGATTATTCTAATTAAATATCTACTAGTTAATATCTAATACTACTACATAATTCTAGATTAATCTTTTTATTCCTAATTACATGTAGATGAGTCTAGAAATACATTACTATATTTCAACATTTATATACCAACTACATCTATAAGACGAGTTTTTTGTTAATTCAAATTATGTGTAACTTTTAGTATTATTAATGTATTTAATTACCTTTGAGTTCAAGAGTAGTTGCATTCTGGAAAAGATACAAGTCATGTTTGGAAGTGAATCCAGACTCAATTCCATAAGTTGTGGTAGATCCATGACTACTTCGTCAACATCACACAATCTTACAAACTCAGGTAATTTCTTTAGTTCTAAAAACTTTAGCTTGAGTAATTTAATCGCTTTATTAGCTCCACTATTGTCACCTTTTACCAGTGATTCAATAAGAGGACACTCTGATACTGTAAGTCTCTCAAGTTTCGTCAGACTACTTACAACATTAACTGTGAAGATGCATGTCAAGTCGGCACATTTATGAACTTTAAGAACGTTTATATTGCAAAAGGAATATTCAGAAGGATGCTTCAGAATATCTTCTAGAGAATGCATTCCGTTTGTACATAATCCAAGTTCCTCTGTTTTCTCAAACAGCTCATCAATTTTGCATTCCGAAATCTCTTCCTTGCTTGCAACAAGTTTTAATGTATTTTCAGATGTGGACGCCCCCAATTGAGCACCCAAAGATATCCTAAACCTTTCAAGTTTCTTAAAGGACACATTCTTCGGCTCGAGAATACTTTTGAAGAATTCCTCGACTTCTAATGCAGTGAGTTTATTTGAAACCATCTTGAGTCCTTTACAACTATCTTCTGTAAACTTTATAGGATACCAATATCGAGCTCTCATATAGAGCTCTTCAAGTTTGTTTAAACTTTGAAAGATGCCATCATCAATACAAAGGTCAGCAGCACATTCAGTCAGATCTAGTAACTTCAGGTTTTTTAACTTCCCTATGGCAGATGGTAGATTCGAGATGCCACAAAACGCCAAACTGAGTACTTCCAAATTAATAAGATATCCGAGGAAAGAGATATCGCCCAACGATTTGCATGAATCAAGACATAGTGTTCGCAGGGTAGTTAAGCGCCGCGGAAGCAACGGTTTATGAATACCCGTGTAAGCCACCACTTGAAGTTTCTGCATTCTTGTATAAAAATCTTCTGGAAACTTGGTTAGCTTCTCACCGTCCATTAGGCTCAGAAGTGTAAGGTTTGGCTGATTAAAATCTGCAGGAAACTCAACCATACCACCACACTTTAATAATATTCTTTCGTACGAATCTCTTCTAAGTTGATCTGAGATATTATCGTTGTTAACAAGTGAAGCTTGCTTAACTTTTGAAAAATTGCTTAAAACAAAATCACGTACGAGATCATGAATATTGACATATCCTGTTTTGTCACTTTCAATCAACAAGTTTGAACGTATGAGATTTTTAACACAAGCCTTCACCCGTGTTCTTGCTGTTGAAACACTGTTCAAATTATTATTAAACAGCTTCAACCCCCATCCATACCTCGTCAAGTCCTCTATTCGAATATTATGGTCATCCGGGAACAAGCCAGTTAGAAGAAAAATTGCTTTCTCATCATCATTTTTGAGATAGTCGTACCTAATCTCAAAAACATTTTCAAGCATAAGAAGGCTATTGTTCTGGAAACGAACAAGCGCATCTTTCCAGGTATCTTTGTCTTTATTATCTCTAAGAGTAGAAGCTATGGTTTTTATAGCTATGGGCAAACCACCACATTTCCTTAAAACATCTTCTCCGATTTTAATGAGGTCGTGATCACCGTCAGAAACGATTCCTGCAATTTCCCAAAACAGTTTTTTCGCTTCTGGTTCTTCTAACACAACAATCTTGAAAATACAACAAGGTTTAACACCCATTTGAGTGCAAACTCTTTCATCACGTGATGTGAGTAACAACTTGAAACCTTTTGGCAAAGGATTTGTTAACCCGATATCTTTAAGATCCATCTCTTCCCAAACATCATCTAATATAACCAATATCTTCTTTTTACCATCTTCTGATATCCCTTCAAACCTTTTATGAAGACGCTCAGCCCTATTATGTTCATCATTTTCAGTAAGAGATCGACCGGTGTTCTCTGCTACAGCGTCTTGTATCATCATTTTGTTTTTACTTTTCCCAATAACCACCTTTACAACCAAATCAAACATATTCCTATCCTCCGCAACCTTTTTTAGTTGTTCCATCATCATGCTCTTCCCCACACCACCCATCCCACATAAAGCCATCATTTGGCACTCATTGTTTGGTTCAAGTGCTTTTAATGCTTTATCGAACATCAAATCTCTACTGGACTTGATTACTTTTTGGGTATCAATATCACTAGCAACCGCTGGTTAAGAGGTGGAAGGCCTTGTAGAGTGAACCCTACTAAGAAGCCTTGGTTCATCACTCCATTCGATTTCAGATTTTCTTTTCTTGAGAATGTCGATATCCATGAGGATATCAGATGCTCGTTTACCTGCTTTGTACCTCGCCTTCATGTTGAAGCATCCAATTCTAACGGTTGAAATATTTCTTACTTCTTTGGATACCCTTACGAATTCTTCCAACCAAACTGGTACATAATGAGGTATCAGAAGATCTTTTGCAACATTCATCTCCTTCTTCCTCTTCAGATCACTTGCCATCGCATTCAATTCCACCATTTTTGTAACCATTTCATTAACAATGTTTCTAGAGGAAACCAGGTAACCCACGTGTCGCTTAATGACTATCATTATAGATTCAACGACAGGTGTGACAACTGGGGCTAAAAGATCCATTTTCCTATCTGTAATTTAATACAAACAATAGAGTAGAAGTATTCACTAAAAGACAGAAATGGATAGTGACATATATAACCATAATACAACAACAATACTCAATTCCACTAATGTGATCAACTGATGAAGATGAACAATAGGTTATTCTAGGAGTCACGGTTAATGATACATCCCTACAATGTGTGTTGACTGGGGGTGAAAAATCAGGTGTGTCAAAATTCGTGCGCACGTATATGGTCAGTGTTCCAATGGTGAAAGCAAATGCGGTAAAGTGGACAATTAAATGTGTGATTGCTACTCGTGCAAGGTTTTAATCGGTAATGTCCATGTGTTTGTTCTATCTATGGGTTTATTATTTGTTAGAAAGTTAAATCGGGTGGATGATATCGTGTATGGATGGATTGCTTGGGCAATGGGGGCGATTATGTCGGGTCTGGCTCAAACGACCCATTATCTCCTAAACTAAGGAGATAAGTGGCGTATCCAAAAAGGTTCTTAGTCCCAAGCTAGTAACCTAAAGATCAAATTATAGCTCAGAGGTATAGTATTTTTGGTGTCGAAAGACTTCACTTGCTCGTTGGTTAACGAGTGAAGTGCGGTGTGATTCGGGTGTCTCATTTAACGATATCAAAAGGAGGTATAATTAGCGGGTCGGGTTGTTACCGTGCGAAGAAACAGGTAGAAGATGGGTGTTGCTCAAAATCTTCAAGTGAGAGATTTTTGGAGTGTGAGGAGTTTGATCAAAAAGGAGAGAACTCAATTGCTGAAGAGTCTCCCATATAAGGAGAAAGTTTCCCTCATAGGGAGGTGGCTCCCATATAGGGAATATTGAACTCACTTAAGGAGATTTGGTCAAAACTATTTCCGGTATAGGGAAAAAGGTCTCCCGTATGAATGGTTTGATGGGCTAAAATTGGATTTTGACTAGGACTACTCGTTGTGTTGCGATTTTAACTAGTATAGCACTATAAATTCCTTCATATGTAGCCTAAATTGTACCTATGAAAATTAATAAAAGAATACTCTTTGTTGGCCAAGGATTGAATTAATATTACATATAATCTCGTTAAATTCTCGTGTTTTTATGTTTTTACTTTCGTTCTTCGTGTTCAACACATATTTGTTTGTTGTCTTGTGGGTTGATAACCAGGTGGTTGTCAAGTTTTGTGAGGGCTCACTCATATATTCCTGTAAGGATTAAAGTTTAGCCGTGGTCATTGTCTGATATGGTTTCTATATTTTCAAGATGTCAATTTCCGTTTTTTGTAGACGCTATGAACGGATCTTAGAATCAGTCTACTCGATCTAAAGGCGGAAACCAATATATCTAGACTTAATTGAATAACGGGTTGTTCACATGACCGAATTAGTCGAACCTAGACCTAAATCTAGATTAGAACGGAATCTAGAATGTGTTATTATGTGGGCTGGAGGTAGGAGACGATAGCAGACCATTTGGGAATGATTAGGGTATGTGAGAGTGTGTAAAATATCAATGAAACACGAAACCCGTATATATAATGTCTGCAGTGACAGTCGGTCGACTGACTTTCAGTCGGTCGGCTGCCTGGTCAAGTCAATTGATGATCAACTTACACTGACCTGGTCGACAGTGACTGTAAGTCGATCAACTGACTCTGTTTGTCAATCAAATTTCTGGTCAGTTTAACTAATGATTAATACATTCACGCACTATATCAAACATTTCAATAGTCACCATTGTAATTACAAGATTAAACGTAATGAGAATGAATTACACATTAAGAATATCGAACTTTTTTGGGAAGCAATTTTTTAGGGGGAAGTAATTTTTTTTTTCTTTTTAAATTTATTTTTTCAAGCATTAACATCACATTAAGTATGAATATTTAAAAAAGACATTTTGTGATAAATGTTATTATTTTGGAGGAAAAACGCTCGAAGAAATAAATGATAACATTCATTGCAATGAATGATTTGCTTCTAAAATTTTTTAAAGGGTTAGAAATCGGGGTTTGGAAATTAGGGTTTAAAAATTAAGGGGTTAAAAATTAGGGTTTAGCTATTAGGGTTTAGAAATTAGTGTTTTAGGTTTAGAAATTAGGGTTTTGAGTTTAGAAATTAGGGTTTAGATTGAATTTTTAGCACGAACAGTTTAGAGTTTAGGGTTTTGGGTTTTGGGTTTACCCTAAACTCTAAATCGGGCTAAATTTCGAAAAAAAACACTTCACACAAGATGAAAATAAAACGATGCAAATAAACTCTGATTAAAACATTACTCATGATGAATGTTATCATTTATTTCTTTGAGCGATTTTCCGCCAAAATAATAACATTCGTCACAAAGTGTCTTTTTTAAATGTTTATATTTTCATGTGATCTTAATGTTTGAAAAAAAGAATTTAAAAAAAAAAAAAAAATTACTTCCCCCTAAAAAAGTGCTTCCCTCTTGATGATGACTATATATATATATATATATATATATATATATATATATATATATATATATATATATATATACATATATATATATATATATATATATATATATATATATATATATATATATATATATATATATATATGTGTGTGTGTGTGTGTGTGTTTTAAACTCATTTCAAACATGTCTGACCTGCTTGATGCTTCTTAAATAAAGATAAGAACTTGACGACCCAATAGACCCGTGCAAAATTTCTTTTCCCACCAGAAGCAACCCAATAGGTCAAAAATAAGACCCAAACAAACCCATCTTTAATGATATAGGGTGGGATTGCCAGGCATAATATATAATTTAATATATATATATATATATATATATATATATATATATATATATATATATATATATATATATATATATATATATATATATATATATATATATAGTGGTAGGATCAAGGGGGAAGTAACCAATCGGGGGGAAGCGGGAGGAAGCAATTTTTTTTTTTTTCGTTTTTTGAAAAAACTTTGTTCACGAACATTATAGATTGGATGAAATTATGAACATTTAATAAAGACGCTTTGTGATACGCTCTAAAAACACGATAATTGTTATATATTACTTCTTCGAGCGTTTTCCCGCAAAATAAAAACATTTATCACAAAGTGTCTTTATTAAATATTCATATTTTCATCCAATCTATAATGTTCGTGAACAAAGTTTTTTCAAAAACGAAAAAAAAAACATTTGCTTCCCCCCGATTGGTTACAGTATTATAATAATAGAGGTGAAAAGTGACCACTAACCATTACAAGTTTTTGTGCATTGAGTACATGTTTTTTATTACAGAATTTTTATTGATGCATTTATCAAAAATCTAAGTTGTAAATTATATATTCAGGAAATATTATAAATTATAAATAAAATATATAGCATTACCTGTGTTGGGGGTCGAGTAAGAGAAATATTGAAAATTTTGAACTGCACAACCAGATAATAATTCAGAACCAATGTTGTTCTTAAGAAGAAGATAAAAATTGGTGTGAGTTTGTGGTTGAAATTTAAAGACAGGGAAAATTGCTATTCTTCCTCTTCATTGATAATTAAAGTATCAATGCTTTACTTTTCTTTTTTTTTTTTTTTTTTTTTAAAGAATCAATGTTGTGCATCCTCTTCACTCTTTCACTTATGTTCTTCCTTCAATCATTAATAAAAGTTGGAATCAATGCTTGTTCCTTTTCTCAAGAAAAATCTTTAACAGAAGACGGTTACAAAATATTACATATGACTAAATATTATTAGAAGATTTACATCCAATTCAAGTTTACAAAGAGTCAAAGATCTATAAGTTATAAAAAGAGTCAAAGATTTGATGTTACAAGGAAGGATTGCATGTTAAATCTCTTCAACTATACAAAAACCAATGTTGGATACTACTTGGATAAAAAGATAGCGTGTGAATGTTACCGATAGTTAGTGATTTGTTGAGGTGTATGTTCAACCGGGTTTTGACGTAACTGAGTGTTAATATATTAGGTTATGTTGGTTTATAGATTAGGAGATGGTGGTAATATATATACTTACAAAATTCAAGAAAACATAAAATGGAGAAAAAAAAAAAAAAAAAAAAAAAATCAACTTCATTAAGTACCTCATGTTTATTGGCAATTATAAAGGAGTTGATTGATGTCATGTTCCCCTACATCAATAAAGCCTTCATTTGTCTCTATTACTTTTAGTTCCGGGGCAGCCACAAACACCTTGGTGAAAACCATTAGTCTTGGGCATGATTTGATTACCATGTTACTCATTGACGGCAATGAAAAGTTCTTCACACATAATCCAATTAAAGTATCCAAGATGCTCAAGGTAATACTTTACAGTCATCATCTTGCATACTACTCCCAACCATCGAAGCTGTATATACTCCAATAATCTTCATACAAATATGAACAAAAAGTTTTGTTAGGTATGGTTGGTAACTCCAATAGTCTCCACTCATTGCTCTTAAATAAATAATTCAAATTCCTCCTCAGTTCTTATAAGTCCACTTCTCTTAGCTTCAGCACTTTCACAACAGTCTGTGATTCGTTGTTAAATTCACTATTCTTTGAATGAATCGTTGAGGGTGTCGGGAACTCGGTATGAGTTTGGTAACCGACGGAAGTTATCGAGCTAGTGGGAGTTTGTCAACTAGTAGAGTGGTGGAGATGATTATGCGGCGTTGTTATCCAATGTTCTCAAGATTAGTGTGATGATTTCGGGTAACACTAGGGCTTCGAATACTTGCCTTACTCTCCGATGGCAAAGAAATTTGCGACTGACTGGTGGTACGAACCAAGTTTCTTCTCGAGTAGACGCGGTTTTATTTCTTACTTGTACAGTGGGAGCGTGCTTGGGATGAGAAGATGGGTTTGTGAAATTCATAGCTATGAGGAGGTCAGTAAACCAGCGAGAAAGTGAAAAGTTGAAAAGCTAGTAGATTTCGAGGTTGTGACTGCGTTCTCACTGGAGCCTTGATGAAGAGTCTACGAGGGCGTCTGTTGAATTTTCTGATTGCTGGGAAGGAAAATCATAGATAGACGGTGAAATCCTGTACGAGGGTGATCATTGACATGTGTGGTCGGGATTGGACATGTCTAGGGTGATCGGTGAGGCGGTGTAGTCTCATGAAGAATCCTATAATTGAAGAGTCGCATACTTCAATTGGTCTTCTGGTGTAAGAAGATGATCTTCGTGTTAGAAGATGGTGGTGATAGAAATCGAGATGGCCCAAGCTAGTAACTATGAGATTGGTTTATCACTCAGCGGTGTTTTTGGTGTCGAAAGACTTCACTTGCTCGTAGGCTAACAAGTGAAGTGAGGCGTGATTCAGTTGTCTCATCCGGCGGTATCAAAAGGAGTTGGTAATCGGCAAATCTAGAGTTATTGTGGGTTTGTTTTAACATAGTGACGGGTTGGAGAAGGTTGTTTAATGTCTCCTTTGAGTGGGAGATTTTTGGAGTGCGAAGTTCGAATTAAACAAGGTTTGTTGAATCTGTGATATTAGTGACCGCGAGTTTAGAGTTATGGTCGCAAAAATCACATCTGTGCTGAGAAAACAAAACTCGCGACCACCAGAATTTCCTCGCGGTCGCGAGAATTGTTCTGACGGGAGAAATTTCTAGAATTGTGTTTTCTTGCTCGTTAAGTAGTTTCCTTGTTTAGACTTGCCTATATAAACACCCTATGTAACCCATATAATGTGTGCACGAAATTAATAGTGAAAAATCTCTAATTTGCGCCAGTGGACTAAACTCTTCTCCGTGTTTTGGAGTTGAGATATAACCACATTAAATCCTGTGTCGTTTATTTATCGTTTTACTTTTATTATTCGTTTATCGTTCGTGGGTTAGTGATTATGATCAATCACTTTTCTTGTTTGGGTCCTAAATCCTAACACAAACAAGCTCGCAAACGTAAATGAACACTTCATTTATATAATATCAACTATAAAAATATTTTTATAATAATATAACGTCTACAAATTCCTTCTAGCCGAAAAATTATGTATGTACATAGTTGGATTAGCATGCATTGTTTTTTTAAATCTCAGATTTTCGTCAAGAACAGGATAATTGAGTTTAAAACAACAAACATGTAAAAAGATATAGCAACATCTACCCATAAAATAGTCCGAGAACAATTAGATAACTAACATTGTGAAAACAGAGCTAATATATATAGTAATAATAGAGGTAATATTTATTGACAAAATTGCATGGATGGTCCATTAACTTTGTATCTAAAAGCAAGCTACACCTTTAACTAAAAAACGAGCATGGATGACCCTAAACTTTGTATACTAAGCACGAATGGCCCTAGGTCCCTAACCCCGTTAGTTTATGACTGACTCAGCTGGTCATGTGACTCTCATGTGAGGGTATTTTTGTCCCAACACTAATGTTTATTCAGGTATTTGGATCACATGAGATGCACGTGTATTTTTTTTTAGGTTATATAACCCCTCTGTCTCACCAACGTCGTCCCCAAAACTGAAACCCTAATTGTGTTCTAGTATTCCGTTGAATTTCTAATTCAAATCAACAATGGTCATGTGTTGGTGTGGGTGTAGCGCGGCATTTCGTACATCTGGGACGGCTCTTAATCCAGGTCGACGTTTTTTTACATGCCCTATTAAGGTAATTGATATTAATTTCTAGAATTGCATTACAATTGAGTTGTTTTTAATCGTAATATATGTTATTGCTATGTTGTTAGGATTCATCATGCGGTTTTTTTCGCTGGTATGATCCTCCCATGGAAGAACGTGTTGCTAATATTATTCGTGGTTTATTGAATGCAAAAGCCGCTAGTGATCAAAAGGCTAAAGATGCAGAGAATCAGAGTTTTAAGTTGAAGATGTTGTTATTGTTTAGTTGGATTTTTTTTGCAATGTATGTTTATGCTAATTAGCTAGAGAATGTGGAATTCTAGCTTTATTTTGAGTCTTGTAATTCATTTATGTTATTCCAATTGTGGTTTGTCAATGAAACACTGTTTTTGTATCTCAATTGTATTATGGTTATATCATTGATCATGCAAGACTTTTCTTGTTTACAGAATGTATACATATGACCATTTTTTGAGTAATAAAAAAATGCAGGTCAATTTTTTTTAACTGCCAGTTGTGGACTAAATATGAATGCAGCCTTAAACTATCTCATAAACTGCCATTTGTGGACTAAAATGGAATGCAGGCTTAAACTATCTATATGTGATGATCTTTGTATCAAAATATGACACTTTTGTTGACTAAATTCGACTATTTCATAAACTGACAGTTTTGTGGACTAAAATGTAATGCAGGCTTAAACTATCTATATGTGATGATCATTGTATCAAAATTGACACTTTTGTTGACTAAATTTGACCTACATTTTGACAGTTCTTTTTAACAACAGCTGACATACATTATTTTACAACAGCTGACCTACATTTTGACAGTTCTTTTGTTGACTAAATTTGACAGTTCTTTTTTACAACAGCTGACCTACAATTTTTATGAAAAAATTGACAGTTTTGACAGTTTTGACAGTTTGTTGACTAAAGTTGACCTGGATATTTTTTATGAAGAAAGTTGACCTGCATATTTTTAATCAATGTCCAGCAGTAGTAGCAGATAGTTTACGACTGGATTACATTTAAGTCCACAAATGGCAGCTTAAAAAAAAAAAAAAAAAAAAAAAAAACCTATAAAACAGTCAACAAATGACAATAAATAGCAACAACTAAACCAGAATTCATACTAAGTCTTGCATACACCAAAATTCTCAAAAAGTAACAGTTTTACAACCAAATGATTAACCAAATGATTAAACTTGATAAAAAGTCTTGAAAGACAAATACATCAAACAATGAAAAAAAAAAATGTGACATTAGGTCAAATTTCCATGGATTTCCTCTTGGTACCACTACTTTGACCAGCTTCTGCACCACCCCGTGTTGGGCAACCCCTCCTGTTATGGCCTGCACCCTTACATATTCCACATTTGATAACCTGACCCTTCTTTGACAACTTACCACCTTCAACAATATTATCATTCTCAAGCAATCCCTTTCTTCTACTCTTCTTTGGCCTACCTGCAGTAGCAATCTTTTTAGGTGGGAGGATTGGTATTGTCACATTTGACTTTGGCCACATATCCCTTCCATTCAATGGAATAATAGCATGTTGGTAAGTGTCAAACCATCTTTTTCTGTGATGAACTTGGTTTACCCACAACTCTGGTCTAGGAACTTTTGGGTCATTAGCTCTCATATTCCATATACAAGCTATGAAATGTTTACATGGCATACCTGTTACTTCCCATTTTCTACAAGCACATGACTCCTGACCCATGTCAACAACCAATTGCTCATTGTTTGGTCCAGTCACTTGAAACATCCTACTACCATTATAGATTACACTATACTTGCTGGCTTCTTTTTTAATCAGCTCAAACACCTTGGTTGCTTTTGGAGTTAACACACCATCTGACTTCATAATGTTTTTTTGAGTACTGTCAATTCTCTTCATTAAGTAAGTCCTGATGAACTCCAAACAAGTTATAATAGGCTTGTCCCTCCCATCTACTATCCACCTGTTAAAAACTTCACACATGTTGCTCAATAACACATCAGAAACTGCCCTACCTGAAAAATGACTTCTGGACCATTGTCTTGGAGGAATATCAGACAAATACTTGTGAGCCTTAGCATCAAATGCTTTCAGATCAGCCATAAATTTTTCAAAGTGTGCTACTGTAGTAGCAGTAGCACACTTCCAAAGATGTTGCTTGTAAGCTAATCCCCTAAAATTCCTGGTTTTCATATTTTCATGTAAATGTCTCAAACAAAATCTGTGCTCTGCACAAGGGAATATCCTCTCAACAGCATGGATAAGTCCCTATAAAAAAAAATTAATTAAGTTATGGTAAATTTAAATTTACTTAATACAAAAAAATAAAAAAAATTCAATAAAATTCAATAAAATAAAATTTGTCCAGTTGCTGGTTCTTTCATGAATGCCCCATCTAACCCTAGCAAATCTCTGGATAAAGTTCTAAAGCCTTCTTTCAATGGTCCCAGGCACACATAACATCTGAAAAATCTCCTCTTCTCAACATCATCATCACATGGCTCAGTTAACAATCTCACAGTAGTACCAGGATTACTTCTACTAAGTTCTTCCAAATAATCTCTTAAATAATCATACTGTTTTGCATAATCACCCTCCACAACCTTTTTAGCAGCTTGTAGAGCCCTATAAGCCTTATATTTTGAAATATCCATATGAAACTCTTGCTCATACTGTGATTTGATTGCAGCAGTTGGGATTTTAGGATTTGTTGGAATCTGGTTAACCAATTTAGATGCAAGAAATTCATAAGTACAATGTTTAATGTTCCTAGACTGATGGCACACATGAATTGGTTTAAATGTTTTAACTATCCATGTCTCCATATTGGGAGTTTTAGAAACATACAGATTCCAATCACACACAACATTTACTTTCCTCCATGTCTTCTTTTTAGCTTCACCATGTACTGGTTTCTTACCCTTATCTTTCACCTTCTTGCCCTTTTCAACAACCCGTTTAGCCTTCTCAAGTACCTTTTCTTCATCACATTCACCTTGACATCCAACCTGTAATCTTAGTTTCTCATTTTTAATAAAAACAAGTTGCCTTCTAGTTTCAACTGCATGCATTCTCACTAATTCTTTGACTTCCTCTCTAGAACCAAACTCTTGTCCAACATAAAAATAAGTGTTACCAACTTCTTCATTATCTTTCAAAACCATTTTTGCTTCATTGATCTTTTTCTTCCTAATTTTTTTATCAGCATCTACACCCTCATAATCACTATCAAAATCATCATTATCCAAATCTTCTACAATAGTAAGGGAATTGTTTGGTGGCTCATATTCAGTAACAGCTTGACTAGCATTACCCATGAAATCAACATCCTTATCTATAGAGAAGTTAAAGTCACTCATATCTTCATCCTCATCTTCAAACTTATTATCTTCATCAACTATGTACACCTCATCATCACTGCTAACTTCTATATCACAGACAACTTTATCATGGGTGTTTTTTAGCAGGCTTTTAGAATCATGTATAACACTAGGAAACTGTGAATAAAATTGGTCCAAACAACTGACCTGACTTGAGTCATCAACAACATCTTCATATTCAACAAACATGCTAATCTCCTTATGAGTACCAACATAACTAGTTAATAGTTTTACATCATCATCATTGGCAAAACTATGTAAACCATTATCCATATCAGATTCAGGCAATTGAAAGTGAAATTTATACCTACTAGACCTGTGATATCCTAACCACTCTAACTCTTCAACAAGACTTTCCACACCAAAATCAACACTATCAACACCATCGAATAAACAAACCTTACCATTCAAATACTCAATGTTTGGTGGTTTAGTAAATAAACCACCATAATGCAGCTTCACAGTAAATTTTGATGGACAATCAGCTGCAACAATATAATAACAAAAACAAGTTATTTCGAAACAAAGTAACAATATATGATACTGTCTAATCAGCTGCACAATATGATACTAGTATATACTGTATCAGCTGCAACAATATAATAACAAAAACAAGTTATTTCAAAACACAGTAATTATATGATACTGTCTAATCAGCTGCACAATATGATACTAGTATATACTGTATTCGTAGCATGAAAAAAAAACCAACTTACCATATAATTCCATTAGTTTTTCAATCCCATAATCCTGTCTGATAGCAAAAAAGGTATCAATACCCATTTATGTTGTTGATCGCCTGTTTTGTTTGATATTATGAACTTGCATAAAAGAAGAGTCGTATAAAAATTAGGGTATATGAACGACTCAATGTAACAGTGTTTTAGGGTAGAATACAAACCGTTTTCTATTAAATCGATCCAAATACCTGAATAAACATTAGTGTTGGGACAAAAATACCCTCACATGGGATTCACATGACCAGCTGAGTCGATCATAAACTAACGGGGTTAGGGAGCTAGGGCCATTCGTGCTTAGTATACAAAGTTTAGGGCCATCCATGCTCGTTTTTTAGTTAAAGGTGTAGCTTGCTTTTAGATACAAAGTTAATGGACCATCCATGCAATTTTGTCAATATTTATTACATGGTTTTACATCACCCACTAAACATTTAAACTTTTTATGCATCGAGTATATCGAGTATATGTTTTTTATTACATAATTTTGATTTATTTATCAAAAATCTAAGTTGTAAATCATAGATTTAGGAAATATAAAATACTAGTGAAATGACCCGTGAAATCACGGGTTTGTTTAAACGAAACAATTTAATGACATGTTTTAGGTATTAAGTGAATGTAAATGCTAAAGACATTTATTTTAATGACCCGTTTGACTAAGAAACTTGTCGTTGTTTTTACAAATATATAGAGACATGTATTTTCGCATACATATGTAACGTAATTAATTTCATAAAAAGAATCCGTATTTGAATATTAATAATATAGTAATTATAATAATTATAATAATTATATTAAAAGTAAATAATAATAATAAAGTTCGTTCAAAGTTGAGTATTTATATTTATAATAATAATAATAATAATAATAATAATAATAATAATAATAATAATAATAATAATAATAATAATAATTAGTATTAATAAATTTCTTTTAAATTTTTTTAGAAAATAAAAATTACAATTTAGGAGATTTTAGGTATTTCCTTTTATAAAAGATTTAATATTATTTTTTTAATTAAATTAATATATAATTATGACATAATTAAAATTAAAGAGTAATTAGCTTAATGATGACATCATAATTTTAAAATTTTATATGACTATATATATATATATATATATATATATATATATATATATATATATATATATATATATATATATATATATATATATATATATATATATATATAGATAGATAGCATATCATAAATTTAGGAAATATATACAAATAAAATATAGCATTACCTGCCTGTGTTAGGTGTCGAGTAAGAGAAATATGAGATGAAAACTTTTGTACTGCACAACCAAACAATAATTCAGAACCAATGTTGTTCTTAAGAAGAAGATAAAAGTTGATGTGAGAGTTTGTGGTTGAAATTTAAAGACAGGGATAATTGTTATTCTTCCTCTTCACTGATAATTAAAGTATCAATGCTTTACTTTTTTTTTTTTTTAAAGAATCAATGATGTTCATCCTCTTTACTCTTTCACTTATGTTCTTCCTTCACTCATTAATAAAAGTTGGAATCAATGATTGTTCCTTTTCTTAAGCAAAATCTTTAATAGAAGGCAGTTAAAAAATATTACATTTGAACGATGACTAAATATTGTTAGAAGATTCCCATCCAATTCAGTATACAAAGACTCAAAGATCTATAACTTCTAAAAAGAGTCAAAGATTTGATGTTACAAGGAAGGATTGCATGTTAAATCTCTTCAACTGTACAAAAACCAATGTTGGATACTAGTATCTAAAGTAAAAAGTTTTACAACAAAATTATCAAATAATCTTAATGATTTAATCAATACAAATTAGTTAAAGACAATTTCAGTTTACAGAGTTAAGAATGGTTGAATTAGTCAATGATATATCAAATGTATATGTATCTGTATAACCACTTACAATTAATTATACAAAGAAGGGATTTGCAGGAAAACCTTAACCGAATAGATCACCTATTGGTACCACGGTTTAAGGTACAACAGTTGGTTCTATAAATGGATAAATTACCTTAGGATTTATTTGGATAAAAAGTTAGCATGGGGATGTTACCAATAGTTAGTGATTTGTTGAGTGGCACGTTCAACTGGGTTTGGACGTAACTGATAAAAATTACTCCACTGTTAATAGATTAGGTTATGTTGAATTATAGATTAGGAGATGGTGGTAAACTTACGATGTATGGTGGTATACTGATGTTTGATTTTGAAAATTTTCCATTGAACATAACATCAAGGGAGTATGTTGATTTCGCTGGTTGAGGCTGCAATTCATTTATGTAAACACTAAATCGATATGAGAATGCCAATCACAAATCACAAAACTATAAAAAAGATAAAGGTAGACCTGTAATAAGCCCAGCAACAACATATAGCTTTCTGTAGCCACAGATGGTTAGACGCAGAGGTTCACCATAGATAAAGTAGCGGCGTTTTATTCCTATCGATTTCAAAAACTGAATTTCAGGTACACTTGTTACATTTGGCGTTATTCATCCTCTCTAGGTTCTCCTTCCAAAATGACATCCCTTTAGAAGACAGATAAACAATTGACAAAAAGTTTAATTTCACAAAGGGCACTACACTGTAGAAACTTACAAAATTCAATAAAACATAAAATGGAAAAAAAAAAAAAAAAAATCAACTTCATTAAGTACCTCATGTTATAATATATAAATATATATATATAAATGGATAGTCAATTATTGATACACAAAAGTAATATTATTGTATTACCTAAACTTGTGATATTTTTGCTATAAATAGCCATGAATGCAAGCATTAAACTTGCACCATTTCTCACACTTACAAAGTGTTTCTTTCTTTCTCTCCATTATCATCTTTGTTCTTACACTTCATTATTAGTATTCTTAATCAAGAATCAAATCACTAAAGGTAGTTATAAGCCTACTGAATTATAACATCAAGAATCAAACCACTAAAGGTAGTTATAAGCCTACTGAATTATAACACGTTATCAGCACGATAATCTTAATACTAATTATGGTTGGCTCTGCCACCTAAATGATATATGGTCGGTTATACCACCTGAATAATATATGGTCGACACTGTCGTCTAATTATCATTTATGTTACTAACATTTATATTTTCATTATCTAACATTTATATGGCCGACACTGTCGCCTAATTATCATTTATGTTACTAACATTTATATTTCTATTATCTAACATTTATATGGCCGACACTGTCGCCTAATTATCATTTATGTTTACTAATATTTATATTTATGTTATATAACATTTATTAATGATTGCTTACATATGGTCGACACTGTCACCTACTTATCATTTATGTTATATTAAATTTATGTTTAATGTTTATATACTTATGAATATAAAGTGACTATAATTTATCATGTTGTTTGTTTTAATAGAAAATGTCGAATCTGGAAAAGCTTAAATTTACTCCTTTAGAATCAACTGGAAATAACTACATGCCATGGGTTATAAAAGTAAAAATGCATCTTAAATCAATGGGCATTCTTGAAGCCATAAATGAAAACAACACTTGTTCTGAAAAAGAACAAGCAACGGCATGTTGCTTTATTCATCAACATATTGATGAATGCTTACAAAATAATTATGTGACTGTAGAAGATCCCCATGTTTTATGGGAAGGTCTCAAAAGCAGATTCAATAATCAAAGAGAAATTTTACTTCCAGCTGCTATGGAACAATGGAGAACATTAAGGTTCCAAGACTTTAAGAAAGTAAATGAATATAGCTCAGCTCTGTATAATACATGTTCACAACTTAAATTCTGTGGACATGAAATAAGTGATGCAGACATGATGGAGAAAACTTTCTCCACAATGAATGCTGCAAACATCACAGTGCAAAGAAATTTGAGAATGCTAAAGTTCAAAACATATCCTGAACTTAATTCATATCTCTTAGTTGCAGAGCAAAATGATGAGCTATTAATGAAAAATCAGCAATCCCGTCCTACTGGTACACTTGCAATCCCTGAAGCAAATACTGCAAATAATTATAAACAGGGACAAGGACGCAGGCAAGGTCGTGGTTATAATAACCATCACCATCATCATGCCAAAAGCCATAACTATGGTAGAAACCATCCTTATGGTAATGGTAATGGGCGAGGACGTGGTCGTGGTCGTGGCCGTGGTGGTCAAAGAAATAATAATCCACGAAAATATAAATATCAACCACAAAACAAGCCCACTAAACAAGATGTTGAAGAAAATTCTTCTAAAAATTCTGAAGAATCTTGCTACAGATGTGGTAGAATGGGCCACTGGGCTAATACTTGCCGAACATCTAAACATCTTGTTAAGATGTATCAGGATTCGCTGAAAGATAAAGAAAAGGAAGTAAACTTTGTGGATAACATCGATCCAACAGTCACTGAGAAACCATCTGATTTATATGAAGATTTCTTGAATGTTTAAGTTGTGTGTCTTTCGAAAAATAAATGATTTAATATCGTCTGTCTTTGTCATTATGTTTGCTAAATGTTTCAGTACTATCTATTTGCGTTTAAAATATTGTGTAATATTAATGTACTCACTATTTATTTCTTATATATGAAGTTCAATATGAATTTTGCTGGAATACAACATCAATCAAGTGGTGGAGATCTCTGTATAGCAGACAGTGGAACTACACACACTATACTTAAATCCGAGAAATATTTTATTGATCTAAAACCAACGGAAGGAACTATACATACAATATCAGGACCTGCTAACTTGATAAAAGGGATAGGAAAGGCAAATTTCATACTACCAAATGGTACAAAATTTTTAATAAATGATGCCTTATTTTCTCCCAAGTCAAGCAGAAATTTATTGAGTTTCTCCGACATATACCTTAACGGGTATGATTATCAGTCAGTGACAACAGAAAATGAGAAATATTTAAGTATCACTGACAAGAGTCATGTGGTTGAAAAACTGCCAAGACTTAGTTCTGGATTACATTATACACATATAAATGTACCAGAAATACATATGGTAGTTAACGAAAAATATATTGATCCTAGTGTATTCAGTTTATGGCATAACAGATTAGGCCATCCAGGATCAACAATGATGAAAAGGATTATTGAATGTACTCATGGACATCCACTAAAGGATAGAAAAATCCATCATGATACAATGGTTCCATGTACATCTTGCTCTCTTGGAAAATTGATAACTAGACCCTCACCACTTAAGGTTGAGAAAGAATCACCAATGTTTCTTGAAAGAATTCAAGGTGATATATGTGGACCAATTCATCCACCATGTGGACCATTTAGATATTTCATGGTTCTAATAGACGCATCTAGCAGATGGTCTCATGTTTGTCTGTTATCAAGCCGTAATGTGGCATTTGCAAAATTTCTTGCCCAAATTATTAAATTGAGAGCTCATTTTCCTGATTACACCATTAAAAGGGTGAGACTTGATAATGCTGGTGAATTTACATCTCAAGCATTTAATGACTATTGCATGTCTATAGGAATTGTTGTTGAACATTCTGTTGCTCATGTGCATACACAAAATGGTTTAGCCGAGTCATTGATTAAACGTTTACAGTTAATCGCTAGACCATTGATAATGAGAACAAAACTCCCTGTATCTATATGGGGTCATGCAATTTTACATGCTGCTGCATTGATTCGCATCAGACCAAGTGCAAGTCATAAATATTCCCCCCTACAACTTGCTTTTGGTCAAGAGCCAAATATTTCCCATCTTAGAACATTTGGTTGTGCAGTGTATGTTCCAATTGCGACACCACAACGTACAAAAATGGGTCCTCAAAGGAGGTTGGGAATATATGTTGGATATGAAACATCTTCAATATTAAGGTATATTGAACCTATGACAGGTGACGTTTTTACAGCACGTTTTGCTGATTGTCATTTTAATGAAACATTGTTCCCTAGATTAGGGGGAGAAATGAAAAATAAAGAAAATGATGTTTCATGGTGTGAACCTCAATTAAAGTATCTTGATCCTCGCACAAAAGAATGCGAGACAGAAGTTCAAAAGATAATGCATATACAAGAACTTGCAAATCAATTGCCTGATGCATTTACAGATACAAAAACGGTGACAAAATCATATATACCAGCAGTAAATACTCCAGCTCGAATTGAAATTCCAAAAGCTGGCAATAACATCACTCATGAATCTTTGCCACGTCAGAAACGTGGAAGACCAATTGGTTCAAAGGATAAAAATACTCGAAAAAGAAAATCAGCTGATAATGAAGTAAAAGAAAGTGTTCAAGAAGAACCACAAATCAGTACTCCTACTGCAGAGGAGATTGATGATGTCAATACAGAAATTGCAATCAATTATGCATATTCAAAAATATTATGGAACCGAAATGAAATGAAAAATCTTGATGAGAAATTTTCATTTAATGTTGCATATGACATCATGAATAATAATGATGATCCAGAACCAACATCTATGGTTGAATGTCAAAATAGACATGATTGGGCTCAATGGAAAGAAGCAATACGAGCTGAATTAGAATCACTCAATAAAAGAAAAGTTTTCGGATCCATCATTCTCACTCCTAAAGATGTGAAACCTGTAGGATACAGATGGATTTTTGTCCGAAAAAGAAATGAGAAAAATGAAGTTACAAGGTATAAAGCTAGACTTGTAGCCCAAGGTTTTTTTCAAAGACCGGGAATTGATTATGAAGAAACTTATTCCCCTGTTATGGATGCAATTACTTTTAGGTACTTAATCAGCCTGGCAGTTTCTAAAAATTTAGAAATGCATCTCATGGATGTTGTGACTGCTTACCTATATGGATCACTTGATAGTGATATATATATGAAGATACCTGAAGGATTTAAGGTACCAGAAGCATCAAATGCAAAACCCAAAGAAATGTATTCGATTAAATTACAAAGATCTTTATATGGGTTAAAACAATCGGGACGTATGTGGTATAACCGATTAAGTGATTACTTGATAAGCAAAGGGTATACAAATAACCTTACTTGCCCTTGTGTTTTCATTAAGAAAACAACATCCGGATATGTGATCATAGCTGTTTATGTTGATGATCTTAACATCATAGGTACAAATAAAGAGATCTATGAAGCCATTCAACTTCTAAAGAAAGAATTTGAAATGAAAGATCTCGGAAAAACCAAGTATTGCCTTGGTTTACAAATTGAGCATATGCCTAATGGTTTACTTGTACATCAAACAACATATACTGAAAAGATTTTGAAACGTTTCAATATGTACAAGGCAAAACCATTAAGTACTCCTATGGTTGTTAGATCACTCAATGTTGAAACTGATCCATTTCGTCCATGTGAAGATCATGAAGATATTCTTGGACCAGAAGTACCATATCTTAGTGCAATTGGAGCTCTTATGTATCTTACAAATTGTACAAGACCTGACATTTCTTTTGCAGTTAATTTGTTGGCAAGGTTCAGCTCTGCTCCTACCAAAAGACACTGGAATGGGATCAAACACATATTTCGATACCTTCGAGGAACTACTGATTTAGGATTATTTTATTCTAACGAATCAAAACAAGATTTGGTTGGTTATGCTGATGCAGGTTATTTATCTGATCCACATAAAGCTAAATCTCAAACTGGATATGTATTCCTAAATGGAGGTACTGCAATATCATGGCGTTCTCAAAAACAAACACTTGTTGCTACATCATCAAATCATGCCGAAGTGATTGCATTACATGAAGCTACTCGGGAATGTTTTTGGTTGAGATCAATGACACAAATCATTACTGATTCTTGTGGACTAGAACGCGATAAAAGTCCAACAATTATCTATAAAGATAATGCAGCTTGCATAGCACAGATGAAAGAAGGGTATATCAAAAGTGACCGAACCAAACACATACCTCCTAGATTCTTCTCATACACTCAAAATCTCATTAAGGACAACGAGATTGAAATGAGATATGTTCAATCCAGCAAAAACTCTGCTGATCTTTTCACGAAAGCACTTCCAACTGCTATTTTCAGAACACACGTTCATAACATTGGCATGAGACATGTTCAAAAGATGTAACAACCGAAGCGATGTCTACTTGAGGGGGAGTCAACTCCATGCTGCACTCTTTTTCCCTTAGCTAAAGTTTTTCCCACTGGGTTTTCTTTAGCAAGGTTTTTAACGAGGCAGTAACTTACAGTTGATCTTCAACAAACAAAATTGCTATCCAAGGGGGAGTGTTATAATATATAAATATATATATATAAATGGATAGTCAATTATTGATACACAAAAGTAATATTATTGTATTACCTATACTTGTGATATTTTTGCTATAAATAGCCATGAATGCAAGCATTAAACTTGCACCATTTCTCACACTTACAAAGTGTTTCTTTCTTTCTCTCCATTATCATCTTTGTTCTTACACTTCATTATTAGTATTCTTAATCAAGAATCAAATCACTAAAGGTAGTTATAAGCCTACTGAATTATAACATCAAGAATCAAACAACTAAAGGTAGTTATAAGCCTACTGAATTATAACACCTCATGTTTATTGGCAATTATAAAGGAGTTGATGTCATGTTCCCCTACATCAATAAAGCCTTCATTTGTCTCTATTACTTTTAGTTCCGGGGCAGCCACAAACACCTTGGTGAAAACCATTATTAGTCTTGGGCATGATTTGATTACCATGGTACTCATTGACGGCAATGAAAAATCCTTCGCACATAATCCAATTAAAGTATCCAAGATGTTCAAGTTTTTTAAGGACTTTATACAAGGTAACACTTTATAGTCATCATCTTGCATACTACTACCAACCATCGAAGTTGTATATACTCCAATAATCTTCATACAAATATGAACAAAAAGTCTTGTTAGGTATGGTTGGTTACTCCAATAGTCTCCACTCATTGCTCTTAAGAGTTATCTGATTACAGATTCGTTTTAAAGAATCCGTAATGATCAAAGTATATACAGTAGTATTTTTTAAAATAAAAAGATTACACCAACTTATTTAAAAACATCAATTGATAATAGACTTAAATGATCACGTTTTCTGATTACGAATTCGTTTTAAAGAATTAGATTTGTTAAGAAATCCGTAATGATCAAAGTATATAGTATTTTTTAAAATAAAAAGATTACACTAACTTATTTAAAAACGTCAATTGATAATAGACTTAAATGATTACGTTTGATCAACTGCATAATTGTACCTTTTTTTATTAATTTATCTAATCTATTAATTTAAATTGTGATAATGGTTAATATAAAAAATATGTACCACCTTATTTAACAATTTAAATATATTTATTAAAGAAACGCGTTTGATAATAAGGTGTGCTACGTTACTACGCAATTTTACGGTGGCTATTTTCCTGTTTTTTTAGTGATAGTCCAATTTTAAGAATAGTAAACATAATACAAAAGAAACATTTATCACAAACAAAAAAGAAAAACATCTTTCACCAGAAACATTTATCATAAACAAAAAAGGGAAATATCTTTATTTTTCAAAATACCTGATTTAAGAAAGCCAAAAACATCTTTATTTTTCAATTCTTGTATGAGACGTTCGACCTTCAATTCAAACAGGCGGAATATAATTTTGAATACGTCAGCAATTTTAAGATCTATGTTGTTGAGTAGCCACACAAGAACAACCAAATTTGGATTGCATTTGATGGTGATAAATAAAGTTTGAGATACCATCTTAATCCTAGAACATTCAAAGTAAGTTAGATTGCATCATATAATAACATTCAAGATAGAATAACTGTTGTGTTGCAATCAAAGGAAAAAGCATAAATAAAAGGGAAAAAAACATAAAAATAATACAAACCTGGTTTTAGTCCCTGAATTAATTTTAGAGTAGATTGAAACAATCTATAGATTTTCATCATCAAATATCAAATCAAATAACAATCATCATATCGAAGGTAAAAAACAAAAAAAATAAAAATAACGTGGTTGTAGAAGCAAAATTCAACCTGGGTTGTAGAAGCAGAGTAGATTGAAACAATAGAGGACATTGAGATTGAAACGCAGACTAAAGAGAGATACGCCTATGCTTTTAAACTCAACTCTTTGCCTATATTTTTGGCAAATATCGTTTGTGATATTTTTTATTTTTAAATTCGTTTAATTTTTTTCACGCATATATTATTTGCTGACATCATTATATGCCGTATTATTATGACACATGTTATGATTAAGTGAAAATAAAGGGAGGAATAGCTAAATGATGACATCATCATTATCAATCTAATTTGTTAGCAGAAAGATAGAAGATCGGGTTATTTATTTATCAGGGCAGTAGAGAAACGGTAAGGGATATAATAATTTGTTAGGCATACATCGACGTATCTTCACAGCGTTTTAAAACAAGATGCCTATCATCTCCTTCACCGATAGATTGATGAGAAAATATTGCATACAAAGAAAGAAAGTTTGTTACTTTCAGACAACTGCAGAACATGATATAATAATAGGACCAATACAGCATAATAAAAGGACTACTTATTTCCTTATATACCAGCAAAAAGAGACAACTTGCATAAACAACTAAATGAAATGATTACTACATCATAATTAACAAAATGAGTAATGTTATATATGCACAAATTCAAGCCTACTCCACTCAACATCTAACAGATCATATATTACATTTATCTCTCCTTTCCATTCTCATTGATTTATACACATTTACCGATCATATGTTTCGAACTTGAATTAGGTCAGTTTAAGATGACTAGAATACAGTTTAAGATGTAATTTTGATGTTGTAGATATCATATTTTGTATGCAGGTGGGAGAAAAAAACAACTTATAATTAAGACTGCAAACACCAAGCTCTTCCTACCGATCATCTTATACTTTATTATGCAATGCAATATTTAAATCAAAGACCTCATATTCATCAGAAAAAAAAATTAAGCATATAAGATCTATAATAGCATAGAGGATAAAACTTACACACACAGACACCATACCCTGCAAACTACAGAATAGATTAGTAAAAAAACTATGTAAGCATAAATATTTCAAAGCATTGAAGAAAAATAAAGAAAATTACCATCGAGAATTGAGTGAGACTCATGTTATAAATTAACAGTTTAACACCAACTTCTTTGTTTTTTTGGGTAATTTGAAGAAATCCTAAATTCGTGTGAACGAAACTTTGATGATTTGGGTTTCTTTTTTGTTTCTTGTTGCGTTTTGCGTATGTGGAAGGAGTTATGTTTGACATCTAAAATGACCCTTTTAACCTTGATGTTTTAGGGCTTAATCTTTATTGAGTCTTGGGCCCGTAGGCTCAAATTGTGCTGGTAAGTTGGTACCTTTCTAAATTGGGCCGGATTTTGAAATAACCTTTTTGCCCTTACCATGCTATGATGGATTGAGGGTAACTAGCAGGGGCGGCCCAATGGGGGTACAAGGTGGACATATGTCCAGGGCTCAATTTTTTAAGGGGCCCAAAAAAAAAATTCCTTATACTAGTCCATGTAATTTTGGGCCTTTTTGCTTGTATTATCCGTGGGCCCAAAAAAAAATATTATCCTTGTACGGGTCTTGGGGCCCTTTTGCTTCGCACCGTCCCGGGCACTCAAATTCTCGGGACCGGCCCTGAGGGTAAGCATGTAAATAAATCGAATAAACAGATAAAGCTTAGACCTTATTTAGTGGTGATGGGGTGATGGGGGTGATGGGGTTTTTTTGAAGTTTTTGTGGGGTATAGTGCTGATGTGGCAAATGTGATGAGGTGATGATGTGGTGGAATTTGTAGTGGGATGGGGTGATGATTATGTGTAGGGTATTTGGTCCCACTTTTGTATAATAAATGGGGTATTTATAAAATAAAAAGAAAAAAAATCTGATTGGTGAAGAACTCCATCACCCCCATGTGATGGACTCATCACGCCTGACTTTTTTTTCCTCCATCACGCCCCATAGTGATTTGATGGTGTTAGAAATAGGGAGTGTGATGGGGGTGTTTTTTTTGTTGATCACGCCCACTAATAAGGGCCTTAAAGTACGTATTTTCTTGTTCATATCATTAAAAAATATGTTTGCTTGTAAACATAAACGCACGTAAACAGTGGCAGATACAAAAATATTTTTTGATGGGGGCAAAATTTCGATAAAAGAAATCTAAATATACATTAGAAAATTATATAAAAGAAAATTATATAAAAAATTAGAAAAATATTGACTACTGAAGCTCTAGAACCTGCACCATATGCTTTGTTAGCAAGTAGCACACAGTGAAAAAAAGTGAAAAAAAAAATCTGACATACGGGGGTCTCGATCCTTTGACCTTTAGATAAATGGAAAAGAAGCGGAACCAACTAAGCTAATACCAACAATATTTCTTATTTCTTAAATTTTCTATATAACTACATAGTCCAGCATAATTTTTATTCTAAAAAATAAAAAAAGAATTCGCGAATAATTTTTTTATCCTCAGGGGCGGATGCGCCCAGTTACCCCAAGGTGGATCCGCCCCTGCACGTAAACGAACGAATTAGACTAAATAATTTCATTATCTATGATATATTATGAAGGGAAATTGTTCAAAATACACTTTTTTAAGCCTTCAAACAAAATACACTTTTTAAAAAAAAATTGTCTTTTTACACCATTCGGTAGACGGGATTTCCGTCTACCACCTTTATCTGTCGTCTACTACCATTTTTACAAAGTAGTCGACGGTGAGATAAAGGTGGTAGACAGAATTTACAAAGTAGTCGACCGTCTACTGCCTTGTTGTTGCTGTCTACTGCCTTGTTGTTGCTGTTGTTGCTGTCTACTGCCTTGTTGTTGCTGTCTACTGCCTTGTAGACACTAACAAGGCAGTAGACAGCAACAACAAGGCAGTAGACAGTAACAACAAGGCAGTAGACAGTCGACTACTTTGTAAATGTCTGTCTACTGCTTTGTTCTCGTTGTCTACTAACTCTGCCAGTAGACGGGAATTCGTCTACCACCTTTATCTCACCGTCGACTACTTTGTAAAAATGGTAGTAGACGACAGATAAAGGTGGTAGACGGAAATCCCGTCTACCGAATGGTGTAAAAAGACAATTTTTTTTAAAAAAGTGTATTTTGTTTGAAGCCTTAAAAAAAGTGTATTTTGAACAATTTTCCTATTATGAATGTTGGAGGGGGTGGGAGGTCTCAAGTTCAAGTCCCCTTCCTTAACACATTCCAGGGTATTTACGCGATTTATGGAGTGACACCGGGGAGGATTTACTGACCCGTATTCCAAGATTTATGTCTGCTCTGTCAGCCCCTCGAGATGGTTTAAGGATCGGGTCTCTGTAATGCGGTTCGGGTTTCCGCCCGAAAGCGCGTGTCTCCGTTGAAAATGATCGGGTTCGTGGGTTAATCCCCCGTCAATGATTCCAAATACTTGCCTTTCCAAAAAAAAAAAAAAAAAAAAGAGAGCGCAATGCAACAAAACTTGAGTACCAACTAGTTTAATGCTGATCACTTGTAGCAAAAAAACCGAGTACAAAACACACAAAAGTACTGAAATAGAAAGCCTGAAGTAATCAAGAAAACCGAATTGAATTCTCAAAAAAGATATATAAAACCAACTTAATGGTAATAAAGTCGTACCTAGATGATGGACACTATATCAAACACCTGATGGGCATGTAATTATGTAAGGTTAAAACTTTTATTGTAAGAAGATCTGAGTTTTAAAGATAAAACAATTAAACAAAGGAAGAAAATCTTAGTACAGAAATATGGGTGTTACAATAGTTACAGATGGTTAGACGCACAGATTCACTGTAGATAAAGTAGTGGTGCTTTATTCCTTGCGATTTTCAGGTACACTTGTTACATTTGGCGTTATTCCTCATCTGCAGATTCCTCCCTTCAAAAATGACGTCCCTGCGGAAAATGAATAAACATACAATTAAAACTGAAATTTTACAAAGGTCATCGTAGGAACTTAAACATAAATGAAAAAAAAAAAAAAAAAAAAAAAAATCAACTTCATTAAATACCTCTTTTTTATTACTGTAGTGATTATGAAGGAGTTGATATCTTGTTCCCCTACATCAATCAAGCCTTCATTTGTCTCTATCACTTTTAGCACCGGAGTATCCACAAATGCGTTGGTAAAAACTGATAGATCCGGGCATTGTTTGATTACCAAGGTACTCAATGATGGCAAAGCTAAATCTTTCTCCCATAAGCAAAATCCCTTCAACCGTCCAAGATGCTCAAGCTTCAAGGACTTTAGACAAGGCAACACTTTTCGCTCACAGTCATCATCTTCCATGACAATTTCCTCCAACTTATAACTGCAATGTGTTACATGTAGCTCTTGGAGTTGCATGAAACAACCAACCATCGAAGTTGTAAATACAGGTACTAAATTACTGCATTTATGAATAGAAAGCCTTCTTAGGTTAGGGAACATAATCTCACTCTGTATATGACGGTTGACAATTACCGTCATATACATGGTAACATGAAGTCACTTAAGTGTAGCTCCTGGAGCTGCATGAGACTGTTGGAGTATGATACAAATTCAAAGCGAGCGGAAGCATTTTTAAAACTTTACAAAATCATACTCTTCCACGGATCATTGTACAAAACTTTAGCAAACAAAACAAAATTAACGAAATTAAACAAGAGAAGATTAGAATACAACCTTTGTAGCCTTTTGAAGATCGAATCTGAAAAACCCAAAGAAGAGTTCCTCTAAACGGTAGACACCCAAAGTTCCAACCTTGTTTCAATCTATACCTTCTACTTAACGGATCTTTTCTTTTTCCTTATTTCCACCAAAACCGAACCCAATTATAGATCTCAAGTATTTTGGTTACTTGAAAAAGAGAAAAAGAAATATCATTTTGTATGTGTGTTTTTGTATCTCAAGTTTCTATATCTTTTCAATACCAAGATTTGGTATTATATAGAATTAAAATTGATATAATAATACATATAATACAAATATAAAGATTTTGAAAGATTTTGAAAGATTTGCAAAATCAAATCTTTATATAAAATAAGATTTACAACTCAAATCAAATCTTATTTATATCAAATCAAATCTTATATATTATATAAAATATGATTATAGTACAAATCTTTATATAAAATAAGATTTATAAATTAAATCAAATCTTATTTATATCAAATCAAATCTTATATATTATATAAAATATGATTTGCAAAATCTAATCAAATCTCTACATATTTAGATTTGTAAGTATATGTACACACATAAAAAAAACTTAATTTATTAAATCATTAACTAATGATTAATAAATTAATTTCCGATTAGAAGGTATATCAAACAATTTACGATTGGCCTTTGTGTGTGACCGAATAGGATAAATGGACTTTTATTATTTAATGTCATGGGCATATCTTCGGAATATATGTACCACGGTCAAACCACGATCGAACCGTAGCCAACCCGAGAACATATTTCTAACAGACTCCCACTTGCACTGACATTAATAATATTGGTATGTCTTAAAAGACACACCGTGTGTAACAACTAGTCTGCTACGTTACACTCCTATATTTTGATTTATATCAGTCATCCTTTTGTTCAAGATATCTATATGAACGTGTGACATGGTTAAGTGTCAATCATCATCATTCAAGATTATGTTTCCCGATAGAGATTTGTGGTGATCAAATAGACTGCTATTGCATCAATTCAGTCATAGCATGGCCATGCATTTAATGCAGCACAAATCAACGAGGGGCCCAGAGATATCGCTTCAACTTGCTATGAGAAGAAGGAACAAATTGCTTCAACTGTATAGACATCCACCACATCCCATATTGTACCTGATCTGCACCCTTATGACTGGCATTTACGCACAGCGTTAAATACAGGTCAAAGTAGAATATAGTTTGTGTCAGGATTCCTCATACATATCCACTCTAGGATAAATGATATTGCCATCTTAGAGCTTACTTGTGACTTAAAACCATGAAGTAATGTCTAAGTGTGGTCATTCCAGAACCTTGAATCAACTATCAAGTTCCTCATGAATGTAGTTTCATATAAGCCTATATTACTACACTTCATAGCAGCCTTAATTCAATTCTCTCTTCCTTAGAGAATGATCGACTGTGGAAGTTTATGAAATAATATTCATTGAAAGTTAAAACATGCAAAATGAAACATGGCAATATACAATGAAATGATCGCATCGTGCGTATAATATAATCTCAATATATTAATCATCAGATCAATTGCAACATATATTATTGCCCAATGTTTAAAGTTTCAAACTTAACATAATAAATACAATCAAACTTTATCATCGATGACACGAATGCCAATAGACATGCTATGAGCATCATGCTTAGTCTGTGGCAAAGGCTTGGTGAAAGGATCAGCCAAGTTCTTTGTCGTATCTACTCTACTTAATAATATGTCATTTTCTGCTACAAGTTGACGGATGTAATGGTACTTTCTGAGTATGTGCCGTGTGCGCTTTTGTGACCTCGGTTCTTGAGCCAAGACAACCGCACTCACATTGTCACAGAAAATCTCAACAGGATCATGGATTGTAGGAACCACTCCTAGATCCCCGATGAATTTCTTTATCCACATGGCCTCTTTAGCAGCTTCATTTACCGCTATATACTCGGCTTCTGTCGTAGAATCAGCAATAGTACTTTGCTTGCCACTTCTCCATGTGACGGCTCCACCGTTCAACATAAATACAAATCCTGATTGTGAAAAGCAATCATCTCTATCTGATTGGAAACTAGCGTCTGAGTATCCTTTGACGCTCAGCTCGTCATTCCCACCATAGACCAAGAACATCTCTTTAGTCCTCCTAAGATACTTTAGAATGTTCTTGACTGCTATCCAATGAGCTTCACCAGGATTGGCCTGATAACGACTAGTCATGCTTAGTGCATACGACACGTCAGGCCTAGTGCATATCATCGCATACATGATCGATCCTATAGCTGAAGCATATGGAGTCCGACTCATGGTAGCCGATTCCAAGTCAGAATTAGGACATTGAGACTTGCTCAATATCATTCCAGGGTTCATAGGAACGCACCCTTTCTTGGAGTTATGCATACCGAATTTCTTCAGTATCTTATCTATATATGCACTTTGGTTTAGCCCAATTAATCTCCTTGACCTATCTCGATAGATCTTTATACCCAAAATATATGATGCATCTCCTATGTCTTTCATGGAGAAACATTTCCCTAGCCAAGCTTTGACATCTTTCAATGTCGGGATATCGTTTCCCATGAGTAATATGTCATCGACATATAGTACAAGGAAGACTACAACACTCCCACTAGACCTAACATAGACACATGGCTCATCTTCGCCTCTAATAAAACCAAATTCTTTGATCTTCTCATTAAAGCAAAGATTCTAGGTACGAGAAGCTTGTTTAAGTCCATAAATGGACCTTTGAAGCTTGCACACACTATTAGGATACTTAGAATGTACATAACCCTCAGGTTGTGTTATAAACACATCCTCTGTTAGTTTACCATTAACGAAAGCTGTTTTTACATCCATTTGCCATATCTCATAGTCATAAAATGCAGCTATGGCAAGAAGTATTCTAATAGATTTCAACATAGCTACTGGTGAAAAAGTTTCATCATAGTCTACACCATATTGTTGCGTGTAACCCTTAGCCACCAGTCTGGCTTTGAATGTGTGTACATTTCCATCCATATCGGTCTTCTTCTTGAAGACCCACTTACACCCAATAGTTTTAATACCTGGTATATGATCAATCAAGATCCAGACTTGATTATCATGCATGGATTGGATCTCGTTGTCCATAGCCTCCTTCCATTTGGCAGACTCGGGGCCTGTCATCGCTTCCTGATAGGTAATAGGTTCATCAGAATCTATATTTTCGTCATCACCCTCAAATATGTGTAAACTATATTTCTTTGGTGTTCGATGCACTCTATCAGATCTACGTATAGGTGGTGACTGTAGGTCAGTTTCTCTTTCAATTGCAGGCTCGTCGACATCTTGAGGAGAATCGGTTCCAATATCGGTTTCCATGTCGGTTGATTCTTGAATTTCTTCAAGGTCAATTTTGCTCCCACTAGTTCCTTTCGATATGAGATCCTTTTCAAGGAAGACTCCCCTTCGAGACACAAAGACTTTGTTCTCAGTAGGGTTGTAAAACAAATATCCAAAAGAATCAGTCGGATAACCAACAAATAAACACTTTTCAGATCTGGGTTCAAGTTTATCTTGAGCTTCACGACGAACGTAAGCCTCACAACCCCAGATTCTTAGATATGAGAGAGACACAGTTTTACCATGCCATATCTCATAAGGTGTTTTGGAAACTTTCTTGGTTGGGATGAGGTTAAGGATCTTTGCGGCAGTTTGTAGGGCGTAACCCCAAAAACTGATTGGAAGTATTGTGCGGCTCATCATGGATCGAACCATATCAAGTAATGTTCGATTTCTCCTTTCAGCCACACCATTATGTTGTGGTGTTCTAGGAGGAGCTAATTGTGAGATTATCCCACAACCCCGTAGATGATCACGAAATTCATCATTAAGATATTCACCACCTCTATCAGATCGGAGAATCTTAATTCTTTTGTTCAGTTGATTTTCTACTTCGTTTTGTTATGCCTTGAACACTCCAAAAGTTTCAGACTTTTGTTTAATTAAATAAACATAGCCATATCTACTGAAGTCATCAGTAAATGTAACGAAGTATCGTTCCTGGTGTCTAGTAGGCGATCTGAACGGACCGCACACATCAGTGTGTACCAACCCCAACAGATCCTTTGCTCGTTCACAGTTTCCTGTGAAAGGTGCCTTTGTCATTTTTCCTGATAAGCAAGATTCGCATTCATCATACGATATTATATCAAATGATTCTAGAATTCCATCTGACTGGAGTTTGGCTATGCGTTTCTTGTTTATGTGGCCTAAACGACAATGCCATAGATACGTTTTATCCAAAACATCTTTGGATGAATCAACATTGTAGATTGAACTATCATTTAGCTTTGCTGTGGTTTCTAAGATGCCTTTACAAGGACTAGCCTTGAAATAAAACATCCCATTTTTGTGAACAAGTATTGATCCATTATCAAAACTAAAATTAAAACCATCATTAAATAAAGCATCAAAAGATATAATGTTTCTTGCCATTTCGGCACTGTAGCAAACATTAGATAAAACAATACATAAACCAGAATCAAAAGAAAGCTTGTATTCTCCAATCATGTCAACAGAGGCAACATTCTTATTCCCCATGATTAGATTAAGCTCCCCGGTCTTCAGCTTCCTACTTCTTGTGAGTCCCTGCACATTTGTACAAATGTGAGTACCACATCCCGTGTCCAATACCCAGGAATTAGAAATAGTAGTATTGTTTAGTTCAATCATGAACTAACCTGAAGGTACGGCGACTCCCTTAGCCCGTAGTTCATTAAGTTCCTTCAAGTACTTAGTAAATTGCGCCTCTAATGTCCTTTATCCCCACAATGAAAGCATATTGCTTCTTCAGGAGACTTGGTTTGCGGGATCTTTGAAGTAGAAGAGTTAGCAATGCCTTTAGGTTTAGGTTTGAAGTTGGACATGCCAACCTTACCCTTGCCCTTGTTCTTGCCCTTTGCTTTGTTTTTCTTCTTCTTAATCCCACCTTCACGAATGGCTAGAACGGTAGTTGCGGGTTTAGCTTTGGCCATGTTAGCCACGGCGGTTTTTAACATGCCATGGAGCTCCATGATTGTTTTCTCCATATTGTTCATATTATAGTTCATAATGAATCCTTCATATGCACTAGTCAGCGAGTTCAGGATAAAATCCGTTGCAAGCTCCTGACTTATGGAAAAACCAAGGCGCTCCAACCGGTCTATGTACCCTTTCATTTGTAGTACATGGACACTAACACTACTTCCCATTGCCATTTTGCAAGATACGAGAGCTTTCACGGTGTCAAACCTTTCTTGCTTTGCTTGTTGTTGGAACATGTCCTTGAGTTGGTTAAGCATGTCATATGACCCTAAGCTCTCCATGCCCTTTTGGAGCTCTGGAGACATGGTCGCCAACATCAAGCATGCTACCTCATTAGACTCGGAACGCCGTTTTTCAAACTCGTCCCTAGCCGCTTGAGTAGCTCTCGATCCGGGTTCTGCCGGTAAGGGTTCCTCAATAGCCCTGATCTTTCCTTCCATCCTAAGAGCAATTCTTAGGTTGCGAAGCCAGTCCATGTAGTTCAAACCCGTAAGCTTGTCCTTTTCGAGGAGCCCTTTAAGGCAGAAATTAGTGATTGATGACGGAGTAGGATTTGTGTTTGTTGCAGACATCTGTCATATTTTTATTTTTAAAGTAAGTTGTATTAATTAGTTTGATATGTTTAAACCTTGTTAAGATAATTACCCAAGTGTGTTTAATATTCAAACAATTATAATTAACAAGGCTAAGATCCATATTTCACTTATGTTAACGACGGGTTCGCCGCAGATCGCCAACCATAAGCTATTTAGGTAGGTAACTATATTACCAATTTCATCCATTATGAAATTCTTAGGTTCTGCGGGATTTAGTGATAATCAATTATTTCACTTGGCATGTTTAATCCCTTCTACGCTAATCCTTCCTCGTGGCGGGTTTGTCGCAAACCACGATTTCAGATTGTAAACCGTCCGTGATAGATACACGTGAAATCCGGCCCAAGACTCTCGGGTATCGCGAAATTCACCTCACCCTTCCCAACACCCAATTAAAGTCCGGCCCAAGACTCTCGGGTATCGCGAACTCTAACAGGTAGAAGGTTCGGATGTGTGTACTACTCATGGATAGCGTAAAGTTTACATTTAAAACGGGTTTTTGTTTTCTTTTAGCAAAAGTAGTTTACACCATTTTAAAACATTTGCTAATTATGTATTGCGTGTTGCGTTTGTTAAACTAATTTTAACCAAACCGTTTTATATGATTATTGTCCCTTTTGTTTTTTTTTAAAACATTTTCTAGCTAGCATGACATAGACAAATAATAAAACAATAATAATCATGACACACAATTATCGGTAGTATGCCTCGAGTCCTATGCGTTTTTCCGGTGAGCCAACACACGGAAAAACATGGTCAACTAGGGACATAACCTTGTGTGAGAATTAGCTCCCACTAAAACCGCCATCTCCATTATATGCTCGGATGGGCCGCCTTGTGAACATCGTCTTCTTGATTTCAATCTTGGTTGCATTATCTTACAAAATAACTATTCTATTTTCTATACTATTACAAATACAATATAAATAGAAAGACGACATGCAAGTCGTTTAATAAATTATTACATTCATCCCGAATAAATAATAAATTAAACCATACAACCAAACATCCACACAAGGGTCTTATTGAGGCAAATACTACCGATTTCATACAACAATCACATACATAACAAATGGAGTGCCAACCGTCCATTTTCATATAACATGTTTCGATAAGGATTGATTTAAACAACACTTAATGGCACTTATAATATTCAATCCTTGTTTACATAACATATGTATGTAAACCCACTTCATATTTTGTAAGTATGGTTTTCATGCCAAAACCATCCAAATAAACATATTAAGTGAATCAAAACATGTTGGAGATTTATTCACCTTACCAAAGCATAAAGTCTAAAATTAATAATTTTAATTTTCTCATTTCATGTAAACCATGAAAATAATTCATGTACTTTATTTTCCTAAACATTGAATCTTTAATAGTCAACATGCAAGTTACCATTAAAATTTTCGGATTTTGGCAGATTCATACATGTAACTTTAAATGGTCATATCTTACTCATTTCTAATCCGTTTTCGATGAATTTTTTTTTTCAAATTTAAGTTCTTTCAGTTAGCTTTCAAATGCAATTGGTCTCATACAATAATATTGAGTTTAAAGCCCCGAAACAGTCCATCAAATACGGACTGTCCAGGCTGAAAAAAATTTCTTAAATGAAAAAAATGAATTTAACCCATTTTACATTTTGCCAAAATCCAAGATTCAAATTAGTATTTAGGAAACATAAAACATAAATTATGATACTTGTTTTGCATGTTTTTTTATGCATGATCATCTCCAAGAATCATGCACAACGCATCCATCAAAACTAAATATCATAAGAAAAGTTTGTTAAAACTTGTACAAGATGGCTCGGATACCACTGTTGGAGTATGATACAAATTCAAAGCGAGCGGAAGCATTTTTAAAATGTAACATCCCGCCTTTTTCCGTTTACTTTTCTGTTAAACTATTTAAAACTCCGTTATATGTTTATAACATCTCCCGTTAATACGCGTTTTAAATTATCATGTTTAGGTAATTTAACGCACCCGCAACCGAACTCGAGGGACTAGTTTCGCCAAAATACTAAAGTGGTTACTAGCCTTTTGACTAAGTCAACCACCTCCCCACCATTTTCCATTTCATTTTCTCTTTTTCCTAATTACTTCCACTCTTTCTCTAAATTCATCAAAAAGCAAATCTTCATCCATATTCAATCGATCAAGCTTCGGGCCAAACAAATTACATATTTGAACTCCTCGTGATCTCCTCTTCGATTCCATACCGATTTCATCAAATTTGGGTAACTTTCTAAAATCACTAATTTTATGTGTTCTTGAGATTTTTGAGTTAAAAGGTTGTTAATTAGTGTCTATGGCTCAAGTCTAGTATGATTATGTGTTTTGTATGCTTGTTCTTGCTATTTTGGTGTAACTAGTTCATATTGAAAGAATGCTTGCTTAATCTTGAGTTTTAGATGTTCATATGTTGTTTAATGATGAAAGTTCATGATTTAATTGTGTTCCTAACATCACTAGCTTCAAATTGGTATGTAGGTTGACATAGATTAGTTTCATATGCAAGATTGTTGAATTTGTGATTTTGAGTTAGGGTTTGATAGAAGTAAATTGAATTTTGATGCTTTAAATGCTTGATAATGTTAATTGTAAGTGTTAGGTTGTGTTGTATGCTTAATTACCTTCGAAACGGCGTATCGTTCATGTAATTTGGTTGCCAAATCATTAAATTGCATTTATGACTTGTATGCATTGAATGGAGAACATTAATTGCGGTTTTTGGTTGTTGCAAGTAGAAGTTTGATTGATGAGATGTGTTTAGTTGCATTCCTCGTCAAAATACCTTTCCAACGATGTATGATAGGCGTTATAAGTGTTTGCGGGTCAAGTGTTGTGTTAGAAAAGGTTTTGGTTCGTGCACACTTGGAAAAACTGACCAGAATTCTCTGCCCAGGTAGTGGCGCGGCGCGCCACATCCCCGCGCGGCGCGCAGAATCACCTGGCCAGATTCTGACCTCTTGGACCCATTTCACGTGAAATGTTTGACTAGCTACCGACCTCCGATTCACATGAAACTTGTTTTAATATACTTGTATATGAATAATTAGCATAGAAAATTTGTCCGGGACCCGACCCGAACATGTTGACTTTTTCGTTGACTTTGACCCGACCAAGTTTGACTTTTTGTCAAACTTAACCAATTAATTATGCAATCTTTCTAACATGATTCTATACTTGTATCTTGCATGAAACTTGACAATTTGCTTCACATGCTACATAATCGAGTCGTGTCGAGCCATAGGACTAATTGAACATCTTTGACCCTTCGTGACTATCGTTATTGATACAACCTATTTGTTTAGGTCGAGACTAGCATTGTTCTTTGCACGTTTACTTGTTGAAGTACTATTACACTCTTGCAATCAAAGGTGAGATCATAGTCCCACTTTTACTCTTTTGCACTTACATTTGGGATGAGAAAAACATAAACGTTTCTTTATACTAAGTGAACACAAGTACAGGAAAACAAACATTCTACATACGAGTTTGAACAAAAATCCTCAATTCAATTATCATTAGTTACACTTGCCGAGTGTAAGCGAGAACTTATGTTATATGGCCATATGGGTTTGACAAACCCTCATTCAAACGGTTCGCTACCGTTTACGAATGAAATGTATTTTCGAGAAACAGTGTATGTTCTAACACTATTGTGATGGGGTTCTATGGAAGGAATGTTAAGCATTGATAATTGGGTGCTCGTGAAACGAACTTTTGGAATGTATTACTATTATCTCATGGTTGCAAATCTTGTGGTTCACTTGTACTTACTTACTTAAACCTATGATTTCACCAACATTTTCGTTGACAGATTTCTATGTTTTTCTCAGGTCCTTGAACGATACATGATACATGCTTCCGCTCATTATTTTGATACTTGCATTGGATGTCGAGTATATATGCATACATGGAGCGTCTTTTGGCTACTTTTAAATTGTGTCGCATAAGTTTCATTTGTACTTAAAACTTTGTATCGTAACTTGTGGTGGAACTATTCTTGTAAACTTTGAACAATCTTTACATTTGAAATGAATGCGACATATCTTTTGGTCAAACGTTGTTTTAAAGACTTATGACCACGTAACGGGACCTAAGTAGACGGCGCCGTCAATGACGATTTTGTCGGGTCGCTACAGATGGTATCAGAGCGTTGGTTGTAGGGATTTAGAGTTCATTGGTGTCAACCTCGAGTCATAGGGTACATTGGTGAGTCTAGACTACAACCGGCATATAGACTTGAAGTAGGAATTACTTGACTACTTGTGCATTTATACTCGAACACTTCTACTCCTATCTACTCTTAGTTCATCTTAATCTCACTTTGTTTAATTTGATTGACACGCCACTTTGACTATATGAAATGATGTCGAATGCACATATGAATTAGGGTAATATAATTTCCGGGATTATATTACGGTGACTCATATGAACGTTCCGACATTATGACATAAAGAATTTAAGGCGAGTCGAGGAAAAACTTCTCTTTATCTTTATTCTATATCACGATTAGTATTATTGAGAATACTAATCAATGATATTCTTGTGTCTTGAAGGAACAATGGCTCCTCGTCGTGTACGCCGCAATGAAACTCCCGAACAAGCTCTCGAACGGATGATAGCCACCGCCGTAGATGCGGCCATGGCCGGTCACTCATCCAACAACAATAATAATAAAAACCACAACAACAACAACAACAACAATGGAGCCGGAAACTCAAACGAGGGATGCTCCTATAAAGCTTTCATGGGGTGCAAACCTCACACTTTTGATGGAACCGGGGGACCGGTCGTGCTCACCCGATGGTTTGAGCAAACGGAAGCCGTCTTTAGCATAAGCGGTTGTCGGGACCAAGACAAGGTCAAATACTCCACTCACACCTTCTCCGGTGTCGCTCTTACATGGTGGAATACTTATGTACAATCGGTGGGTACCGATGAAGCTCACGCCCTCTCTTGGGCCGACTTGAGGGAAAAGATGATTGTCGAATATTTCCCTCGTGAAGAAACCCGAAGGCTCGAACAAGAGCTAAGAACTTTAAAGGCGATCGGAAATGATCTCAAGGCTTACAATCAACGATTTTCCGAACTAGCCTTGATGTGCCCAAATCTTGTGAACCCCGAAGCTTTAAGGGTTGAACTTTACATGGATGGTCTTCCAAAGAGTATCAAACACGGAGTAATGTCATCCAAACCCACTAATCATCAAGAAGCTTTGAACATGGCCCGCAAATTGATAGAAACGGTTGACGAAATCGTAGTTCTGGCACCTAAGGCCGAGGATAAATCGGGCGGCAACAAAAGAAAGTGGGAACCCTCCCAATCAAACAACAACAACTTTGCTAAGAAGCCTTACACCTCCGACGGCAAGAAGGGTTATGCCGGGAACCTACCTCTTTGCAACAAATGCAACAAACATCACTTTGGCGAATGTAGTAAGTTAATTTGCCACCGGTGCCAAGGAGTTGGTCATAAGGCCAACAATTGTAAAAGTGCCACTCCCGTCGCTCGAAAGTGGCCCAATGCACCAAAGACGGGCACTTGTTATGAATGTGGCCAAACGGGCCATTATAGAAATGCATGCCCGAAGAGGAAAGATAACACCAATACGCACGGCCAAGCTTTCAACATCAACACCGAGGAAGCCCGGGATGACACTGAACTAGTCACGGGTACGTTTCTTCTCAACAATTCTTATGTCTCTTGCTTATTCGATTCGGGTGCCGATAAATGCTTTGTATCCAAGACTTTGACTCATTCTTTTAGCACTCTACCTCTTCCATTAGATACCACTTATACCATTGAAGTGGCTAACGGGAAACTATTAAGTGCCGACACATATTACCGGGGGTGTACGTTAAACATTTTGGGTAAGGAATTTGAAATTGACTTGATACCCATGGAACTAGGAAGCTTTGATGTAATAATCGGTATGAATTGGTTAGTCAAAACGAAATCTCACATCCTTTGTGATCTTAACGCAATCCGAATTCCTATCGAGAATGGTGAACCTTTGATTGTTTATGGCGATAAGAGTTGCACCAGACTCAACCTAGTTTCGTGCCTTAAATTTAGAAAACTACTCCGTAAGGGTTGTTTTGCGATCCTTGCCCACGTTAAGAAAGTCGAGTCCGATGAGAAGCATATCAATGATGTGCCAATTGTTAGTGACTTTTCCGATGTATTTCTCGACGAATTGCCGGGTCTTCCACCTCATCGACCGGTTGAATTCCAAATCGATCTTATTCCGGGAGCCGCACCCGTAGCACGTGCACCATATAGACTCGCTCCATCCGAAATGCAAGAATTGCAAAGTCAAATCCAAGAACTACTTGATCGTGGTTTTATCCAACCTAGCCATTCACCATGGGGCGCTCCGATTTTGTTTGTTAAAAAGAAAGACGGATCCCTACGAATGTGCATTGACTATCGTGAACTAAACAAATTGACGGTTAAGAACCGATATCCTCTTCCTCGCATCGATGACCTCTTTGATCAACTACAAGGGTCTTGTGTATATTCGAAAATCGATCTCCGCTCGGGTTATCATCAATTGAGGGTTAAGGGGGAAGATGTCTCCAAAACCGCTTTCCGAACTCGTTATGGTAGTTATGAATTCCTTGTCATGCCATTTGGTCTCACTAACGCACCGGCGGTGTTCATGGATCTTATGAACCGCGTGTGCAAACCGTATCTCGATAAATTCGTTATTGTGTTCATCGATGACATATTGATCTATTCTAAAAATGAAGAAGAGCACGAACAACATCTCCGACTTGTGCTTGAACTCTTGAGACAAGAACGACTTTATGCCAAATTCTCCAAGTGTGAATTTTGGTTAAAGGAAGTTCAATTTCTTGGTCATGTTGTAAGTGATCAAGGTATTAAAGTCGATCCCACAAAAATCGAAGCCATTAGTAAATGGGAGACTCCTACTACTCCTACTCAAATTCGTCAATTCTTGGGTCTCGCCAGATACTATCGTAAATTCATCAAGGATTTCTCCCTAATCGCTCGTCCTTTAACCGCGTTAACTCACAAGGAACGAAAATTCGTTTGGACATCCGAACAAGAAACCGCTTTCCAAATCTTGAAGACTAAACTAACCACCGCTCCTATCTTGTTACTTTCCGAAGGCAATGATGATTTTGTTGTATATTGTGATGCCTCGAAAAACGGTTATGGGTGTGTACTAATGCAACGAAAGAAAGTCATTGCTTATGCCTCTCGACAACTCAAGGTTCACGAACGAAACTACACGACACATGATCTTGAACTCGGTGCCGTCATCTTTGCACTTAAGCTATGGAGACATCATCTTCTTGGTACCAAGAGTACTATCTTTACCGATCACAAAAGTCTCCAACATATCTTCGATCAAAAGCAACTAAACATGAGACAACGAAGGTGGATTGAAACCTTAAACGATTACGATTGCGAGCTTCGTTACCATCCCGGGAAGGCAAATGTAGTAGCTGATGCCTTAAGTCGAAAAGAAAGAGCGGTGCCTCTTCGTGTCCGAGCCTTAAACATCACCATCCACACAAACCTTAATAGCCAAATTCGGGTAGCCCAAGATGAGGCTCTCAAGGATGAAAACCTTTCACACGAGCTCTTGAACATTCTCGTCTCTCGATTCGAAATTAGGGAGACCGGACTCCGATATTACGCCGGAAGGATTTGGGTGCCTAGTTATGGGGACCTACGAAGCCTTATTTTAGATGATGCCCATAAGTCACGATACTCGATTCACCCCGGTGCCAATAAGATGTACCACGACCTTAAACAACTATATTGGTGGCCGAACATCAAAAGGGACGTAGCTACTTATGTTTCCAAGTGTTTGACATGTTCCAAAGTCAAAGCCGAACACCAAAGACCGTCCGGACTACTTCAACAACCCGAGATCCCGCAATGGAAGTGAGAAAGGATAACGATGGATTTTATCACCAAGCTACCAAAAACGACGGGCGGTTATGATACCATTTGGGTTATTGTTGACCGTCTCACCAAATCCGCACACTTCCTTGCCATGAAAGAAACGGACAAAATGGAGAAACTTGCACAACTTTACCTTAAGGAGATCGTAGCCCGATACGGTGTACCTTTATCGATTATCTCCGACCGAGATGGCCGTTTCGTTTCTAGATTTTGGCGTACATTGCAAGAAGCGTTGGGAACGCGTTTAGACATGAGCACCGCATATCATCCTCAAACCGATGGACAAAGCGAACGTACAATTCAAACCTTAGAGGACATGTTACGAGCTTGCGTGGTTGATTTCGGAAAAGCTTGGGACAAGCACTTACCTTTCGCCGAGTTCTCTTACAACAATAGTTATCACGCGAGTATAGAGGCCGCACCTTTTGAAGCGCTATATGGCCGAAAATGTCGTTCACCTCTTTGTTGGGCCGAGGTAGGTGACGTGCAAATCACCGGACCCGAACTCATTCACGAAACCACCGAGAAAATCGTTCAAATCCGAGATAGGCTTAGGACGGCCCGAAGTCGTCAAAAGTGCTATACCGACAAAAGACGCAACGACCTTGAATTTCAATTCGGTGACCGAGTAATGTTAAAAGTCGCACCTTGGAAAGGTGTAATCCGTTTTGGGAAACTCGGGAAGCTAAATCCGCGGTATATCGGTCCTTTCGAAATCTTGGAGCGTATTGGAACTGTTGCTTATCGTTTAGATCTTCCGCCTCAATTGAACTCCGTTCATCCTACCTTCCATGTAGCTAACTTGAAAAAGTGTCTTGCCGAACCCGATATCATCATCCCTCTCGAAGAACTTACTATTAATGACAAACTCCATTTTGTGGAGGAACCGGTTGAAATTGTGGACTACGTCGAGAAGGAATTAAAACAAAGCCGGATCCCGATTGTTAAGGTCCGTTGGAACGCCAAAAGGGGACCCGAGTTTACTTGGGAAAGAGAAGATCAAATGCGAAAGAAACACCCTCATCTATTCCCGGTTCCGAAATCGTCGGATTCCGAGGAGGAAACAACGATTACTACGCCTGCTTAAATTTCGGGACGAAATTTCTTTTAAGGAGTAGCTAATGTAACATCCCGCCTTTTTCCGTTTACTTTTCCGTTAAACTATTTAAAACTCCGTTATATGTTTATAACATCTCCCGTTAATACGCGTTTTAAATTATCATGTTTAGGTAATTTAACGCACCCGCAACCGAACTCGAGGGACTAGTTTCGCCAAAACACTAAAGTGGTGACTAGCCTTTTGACTAAGTCAACCACCTCCCCACCATTTTCCATTTCATTTTCTCTTTTTCCTAATTACTTCCACTCTTTCTCTAAATTCATCAAAAAGCAAATCTTCATCCATATTCAATCGATCAAGCTTCGGGCCAAACAAATTACATATTTGAACTCCTCGTGATCTCCTCTTCGATTCTATACCGATTTCATCAAATTTGGGTAACTTTCTAAAATCACTAATTTTATGTGTTCTTGAGATTTTTGAGTTAAAAGGTTGTTAATTAGTGTCTATGGCTCAAGTCTAGTATGATTATGTGTTTTGTATGCTTGTTCTTGCTATTTTGGTGTAACTAGTTCATATTGAAAGAATGCTTGCTTAATCTTGAGTTTTAGGTGTTCATATGTTGTTTAATGATGAAAGTTCATGATTTAATTGTGTTCCTAACATCACTAGCTTCAAATTGGTATGTAGGTTGACATAGATTAGTTTCATATGCAAGATTGTTGAATTTGTGATTTTGAGTTAGGGTTTGATAGAAGTAAATTGAATTTTGATGCTTTAAATGCTTGATAATGTTAATTGTAAGTGTTAGGTTGTGTTGTATGCTTAATTACCTTCGAAACGGCGTATCGTTCATGTAATTTGGTTGCCAAATCATTAAATTGCATTTATGACTTGTATGCATTGAATGGGGAACATTAATTGCGGTTTTTGGTTGTTGCAAGTAGAAGTTTGATTGATGAGATGTGTTTAGTTGCATTCCTCGTCAAAATACCTTTCCAACGATGTATGATAGGCGTTATAAGTGTTTGCGGGTCAAGTGTTGTGTTAGAAAAGGTTTTGGTTCGTGCACACTTGGAAAAACTGACCAGAATTCTCTGCCCAGGTAGTGGCGCGGCGCGCCACATCCCCGCGCGGCGCGCAGAATCACCTGGCCAGATTCTGACCTCTTGGACCCATTTCACGTGAAATGTTTGACTAGCTACCGATCTCCGATTCACATGAAACTTGTTTTAATATACTTGTATATGAATAATTAGCATAGAAAATTTGTCCGGGACCCGACCCGAACATGTTGACTTTTTCGTTGACTTTGACCCGACCAAGTTTGACTTTTTGTCAAACTTAACCAATTAATTATGCAATCTTTCTAACATGATTCTATACTTGTATCTTGCATGAAACTTGACAATTTGCTTCACATGCTACATAATCGAGTCGTGTCGAGCCATAGGACTAATTGAACATCTTTGACCCTTCGTGACTATCGTTATTGATACAACCTATTTGTTTAGGTCGAGACTAGCATTGTTCTTTGCACGTTTACTTGTTGAAGTACTATTACACTCTTGCAATCAAAGGTGAGATCATAGTCCCACTTTTACTCTTTTGCACTTACATTTGGGATGAGAAAAATATAAACGTTTCTTTATACTAAGTGAACACAAGTACAGGAAAACAAACATTCTACATACGAGTTTGAACAAAAATCCTCAATTCGATTATCATTAGTTACACTTGCCGGGTGTAAGCGAGAACTTATGTTATATGGCCATATGGGTTTGACAAACCCTCATTCAAACGGTTCGCTACCGTTTACGAATGAAATGTATTTTCGAGAAACAGTGTATGTTCTAACACTATTGTGATGGGGTTCTATGGAAGGAATGTTAAGCATTGATAATTGGGTGCTCGTGAAACGAACTTTTGGAATGTATTACTATTATCTCATGGTTGCAAATCTTGTGGTTCACTTGTACTTACTTACTTAAACCTATGATTTCACCAACGTTTTCGTTGACAGATTTCTATGTTTTTCTCAGGTCCTTGAACGATACATGATACATGCTTCCGCTCATTATTTTGATACTTGCATTGGATGTCGAGTATATATGCATACATGGAGCGTCTTTTGGCTACTTTTAAATTGTGTCGCATAAGTTTCATTTGTACTTAAAACTTTGTATCGTAACTTGTGGTGGAACTATTCTTGTAAACTTTGAACAATCTTTACATTTGAAATGAATGCGACATATCTTTTGGTCAAACGTTGTTTTAAAGACTTATGACCACGTAACGGGACCTAAGTAGACGGCGCCGTCAATGACGATTTTGTCGGGTCGCTACATAAAACTTTACAAAATCATACTCTTCCACGGATCATTGTACAAAACTTTAGCAAACAAAACAAAATTAACGAAATTAAACAAGAGAAGATTAGAATACAACCTTTGTAGCCTTTTGAAGATCGAATCTGAAAAACTCAAAGAAGAGTTTCTCTAAACGGTAGACACCCAAAGTTCCAACCTTGTTTCAATCTATACCTTCTACTTAACGGATCTTTTCTTTTTCCTTATTTCCACCAAAACCGAACCCAATTATAGATCTCAAGTATTTTGGTTACTTGAAAAAGAGAAAGAGAAATATCATTTTGTATGTGTGTTTTTGTATCTCAAGTTTCTATATCTTTTCAATACCAAGATTTGGTATTATATAGAATTAAATTGATACAATAATACATATAATACAAATATAAAGATTTTGAAAGATTTTGAAAAATTTGCAAAATCAAATCTTTATATAAAATAAGATTTACAACTCAAATCAAATCTTATTTATATCAAATCAAATCTTATATATTATATAAAATATGATTATAGTACAAATCTTTATATAAAATAAGATTTATAAATCAAATCAAATCTTATTTATATCAAATCAAATCTTATATATTATATAAAATATGATTTGCAAAATCTAATCAAATCTCTACATATTTAGATTTGTAAGTATATGTACACACATAAAAAAAAACTTACTTAATTTATTAAACCATTAACTATGATTAATAAATTAATTTCCGATTAGAAGGTATATCAAACAATTTACGATTGGCCTTTGTGTGTGACCGAATAGGATAAATGGACTTTTATTATTTAATGTCATGGGCATATCTTCGGAATATATGTACCATGGTCAAACCACGATCGAACCGTAGTCAACCCGAGAACATATTTCTAACAGAGACTACCAACCATCGAAGTTGTAAATAGATGTTTGAAATTAAATCCTTTATGAATAGAAAGTCTTGTCAGGTTGGGTAACTCCAGTTGTCTCCACTTATTGTTCTTCCATAAATACTCCAAACTGAACATGTCTTCTAAGACCACTTCTCTTAATTTTGGAGGTTTCACAACACTAGTTTGTGATTCGTTGTTAAATTCACCATCGGTCACTTCCAATGCTACTTCAAATATATTCTTTACCGAAGCACAACTCTTTGCATGAATCTTTTCAAGATTTTGCAAATGTAGCAACTCGTTGAATGCAATAATCACTTCACCATTGTCAGCATTTTCCACATTCATTTCCTTAATATCTTGTAAAGAGCGAGGTTTCTCTTCATTTGAAATAGCAGGGTAGGAGCCTGTAATGTCTAAACTTGGGGATGGGGTCTGCACAAAAAAAAAAAAATAAAATAAAAAAAAATAATGATTATTAAAATATTTAATTAATTCAAGAGTCTCCAAATAAATATTTATGTTGGGTATCAATATCACGTAATATAGTATAGATAAGCTCTCTTGTGCATTAGAGCTTGTTTGCGCTTCAATGTATATGTAACATTCGTTTGTATATATATGCTTTCATGTTGGATTATAGATTAGGTTATGTTGGATTATAGATTAGGAGATGGTGGTAATATACTTTAATACTTACGATGTATGGTGGTATACTGATGGTGATTGGTCAATGGTCAATGGCAGGTCATATATCACATTTCTCTCTCTTTTCAAAACTCATTGATTTATACACATTTACCGATCATATGTTTCGAACTTGAATTACGTCAGTAGTTAAAGAGATGCAATACCTTGTTTCATCATGAAGGAAATCCACTAGCATATCCTCTACTGAAAGAACAAGGTGCTTGCAACAAAGATTGTCCTTTACAAGAAAAGCTACTTCATCTACCTGCAATTTTAGTTGCAATTAAACCACATGTAATTATCAGATAAAAATAATGATGACTATTGATCTAACAGACATTAATGCTAGTTAATATAACATATTTAAATGTTATTCTAACAGACATTAAAATAAACAACATTGAAATAGACAACAGAAACAACAATGTAAATAAAATAAACGGAAAAACTGTGCATTAATGGAAGGCTAAAAGCAAATATGCTACCGAGCGTTTTGACCATTTTCAAAAAATGATTTGACCATAACATGATTTCCGATTGCCAGAGTACAATGCTAGTTATCTTACACTAGCTTAGTGTAATAGTACAGATAAACTTATGGTACAAAATATCGATGAAAAAATGAATGACAGGAATACAGTTTAGGATGTAATAATCATATACATGTGGGAGAAAGATACAACTCACTCAAACAAAGTACACCTCCAACCAACTATATTGACACTAGGATAAAGTATAACAGTATGCAAGTTTGATGAATCTATATGTAAGACTGCAAACACCAAGCTCTTCCTAACAATCGCGGGCATAGCCCAACGGTTCCCCACATATTCTTTGAGTTATGGGATAGGGAGAGGTCATGTTTGATCCTTAGAGATGACATGATTTTCTTTAAACCATTATTGGTGGTATATATTGACCCTATAGGAAGGTTTTACCGGATTCGTTCACGGACCTCTACCTGGAACACTGCCCGAATGGATGTGTTCCCGGGTACCGTCGATCGGATTTCCGCCCGAACGTGTGTGTTACATGCAAACGATGAAAGTCGTTGAAATAAATGATCCACTAATGACAAAAAATCGTAGTTGAAAAAAAAACATCTTATAATTTATTATGCAATTAAAAAAACAGATATTTAAGTCAAAGACTTCATATCCATAAGAAAAGAATTAACCCCCCCCCCCCACACACACACACACACTTACCCTGCAAACTTATTTATTATGCAATTAAAAAAAGAGAAATTCTAAAACCACTCAATTTTCACACAATTAAATCACACGATGACATGGATGGTTGACGTGTACATCCATGTTAGCCTTATACCTTCCACGTTAAATAACCACTTCCCTTTATTTTTGGTATATTATATCAACTTTTTAATTAATAATCCTTTCCATATACAATTAATAGCAACTAATTACTTATTAGCTTCTGGTTGAAACTTTCACCAAAAAAATTCAGCAATAAAGTTTGGCTTCTGGTTGGATATTTGTTATTTGGTACTAAAAAATTTTCTGTTCTTTATCTTTTCAAGATTTCCCAGCTCCTGTTGTGTGCTTGATTCTCAGTTAGTTTTCTCCATACAATTGTTGATGGAGTTGAACATATTTGTGGATGAAGCAACAAAGTTTAAAGCTAAATTGATGTCTATTGTTACATATAAAATATATAGTAATCCGTTTGTATCACATGTATACGAATTTGAATATTGATCATCAATTGTTATTTGCAAATAATTCCTATCTCACGAACTGACAAGAGCTCTATATAAAAATAGCAATTAAACACCCTCAATAATTTTTAGAGTTACGTTCAAGAGCTTTATATAATAAAAAGAGATTAATGATTTTAAAGAAATTTAACTTTTGGGGAAGAAAGAGATTAACTTTTGGGGAAGAAGGAGATTCTAGCATTTTAGGTGAGAAGGATAAAAAGGTTATTAGTTGGGTATCATTTTATTATTTGAATATAATATATATATATATATATATATATATATATATATATATATATATATATATATAAATCAAAAAGTTTTTCTTGATTATGGTTAAAAGTTATTTATGAATGTATATATATGTGTGTATATATATATATATATATATATATATATATATATATATATATATATATATATATAATAAATATAAATATAAATATAAATATTATTTTATTCTGGGCCGATAACTTGAAGTCTCTCCTACTGTCTGAGGCTATCCATCTTGAACTTGGGTAGGTTATTTTCATTTTATGAGAATCGACTTCATATTTTAATATATTTATATAATAATATTTATTTATTTACTGTATACGTAAGACAGTAATTATGAGCATAAAACTATATTACTAGATTTATATGGGGTAAGCTTAAAGACAACTATAGGATACGTTCATCAATTTTAAGTACTCTTATTTTGCTGAAATGACTAACAACTTTTCTAAAATCAAACTCGCGGATTACATTTTTATAAATAATAATAATAATTGTATATAATATTTATAAAATAATATAACTTTTACGTCGTATATAATTTAAATAAAATTAAAAACATATTAAACGCACGGGCTCTAAAATCAACACAACGGGCTCTTACACTCAATTTTTTTTAAATATGTCAACACCATGGGCTCTTAAATAATTCTTATACTTTATATTTTTTTAGTATCACTATTATACTTATTTTCGAACGAATGTATCTTTTTGTTCGCCGCGAGTTAAGTTCCACCGTCATCACCGTTCAATTCGAAATAATTTTACGAACTAAACGCAATAAGCTGTATTCGACACGGAGCTTCGATGCACTACCAATGGAGCATTTCTTTTTTAGCAAAAATATGAAAGTGATTTGTATTTACACTTTAAGTCCTTGAAATATTTGTGAACATGCAAATATAAATATTATAATATTAATTATACATGACGACTCCCTTGAATACCCTTATTTTGGTGAAATGACTAACAACTTTTCTAAAATTAAACTTGCGAGTCACACTTTTATTAAAAAAATAATAATTGTATATAATATTTGTAAAATAATATAACTTTTACGTCGTATATAATTTAAATAAAATTAAAAACATATTAAACACACGGGCTCTGAAATCAACACAACGGGCTCTTAAAGTCAAAAGAAAATTTGAAATTTGTCAACATCATGGGCTCTTAAATAATTCTTATACTTTATATTTTTTTAGTATCACTATTTATATACCGATATAAACTGCAAATTATACTTATTTGCACGGGTTTTTACACACCCGTGCAACGCACGGGCTCAAAAACCTAGTGTGTATATATATATATAATCAATTTAAAAAACGAGGTTAATAATACGGAGTATATAATTAACCAAATTAATAGGAATCGGTTACTTTTTTACGTGGAAGCTCAAGTGGACAACTCATACAACCATGTCAGCGTGTGAACTTTATTGTGTGAAAAATTTGAGTGGCTGTAGCATTTCTCTTTAAAAAAAAACAGATATTTAAGTCAAAGACTTCATATCCATAACAAAAGAATTAAGCATACTCCACACACACACACACACACACACACACACACACACACACACACACACCCCCCCCCTTCCCCTGCAAACTTCACATACATTACCCTGCAAACTACAACATTGATCACTAAATAAACCATGTAAGCATCAAAATTGGAATGAGTTGTGGCAAAGAAGATATTTACCATCGAGAATTGAGTGATACTCATGTTATAAATTAACAGTTTTATACCAATTTGTTGATTTTTCTGGTAATTTGATGAAACCCTAACTTCGTGTGAACGAAACTTTGATGATTTGGGATTCTTTTTAGTTTCTGGTTTCGTATGTGGAAGGATTTGTGTTTGACATTTAGATGACCTTTTAGACCCGGAGGCTCAAATTGGGCTAGTAAGGTAGTTCCTTTATAATTGGGCCAGTTTTTGAATTTACCATTTTGGCCTTTACCATGCTGTGAGGGTAAGCAGGTAAATAAATGGAAATTGGTCAAAATGCCTCTATTTCCGAAAATATTTAACAATATGCTCTCAGAAATTCGAAATTGCAAAATATGCTCTATGCTCACTCATAACGCACCACACATCATGAGTGTAAGTTGGTGTGTGATGTGTGGTGACCGGACATACTTGGTTTTTGATGCTATTATACTGATAAACACGCACCATGCATAACGCAACACGCACAATGCGTTTTGCTTCGTGCGTGATGCGTGTTTCCAGGGATTTATTTATTTATTCATGCTTTATACTTTTTAGGCGTTTCCCCTTTTTACAAACATTTAAGTGTCATATAATGGGCAATAAATGCATGAGATAGTGTGTAAAGCGTCGGCCTAAAGTTCCAGTTGGGAGTGCCAAGTTGACTAATTTCATAAAGTTGTTGGAGATAATCGGTTAAGGAAATGCACAATTTTAACGACCCGTCAAGGTACACTTGACGACCATCGTTATCTTGGTCCCACAGCTTGATCATAACTCTATATGAATTTAATAAATAACCTTGCATTCTTTATTTAAAAATGATTTCCTATAAAGGAAACCTATCAAAATATGTAAGTTTAGAAAAACCATACATTATTACTTAACCAAAAGTTGACCAAAACAAAGTCAACAGCATCCACTATTAAATGTATCAAAATAGAATGCAAGTTATTGTTTAACAAAAGCTGCCATCATAAATATGCAGACTCTCTAAGCACAGCGAAAGCAATCAATCATGAACCTGAGAATAACACATGCGAGTAACTGTCAACAAAAATGTTGAGTGAATTATAGGTTTAATATTGCAAATAATATTTAATTTAAACCATAAAAATTTATGTTTGAAAACATAAAAACTCCTTTTTGGACCACTAAATTATATATTAGAAAACATATAAAAACATTATTCCATTTTCCGTGAGCCACCTGGTAACCACTTAACCATTTATTTACCCTTGCCAAACACAATAAAAAAATATACACCGAACAAGTGTATCTACAACAAAATACGAAGTACTAAACATTCCGATTATAAATTGCTAGCGCGACTAGCTCGAAATGGGGTTGTCAAACCCGATAGATCTATCCGTAGGATTCGCGTTCACCAGTAGAAACCAGTGATTACAGTTATCAGACTAGGGAATATTTTTGTTCAACTCACAATGAATAATTTAAACCAACTTCCACATGTGTCCAAAAATATAAAATAAATTGCATGTATTCTCATCCCAAAAGATTTAAATAGAAAAATGGGACTATAACTCACCTTAATAGCAAATGAAGTAACCACACAAATATGCGAACAGCAAACGAAGTAAAGTGATCAGGAATGATCACAACGCCGACCTATAAATAAAGCAGGTCGATATAAATAACTAACTTAGGTCAAGTCTTAGTATGATAGCTATTGTACATGTTGCAAGTAGACATAGAACAATACTCAACATGCATCGGTTTGATCGGAACAGCGTACGGACACACACTTTCTATTTTTAGAAAGTTTCTATTTTTAGCAGGTTTCCATTTTTGGAAAGTTTCTATTTTAGGAAAGTTTCTATTTTTGAAAAGTTTCTATTTTTGGAAATTTTCTATTTTTGGAAAGTTTCTATTTTTGGAAATTTTCTATTTTTGGAAAGTTTCTATTTTTGGAAAGCATATAAGTTAGGAAAATTTCCTTAATTAGAAAGTCAACAAAAGTCAACTGAAAGTCAAAGTCAACCGAAAGTCAACTCAAAAGTCAACCTTGGTCAAACATAGTCAACGTTAATTTTAAAAGTGTAAGTTGTAATAATAATGTAAGTTATAATGTTTATTAAAGTTAAATATGTCTAATTATGTCATAACATAAGTTTAATTAAATTAAAATGAATTATTAATGTTAATATAAGTTTAAATGATATAATTAATATAACATAAGTATTTAATTAATTAATTAAAATTAGTCATAATATAAGTATTATTAATTAATAATAAATTTTAAATCATATCATAAGTATTATTAATTAATAATGATTTATTAATCATATCATAAGTTTCTAATTATAATTATTAAATCATAAGTATTTAATAATTAAATTATAATTAAATAATAACTAAGCCTTATAATAATTAAATAATTAATTAATCCTTATTATAAGTCTTATTATAATAATCTCATAATATAAGTTTAATACTTATCATAAGTATATTCCATTAATAATGAAAGTATTATTAATCACAAGTTTAATTAAAATGTTAATTAAATCATAAGTATTAATTAAATGATATAATAAATATATATCATAAGTCTTAAATAATAATAATAATTACTTTTTATATCATAAGTAATTTATTAATAATGAATTTCATTATTTATATCATAAGTCTTATTTAATAACCATAAGTTTTAGTTAAAAGTTCATCGGGTCGTATCTTGAGCCCCGGGTGTCGGTTTTCGGAGAACCTTACATATATCTCCGCCTAATCAAACCACCCGAAACTCTGGTACACTCAAGAACACACTAATAACAGTCCACAAGTCGTGGTGATCAGCCATGACACCACTTGGAACTTCAATTCAATCAAAAACGTGTTTTAGACGTAACGGGTGATTCGTGGCTCGGATTGAGATGACCCGAACATGAAAGTTCACCCCACCATCAGTCCTGACACACTAACACACCCTAAAGTCACCAATTATGGTCACAAAGTCGGACCAAACCTGGTTCATACCAATATCACAATTCAATCTTAACAAAATACCATTTTGATCGTATCTAGGGCTCCGGAAATCGAAACGACATGAATCCGGAGTCTAAAATTAATGTCTTGATGAGAGGAACTCATTTATATACTTTATTTTATGATCAACATCAGTTACAATATCAGAAACACACGAAAAAGCTGCTGTCCCAAAAACATCAAACCGAAAACATATGTTTACGAGTAATTCTACGCATACAATCAACATTACAACAACTAATAATCATCATACTAATAATATAAACATAAAATACAGAAAAATAAATAAAAATTAAAAGTTCTAGGGTTAGGGTTTATACCCTAATCAAGAAACAAGAAGTAGAATCGCGTAGAGAACGGAACGAGGAACGCGTTGATGTATAACAATGGATGATCCAAGCAAAATTAAATGATGATGATGATGATGTTTGGTGGTGATGATGTCACCTAAAAAAAAAAGGAGTTTGCATTCATAAATAAAGTGATGTCTAAACCAACATCGAATGTTTTACAATCCAAAAGCATGCTTCACTAAGTAGAAGCAAATAATAAGTGTATGTGACCACAATGGTCGTTACAAGTCATAGTTCAAAAGTACGAATGTTTGAATGCAAAATAAAGTAGTTCATGCGATAGCAACTCTAAGCAGCGGGTGTCTACAGCACAACTAGTACACAGCGGAAGCTAACCTCAAGCACCTGAGAAAAACATGCTTAAAAACGTCAACACAAAGGTTGGTGAGCTATAGTTTAAGTATAACAGTAAGTAAGGTAGGCCATGAGATTTCAGTGCTACAAAGAGCGTTTCAAAACAGTATGATAAAGTATATGTTAACCGTGGGCACTTGGTAACTAACTTAACGTTTATACCCCCTGAAAGTACACTTGGCAAGTGCGTATGTCTACGAAGTATTAAACACTCGTTAAATGCTAGTGCGACTAGCCCGAGTGAGGATGTCAAACCCTATGGATCCATATCTAAGATTCGCGTTCACGGTTCAAAAACCAATGATTAAACGTTACCGAGCTAAAGGGAATGTTTATGCCGTTGTATAACCCACACATATATAAGTTTAAGTACTCGTGCCTAGTATGTAAAACATAAAATGCGCATGTATTCTCAGTTCCCAAAATAGTTAAAGTAAAAAGGGAATGCTATAACTCACAATGATAATGTAGTCGTAAAGTCGAGTCGGGAAAAGTGTGCAAGTAATCGGTCCGAAGGTCCTCAACCTAAGGAAAATAGTACTAAGTCAGTAAATCGTTTTAATAGGTTTAAAAGTATGTATTTAAGGTCATAAAGGTCATCATCATTCATCATCAAACAAAAGGCGTAAAGTAGGTTTCGTTTATGAAAGTAGTTTAAAACAAAGACTGACTTCAGTCAGTCACCACGGCCTCTACCCTTACTGAAATAAGGTGAGACCAGTGGTCATGGATCCGTATATGAGTCCCTTAAGTGTGGTAAAATTTACAGAAGCAAACTCGTCTTTGTTTGACCGTGGCGACGGTCTAAGTGCGAGTAGGTCAGAAATTCCTGCACAACGTTAAAGGACATAGTGACGATCGGAGGGCCATAAATCCTAAACCGTAACTCGGATTAAGACGAGTCCTATATGAAAAGTTATCTACTCTAAAAGTTATATCTAAAAATCATGGTCTCAGTTGCCCAGGTCTACTGTTCCATTACAGAAACAGCAGGTCAGTAGGGTTTGGACAGAAACAGTAAGTTTAAGTGAGTTCCGGTGATCTTGGTGCTTGATGTTCATCATGGTTCTCATCCTTGATGCATATAGCTTCAAGTGTACAACTCAATGATGTATATACATTATCTTAACCAAGTATTGACCATCGTAACCCTAGTGCAAGTCTAAGACATGAAACACAACTCACTTAAGAGTTGCATGTAGTTTGATGAACCAAAGTTACATCAAAGTCTTAGGTTTGACACTTACATGAACTATAATAGAAATATTGAACTCTAAACTTGAAAATAAACTAACTAATCAAGATCTTAAGGTGTAGAACATGGTTCTTAGTTAGATCTTGAAGATCCAAGACCCAAAAGTCTAGATCAAGCATAAGTATACAAAGTTATATTTAAAGAAAACTTATTTGTGTGTTCTTTAACTTTCAAGGTTGACTTTTAGTTCAAGATTAAAGAGATCAAGGCTAACTTGTAGTTCTTGACCATTTAAACTAATTACATGAATTTAAAGTGCAAGAATGAAGAAGTAAACTAAGTAAACATGTAATTTGTTCATGGTTGTTCATACTTTAAAGATTCAAACCAAAGTTTGATCTTTAGAAAGTAAACTTTAAAGTTTACTTCATGAACTTCAAGTATGAGTTTAATCAACACATGAACTTGCAATCTTTTAAGAAAGTATATGTAGAATCATAACTAGTAAGTTATGTTCTTGAGTGTTCTTGATAAATACAAGATATTATGAAGAATCAAACTAGAAAGTTTATTCTTGTAACATGAAAGTAAGTAACAACAAGTAAGTAACTAAACAACATGAACAAATTTAACAACAAACAAATGATGATGAGATGCTTTAGAATTCGGTTTAGACAAGAGAGAAAAGAGAGAAAGAATGTTCAAGTTACTTACCAAAAACTAGAGAGAAAAGAGAGGAAAGTTGAGAGGATTTTTGCAAGTAAGTGTGTGTGTGAAGAATGAGGTTTACAAATGAACAAGTGATGTAAAAGAAAAGATTTTGAATCCCATCCCACCCTTGGTAACCTATGGCCTGCAGAAAAAAAGAAGGGGGAAAGAGTTGTTTGTTGGTTACAAGCATGTAAAGCTAAAAAGGTTGGTTATTAGATGGCCATGCATGGGGATTACATCTTAACTAGATTCCTAATACCTTAACCAACTAGTTCATGTTCAAGTAATACTTACAAGTGGGAGAGTGGGCTAGTTAGTCCATTTAGAAGGTAGGGTGGGCTTATAAACCCAAAGTCATAAGTCCATTACACTAATCAAAGCCCAAGTTCAATAATTCACAAGTTAAACCAATTAAAGTCCAAGTAACTAACTAACAACTTTAGTTAATTAAAATGATTAATAAACTTAATCATGAATGCAAATAATATCTAAAAATATTATTCGTGAAAGTTCCGGGTGTCACAAAGACGTTTCGGGCAATTAAAGTCAAGTTCGGGCAATCATGGCAACATGTAAATGTAATAACATACATTCGTTTTATCACACGTATTAATAATAGCAATTATTAATAAATAAACGTTAGAAAATCCAGGGTTGTTACATCTCAGCACGAAGCATCACTATAGATAACAAAATCATCATTACTCTCAGGTAGTGATAATATCGGTGCAGAAGTTAACTTCTTCTTCAGAGTCTGGAAAGCAGACTCTTGTTCACTCTTCCACTCGTACTTCTTCCCCTTATGCGTTAAAGCAGTCAGAGGTTTCGCTACTCGTGAAAACTCTTGAGTGAACCTTCTAAAATAGCCTGCCAAACCTAGGAACTGACGAATCTGAGTAGGAGTTTTTCGGAATTTCTCACTTCTCAATTGCCTCAATCTTGGCAGGATCAACTTGAATTCCCTGGTTACTAACAATATGTCCAAGGAATTGAACTTCTCTTAATCGGAAAGCACACTTAGAGAACTTGGCGTACAACTCTTCTTCTCTCAATAAATCAAGCACCAACTTCAAATGTTCTTCGTGCTCTTCATCACTCCTAGAATAAATAAGGATGTCGTCGATGAAAACAATAACGAATTTGTCCAGATAGGTTCTGCACACACGGTTCATGAGGTCCATGAACACAGCAGGTGCATTTGTTAATCCGAACGGCATAACAAGGAATTCGAAGTGACCATATCGGGTGCGAAAAGCGGTTTTCGGAACATCAGATTCTTTAACGCGCAATTGGTGATAACCAGAACGAAGATCAATCTTAGAATGAAGTTGATCGAACAGATCATCAATTCTCGGAAAAGGGTAACGATTCTTAATAGTACGCTTGTTTAACTCGCGATAATCAATACACAATCGGAACGAACCATCTTTCTTCTTGACAAACAAAATAGGAGCTCCCCAAGGGGACGAACTGGGACGAATGAAATATAGTTGCAACAATGAAGGAAGAAATATATGGAGTAGTCACATCGGTGGCATAGATATTTAAGGAAATTCTCTCAGAGGAGATAACGAGGATCATGGACTTCAAAGTAAATTTTCATTATACTTCCGAAAGGAAGATGTACGAAAGGTGTGATATTTCAATGAGAGTGAACTTCCTTGTACAATGAGCGAGGAAATCTAGGATTCATCCATATTCTTAAATTTATGTGAGGATGAAAAGAACGTGAATCATGGGTTATAAATAATGGCCGCCTCCAGGTGAGATGAATCTCCAAAAATAATTTCATGCACCTCAAAGTATTGGATCATAGGATTGATGTTTTCAAGGGTGTTGCGGTTGACAGCGAATATTGAGAGTAGAAACTCCTCAAACGGTCTAGTGTAATATATATCCATGATACTCACTATAACAACAGTTGGGGTAGAAACCCACATAGCGCCTTTTCTACAATAGAGTAACCACCGAGTGTACCCCAGAAAATTGATTTATCGGTCCGCGTTTCGGCCATGTCCAAACATAAGAGGGAAAATTTTACGAGCGCAAAGACTTTCCAACAAATTTTATAAAACCGGAATCCAAAGTGGTGTAAGAGTTTCTATCAACGAACCTAATGGTAAGTTTCATCCTTAAATGGAGAATAAGAAGAACCGTGATCCAAACACTCTGTAGAGTAATGCGAAAATTTGATAAGATCAATCAAAGGAGTTTTGAAAAAGCTTTAAACGTTTGATGTGACAACATAAACGAAACGAAGTTCTTAGTAAATTTAGAAGTATGTACAACGTGTACCATTTTATATAAAACAAATTGACTTAGTTAAAACAGCTCAATAAATGAGTGGTCTTAAAATAATTTTGTAGGTATAATTTAGTATATACTAGCCAAAATAGGTAAGGGTAAATTTATTCATTTGAATCCATATATACATATATGATTTTTATAAATTGTATACATGACAAAATATTTTATTACTTCTATTCACCCATAAATCCCGTGAGAACCGCCCAATTAAACAAATGTGTAAAACTCCCGATGATAAACTGAGTATCTGTATTTCAAAGGTTACAAGTTGAAGTAAGATCGTGAAAGATCGAGTAAATGACTTGTATCGTCATGCGACATTTGACCAACAAATGTTACGAGGTCATGAAAACCAATGAGTTAAATGTTATTTTGACTATTATCAGGACAGAAGTCCTTGGGCCAAAACTGTTCCCGAGCGAAGCAGTTGCTAACAAGCGAGTTATGGAGGATTGGGCATGAGATAGATAATCTGGTTAAAACGAGCTTCTCGTATATCAACAAATAAGATAATGAATATCTTCCCTACCCATGTAATACATCGAAATTTCTGAATGAGTAGTGTAAAAATTTCCTTTGACTCGCTTTCTATTCCTCATGTCACAATTTTGGGACTTCTATATGAATTAACGTAATATAATCACGTTGGCCTGACGCCATTATATTTCACTAACTCATAGTTCCATTCCAATATCACTACATATGGTCAGGACACGTGGTCAACCTCGAATTTTAACACAATTTTCTTTAGAACGATTTCTTAAACAGTGTGCTGAGGATAGCACAAAGAGATAAAACATCAAAAGTAATGAATAGTAGTAACGATGACATAGAAATTTCTTTGGAGTACCAAGAATCTCTAAAAGTCAAGAATGATGTTTTTCGGTTCAAAAACCAAAGCACATAGGCACGACGGCACAAAGGCATGTAATATAACAAGAATGTTATATACCTAAACATACTAGCTGACAATGAAATGCCGAGCATTTAGAAGTCAAGAATGACATCCCACGTGATATAACTCAAACGTTATATACATAACCATAATAGATGACATAGAAATGCCGAGAATCTCAGAAGTCAAGAATGACATCCCTCGATTTCACTATCCGAGGTGTTCTTATAAGGATAAGTTCACATGTGTCGGAGAATACGTTTAAATAGGAATGGGAGTTCCTCCCGGATTCATAATATAATAGAGATGTATGTATGATAACAATATAAATACCAATAAGATACAAATAATCACATATAATAATATATTATAGGCTGGGCTGTAGACTAGACTCACTAATGCACCCTATTGACTCGGGTAACGACATCAATGCAGCCTAATTCCCTACAACCAAGGCTCTGATACCAACTTTAACGACCCGTCAAGGTACACTTGACGACCATCGTTATCTTGGTCCCACAACTTGATCATAACTCTATATGAATTTAATAAATAACCTTGCATTCTTTATTTAAAAATGATTTCCTATAAAGGAAACCTATCAAAATATGTAAGTTTAGAAAAACCATACATTATTACTTAACCAAAAGTTGACCAAAACAAAGTCAACAGCATCCACTATTAAATGTATCAAAATAGAATGCAAGTTATTGTTTAACAAAAGCTGCCATCATAAATATGCAGACTCTCTAAGCACAGCGGAAGCAATCAATCATGAACCTGAGAATAACACATGCGAGTAACTGTCAACAAAAATGTTGAGTGAATTATAGGTTTAATATTGCAAATAATATTTAATTTAAACCATAAAAATTTATGTTTGAAAACATAAAAACTCCTTTTTGGACCACTAAATTATATGTTAGAAAACATATAAAAACATTATTCCATTTTCCGTGAGCCACCTGGTAACCACTTAACCATTTATTTACCCTTGCCAAACACAATAAAAAATATACACCGAACAAGTGTATCTACAACAAAATACGAAGTACTAAACATTTCGATTATAAATTGCTAGCGCGACTAGCTCGAAATGAGGTTGTCAAACCCGATAGATCTATCCGTAGGATTCGCGTTCACCAGTAGAAACCAGTGATTACAGTTACCAGACTAGGGAATATTTTTGTTCAACTCACAATGAATAATTTAAACCAACTTCCACATGTGTCCAAAAATATAAAATAAATTGCATATATTCTCATCCCAAAAGATTTAAATAGAAAAATGGGACTATAACTCACCTTAATAGCAAACGAAGTAACCACACAAATATGCGAACAACAAACGAAGTAAAGTGATCAGGAATGATCACAACGCCGACCTATAAATAAAGCAGGTCGATATAAATATTAACTTAGGTTAAGTCTTAGTATGATAGCTATTATACATGTTGCAAGTAGACATAGAACAATACTCAACATGCATTGGTTTGATCGGAACAGCGTACGGACACACACTTTCTATTTTTAGAAAGTTTCTATTTTTAGCAGGTTTCCATTTTTGGAAAGTTTCTATTTTAGGAAAGTTTTTATTTTTGGAAAGTTTCTATTTTTGGAAAGTTTCTATTTTTGGAAAGTTTCTATTTTTAGAAAGTTTCTATTTTTGGAAAGCATATAAGTTAGGAAAGTTTCCTTAATTAGAAAGTCAACAAAAGTCAACTAAAAGTCAAAGTCAACCGAAAGTCAACTCAAAAGTCAACCTTGGTCAAACATAGTCAACGTTAATTTTAAAAGTGTAAGTTGTAATAATAATGTAAGTTATAATGTTTATTAAAGTTAAATATGTCTAATTATGTCATAACATAAGTTTAATTAAATTAAAATGAATTATTAATGTTAATATAAGTTTAAATGATATAATTAATATAACATAAGTATTTAATTAATTAATTAAAATTAGTCATAATATAAGTATTATTAATTAATAATAAATTTTAAATCATATCATAAGTATTATTAATTAATAATGATTTATTAATCATATCATAAGTTTCTAATTATAATTATTAAATCATAAGTATTTAATAATTAAATTATAATTAAATAATAACTAAGCCTTATAATAATTAAATAATTAATTAATCCTTATTATAAGTCTTATTATAATAATCTCATAATATAAGTTTAATACTTATCATAAGTATATTCCATTAATAATGAAAGTATTATTAATCACAAGTTTAATTAAAATGTTAATTAAATCATAAGTATTAATTAAATGATATAATAAATATATATCATAAGTCTTAAATAATAATAATAATTACTTTTTATATCATAAGTAATTTATTAATAATGAATTTCATTATTTATATCATAAGTCTTATTTAATAACCATAAGTTTTAGTTAAAAGTTCATCGGGTCGTATCTTGAGCCCCGGGTGTCGGTTTTCGGCGAACCTTACATATATCTCCGCCTAATCAAACCACCTGAAACTTTGGTACACTCAAGAACACACCAATAACAGTCCACAAGTCGTGGTGATCAGCCATGACACCACTTGGAACTTCAATTCAATCAAAAACGTGTTTTAGACGTAACGGGTGATTCGTGGATCGGATTGAGATGACCCGAACATGAAAGTTCGCCCCACCATCAGTCCTGACACACTAACACACCCTAAAGTCACCAATTATGGTCACAAAGTCGGACCAAACCTGGTTCATACCAATATCACAATTCAATCTTAACAAAATACCATTTTGATCGTATCTTGGGCTCCAGAAATTGAAACGACATGAATCCGGAGTCTAAAATTAATGTCTTGATGAGAGGAACTCATTTATATACTTTATTTTATGATCAACATCAGTTACAATATCAGAAACACACGAAAAAGCTGCTGTCCCAAAAACATCAAACCGAAAACATATGTTTACGAGTAATTCTACGCATACAATCAACATTACAACAACTAATAATCATCATACTAATAATATAAACATAAAATACAGAAAAATAAATAAAAATTAAAAGTTCTAGGGTTAGGGTTTATACCCTAATCAAGAAACAAGAAGTAGAATCGCGTAGAGAACGGAACGAGGAACACGTTGATGTATAACAATGGATGATCCAAGCAAAATTAAATGATGATGATGATGTTTGGGGGTGATGATGCCGTCGCCCAAAAAAAAAGAAGGGAAGAGAAAATACAAAAATTAGAAATTAGGTTTTAGGGAATTAAAGTGTAGTGTAAAAAAAAAATGAAAGGAGGAAAGGCTCCCCCCCCTTAGGGGTTCGGCCGAAATTGGATGGGGTGGGCTCCATGGTGGGCCAATTTTGATAAATTATAATTTTCTTGTGGCCCGGAAGCCCGAACGAAACCCGAAACGCGAAAACACGCTTACGCGATTAAAAATTCGGAGAGATAACAAACGCGCGACGAAAAATAAATATAAATACTATATATAATAATATGATCTTAAAATATCATATTTAAAATAATTAGGATTTAAATATCCCAAAAACGCGACCGTTGGTTTAAAAACCGAAAAGATTCGCCGGATAGAAATCCGCAACAAGTAGAAACGTATAAATTAAAATATGAATACAATTATTCACATAACATTTAATAATTAATATATTATTATTAATATAATAATATAGGCCATAGAAATGACATAGCACGAATAACATTTAACGGTCGTTAAATAATTAACGGAAAAGATAACGGAAAAAGTAGGGTCGTGATAACAATGGTCCCACATCGGAAACTGATAGAACCAAAATGTATGTATGTAAGCTTATGGGAACCTCACTCTATCACCAATTGGTTTTAGAGTAATGTGGAACTCATGAGTGTCATACCCCGTCCAAATCCACTTGAACGAATACAATAACATCTGGTACCATCACGATGAACTGACTTCTATATGCCATGAACGACTCCAAGTAATATCTTTAAAATGAGCAAATGCACAGCGGAAGATTTCTTTCAGACCTGAGAATAAACATGTTTTAAAAGTGTCAACCAAAAGGTTGGTGAGTTCATAGGTTTATCATAAACAATAAAATTCATCATTTTGATAGACCACAAGATTTTAAATACAGTACACCTATCTGGTGTACAAAAACGAATTTCATAATGCTTAGCAGAGTAGGTTCGTATCCTTTTCTCCCCCGTAGGCTGCCTCGCGATTTTTAAATAACCGTACACATATCTCGTGCACAAAAATAATACACATAACCCGTGTATAAAAATCATTCTGTCAATACATAACATTCACATCACTTGGTGGCAATTATCATGTCCACATAATTCAATGGAGACAATTATCATGTCCACATAATTCAATGGTGACAATGATCATGTCCACATAATTCAATGGTGGCAATTATCATGTCCACATAATTCAATGGTGGCAATTATCATGTCCACATAATTCAATGGTGACAATTATCATGTCCACATAATTCAATAATAATCCGCAGAACTTCTGTCTGCATAATAATTAATTCGAGGAATGTTTTGCTTGTGTCTATCTCGTCAAACATTTATAAAAGCATTTCATGTATTAGCAGTTCAAAATATATTTCAAAAGCATTTAATAAAGCAGTTGTAAAAATAGCGCATGTATTCTCAGTCCCAAAAATGTAAAGAGTAAAAGGGATTCAAATGAACTCACAATACTGTATTTTGTAGTAAAAATACTTATGACGATATTGAACAATGCAGGGTTGGCCTCGGATTCACGAACCTATATCATGTATATATATTAACACACATAATTGTAATCGAACAATTTATATATATAAGACTTTATTACTTATATCATTTTTATATTAATAACCTATATGTTTCATATCTTTATTTTATATATTTAAAATAAATAAAAATATTAATTTTGTTATGTCATATGTATTTAATACATTTTTGTATATATATGTATATATATCTTTTGTTTGTTAAAATTATATTAATACTAAAGTAATATTAGAAATGATAAAAATAATAATAATGATAATAGAGTTAAAAATGATACTTTTAATGTAAATGATAAAATGATAACTTTAATAAAAATAATACTTTTAATAAAAATGACAATTTTAATAATAATGTATACTAATAATAATAATTCTAAAAATAATGATTTTACTAATAATAATAATGATACTATTATTTATGTTAATAACTATAATGATAATAATACTACTAATAATAATACTAATACTTATGATAATAATAATAATAATAATCATAATTTTAATATTTAGTGTTAGTTTAATAATAATGATATTAACAATAACGATAAGATAATTATAATAAGAAGAATAAGATAATAATATTAATAAATAAATGAATAGATGAGTAACTACCTCAAAGGAGTAACCTAAAAAAATGCCCAAGTCCGGGTTTGAACCCACGACCTCCCGCTAACCCGATAACAACCTTAACCATTCACGCTATCTTATTTTCTGCTATTATCCACATCATACGTAAATTTAACCCGTTTTCATCTTATAAATAATCTAGACCCCTTACCTAATTCAGAATTCTCGGCCCAATGGCTAAACCTCACGGCCCAATTAATCAAGCTACGACCCATCTGAAAATAATCTATTTCGGCCCAACACCTAAAGCTTTGATAACAGCTGATGTTAAAGCGAAGGGGTACGAAATACGACGAAATATGATACAATTTTACACAAGTTATTTATTTATTTATAGAATGGATATACCTAAACCTTGCTACAACACTTATAGGCAGTGTACCTAATCGTACAGTAGTTGTAACGACCCTTGTTTTTCCAACATTAATTATTAATAATTATTATTATTAATACTTGTGATTAAACAAATGTATGTTATTACATTTACATGTTGCCATGATTGCCCGTACTTGACTTTAAATGCCCGAAACATCTTTGTGACACACGTACGTTACACGAATAATATTTTCATATATTATTTACATTCATGATTGATTTTATTAATCATTTTAATTAACTAAAGTTATTAGTTAATTACTTGGGCTTTAATTGGATTCATTTGTTAATTAATTGAACTTGGACTTGATTTATGTAAATGGACTCTTGAATATGGGCTTATAAGCCCACCCTACTTCTTAGTTGGACTATTTAGCCCATGTCTTTCACTTGTAAGTGTCACTTTAGATGGTAACTAGTTAGTTAAGGAAATAAGAATCTAGTCTTCACATAATCCCCATGCATGCACCCATTTTAACCACCTTTTATGACTTTTACATGCATGTAACTAGTGTGTAATTTTCTTCTCCCTCCCCCACATGGAAACCGTCAGCCAAGGGTACACAAGGGGAGGATCATTTCATTTTTTTTTGACTACTTGTTCACTAGTATCTTTCACTTATCTTTCAATCCAAAAACACACACAATACTTGCAACTTTCTTTTCTCTCTTTTCTCTCTAAACTTGTAAGCAACTTGAACTTCTTTTTCTCTTTTTCTTTCTTGCAAAACCGTGGCCTAAATATCACATAATCATCATCATAACTTGTTTCATATTATTGTTTAGTTACTTGTTCTTTGTTATGATTTACTTACTTGATGTTGTTGTTATTTACTTACATGTTTTCAAGAATCAAACTTACTAGTTTCATTCTTCTTTTATCTTGTATTACAAGAACAGTCAAGAACATAAATTTACTAGTTTATGATTCTACCTTTATTGTTTCAAAGATTGTAAGTTCATGGTTGTAAATCATACTTGAAGTTCATGAAGTAAACTTTAAAGTTTACTTTCTAAAGATCAAGACTTAGGCTTGAATCTTTAAAGTATGCAACCCATGAACTTATTAACTTGTTTATTTAGTTTGTCACTTCATTCTTGCACTTTAAATTCATGTTTGTTAGTTTAAATGGTCAAGTATTACAAGTTAGTCTTGATCTCATATTTTCTTGAACAAAAGTTAACTTTAAAAGTTCAAGAACATGTAAGTAATCTTTCTTTAATTATAAATTGTTATACTTTTGAAAGATCTAAGTTTCTATAGCTTATGGTATTCTTATTTTGTCATAAACAAGAGCTTTCAAGCTTACATACACTTTACTAGTTGATAATCTAAGTTTTGTAACTTATGGTTTCACTAAAGTAAAGATACAAGTGTTAATACTTAGGATTTAACTTGATAACTTTAGATCAAGACTTTTGAGTCTTGGATCTTCAAGATCTAACTAAGAACTATGTTCTACAACTTAAGATCTTGATTAGTTAGTTTACTTTCAAGTTTGTAGTTCAATATTACTTTTATATTTCATGTATGTATTAGATCTAAGACTTTGATGTAACTTTGGTTCATCAAAACACATGCAACACTTAAGTGAGTCGTGCTTCATGTCTTAGACTTACACTTGGGTTATGATGGTCAAACCTTGGTGAAAATGATGCAAACACATCAACGAGTTGTACACTTGAAGCTATATGCATCAAGGATGAGAACCATGATAAGCATCGAGCACCAAGAACCTCCGGAACCTACTGACCCTACTGTTTTACTGTTTCTGTGTCTGACCCGTATGACCTGGGCTGCTGTAACCTTTATTTTCGGTTAGCTCTGTTCGAGTAGATAACTTTTCATGTAGGACTCGTCTTAATCCGAGTTATGATTTAGGAGTTATGGTCTTCCGAGTATCACTATGTCCTTTTAACGTTGTGCAGAAAATTCTGACCTACTCGCACTTAAACCGTCACCACGGTCAAACGAAGATGAGTTTGCTTCTGAAATTTTTACCACAACTAAAGGACTCATATACAGAGCCATTTCCACTGGTCTCACCTTATTTCAGTAAGGGTAGAGGCCGTGGTGACTGACCAAAGTCAGCCTTTGTTTTAAACTACTTTCATAAACGAAACTTACTTTACGCCTTTTTTTTGATGATGAATGATGATGACCTTTAAGACCTTATTTATATACTTTTAAACCTTTTCGGACAATTTACTGACTTAGTACTATTTGACATAGGTTGAGGACCCATTTGGACAACCTTCATTACTTGCTTACTTTCCGAGTCATACTTTACCGCTACTTTATCATTGTGAGTTATAACATTCCCTTTTTACTTTAACTATTTTGGGAACTGAGAATACATGCGCATTTTACATTTTACACACTAGGCACGAGTACTTAAACTTATATATGTGTGGGTTATACAATGGCATAAACATTCCCTTTAGCTCGGTAACGTTTAATCAATGGTTTTTGAACCGTGAACGCGAATCTTAGATATGGATCCATAGGGTTTGACATCCCCACTCGGGATAGTAGCGCTAGCATTTAACGGGTGTTTAATACTTCGTAAACATACGCACTTGCCAAGTGTACTTTCAGGGGGTATAAACGTTAAGTTAGTTACCAAGTGCCCACGGTTAACATATACTTTATCATACTGTTTTGAAACGCTCTTTGTAGCACTGAAATCTCGTGGCCTACCTTACTTACTGTTATACTTAAACTATAGCTCACCAACCTTCGTGTTGATGTTTTAAGCATGTTTTTCTCAGGTGCTTAAGGTTATTTGCTTCCGCTGTCGTGCTAGTCTTGCCGTAGACACCCGCTGCTCTAGTGTTATCACCGCATTAACTGTTTAACTTGCATTCAAACTTTAATACATTTGAACTATATTTTGTAACGACCTAAGGGTCACATACATTTATTCATGCTTGCTATTCGTAGAAGCATACTGTTGGTGTAAAACATTTGATGTCGGTTATGACGTCACCTTTTTATCGTGAATGCAACTTCTTTTATTACAGCATATAGTACTTAACCTTGTAATGATCCTGTTGTTGATGACTCGTACACGATGGTTTTGTACGGGGCATCACATTTGGTATCAGAGCATTGGTTGTAGGGAATTAGGTTGCATTAGTGAGTCTAAGACCGACCGAGTAGGATTCACTAATAGGACTAATCTACAACTTGCTAGTTTATGTGTTTCTACTGAACTTACTGCATGCTACTGCTTACTTTTACTGCTATATGCCGTATGCTACTACATGATTTCACTACTGTATGATATTACTAGCTTTCGATTGCATACTACTTCTGTACGATTCGTTATTATTGCCATGCTACTTATTGTTATACATGATTTAAACTGTTGGCCTAATACGTGCTTGCTTTATGACTTACTGACATGGAAAATTTATTTTTCCTTGTTCAGATTTCGGATGTTCCACTTGCTATCGTTTTGGGCAGTTCAGACTCGTCAGCCACCCCACCTACTGCTGCTGCCGACACACCGATCCCGCTACCCACGAGTGACCCCGGCGCTTCATCTTTCGGGACTAGCAGCCAGGCGCCTGCACCAGTGGTTACATCTAGTGGAGCCTAGGACCCTTCGGAGATTCCAGTTCCATCTGCCCCCAGACCCTCAGGATCACAGCCCCGCTTCGGTGAGATTGTGATTCCCGCAGAATTCGGGGAAGGTCCATTCCGTAACCGGTATCGCCATTGGTTCCGACGCGCCCCTGATGGACGTCTCATTCTGATCGGACCCGCTCGTTACCGACAGATGATAGCCGCCCAAGGAGGGCCGCCCGTGCTGTCACCACCTCATGATTCGGACGACCCATCATCCGATGATTCTTCATCCAATGATTCATCTACAGACGGCTCTAGTGATGATGACTCCGACGAGGAGGACCCCGATGCACCTGTTCAGCCACCCTCCACCCCGCCGAAGAAGCGGTATCGCTTCGACGGTACCATCATTCCGGGGATCAACGGAGGACGAGCCTTCACTGACGCATTTGGTTGGCGTCGTAGGGTTACTGCTCGTAAGCGGCTTGTGCCATACCCTGCCGACCCACAAGTGCATAAGGCACCCCGTTACGTACTGACTATTTCTGGAGCCGGAACATCTGCACCCCGTTATGTGATGTCTGCACCACTGGCACCACCTGCACCACCGGCACCACCTGCACCACCGGCACCACCTGCACCACCGGCACCACCTGCACCGCTGGCACCGCCTACCCCACCATCTCCTACAGTCGAGGAATTGACAAGGGAGGTGGAGATCCTCCAAGCTCGGGTAGCTGAGTTTGAGGAGCAGATGTCTCAGGTTATGGACATCCTTCACCCACCTTCACCGTTGGGCTTTTGTATTTAGATTTCATTATGTAATCTAGTTGTAGTTTTATATTTCACTTATGTATTGTACGAACTTATTCAGATGCATGAAACTTATTATTATTAATGAATAGAACTTTGCGTTATTTAATTCTTGCACGATGTTCTATTTACATTACGGTATGATGATTCTGTGGTATTTGTACCTAGATGCGTTATTTAATAACATGTGATGTGTTGATTCCATGTTGGTTGCTATATACTGTATTATTACTATTTGCATACTGGATTTTGACTTGAGTCAAAATTTTTGTTTAGAACATCATGGCCAACGGACGATCGACACCTACCGCAGCCCAAATTGAGGATATGATCTACGAACGGGTCACCGCAGCCCTGGCAGAAAGAAACCTCCAAGCTCCACCGCCACCACCACCGGTCATCCCACTCGTTCGAAATGGGTGTACTTACAAGGAATTCCAGAGCTGTAAACCGCATAACTTCAGCAGAACTGAGGGGCCTGTTGGTCTCACAAGATGGGTTGAAAAGCTTGAATCTGTATTCCGAGTCAGCAACTGTTCGGAGGACAACAAAACCAAGTTTGCTTCCTGCACGCTATCTGATGGCGCCCTCACATGGTGGAACACCATGGCTCAGGCACAAGGTATCGATGAGGCGTATGCTACGCCATGGGAGGAATTCAAAGCGGCTATGATTGATGAGTATTGTCTGAGAACCGAGATACAAAAGATGGAAATTGAGTTCATGCAATTGAAGGCTATTGGTAACGATCTCAACGGTTACAATCGAAGATTTTTGGAACTAGCCCTGATGTGTCCGACAATGGTCACCCCAGAATTCAAACGAATGGAAAGGTACTTCTGGGGACTCCCTAAGAGCATCAAGGGAAATGTCACCTCGTCCAAACCACCCAATGTCCCAGAGGCGATGCGCATGGCGCATACTTTAATGAATCAAATTATTATTGATGAGCCAGAGAAGGCTAAGTTTGAAGCTGGTAGTAGCGAAAAGCGAAAGTGGGATAATAACAACAACAACAACAACAGGGGGAGAACCTATGACCAGACCCCCGCCAAGAGGCACAACAACGGTGGAAACCCTAACCCCAACAACAACACCAACTCCAACCCCAACTACAAGGGAACCCTACCACAATGTAAGCGGTGCTACAAGCACCATACTGGGTATTGTAATGTTGTTTGTGAAAAGTGCCAACGGACTGGGCATATCGGGAAAGACTGCAAGGTCACCACTTTGAATGGGAAGTCGAACACCAATGGATCAAAAAAGTGCTACGAATGCGGACAAACGGGCCATTTCAGAAATGCGTGCCCAAACAAGCGAAAAGACGGTGGACCACCCTGTGGTAGAGCTTTCAATGTTAATGCAAGGGATGCACGCGAAAACCCCGACTTGGGGACAGGTATATTCACAATCAACAATCTTTTAGCTTCTGCCTTGTTTGATACTGGTGCGGATAGAAGTTATGTATGTAGACATTTTTGCGATAAGATTAATTGGTCGTTAGTCCCGTTAAAAGAGAGTATGCTTGTCGAGGTCACCAATGGAAAACTTGAAAAGGTTGACCATATTAGTCGTGGAGCTATTTTCAACATAGCTGGTGCAGATTTCGAAATTGACTTGATACCTATCAAACTGGGAAGTTTTGACGTGATCGTCGGTATGGATTGGTTGAGCAAGATAAGGGCCGATATTATCTGTGGATATAAAGCTCTTCATATACCACAAGGAGACGGTGAGCCACTGATCATCTACGGAGAGAGGTGTACCTCGAAGCTGAACCTCATTAGTTGCGTGAAAGCGCAAAAGATCATGAAGAAAGGACGTTTTGCTATCCTAGCACATGTGAAAGCGGTAGAAACTGAGGCGAAAAGTGTGGACGACGTTCGAATTGTGAACGAATTTTCCGATGTCTTCCCTGAAGAATTGCCTGGATTACCACCGTCGAGAGCCGTAGAATTTCAGATTGATTTAGTGCCAGGAGCTGCACCTGTAGCTCGCGCACCTTATAGACTCGCACCCTCCGAGATGCAAGAATTACAGAGTCAACTACAAGAGCTGTTAGATTGAGGGTTTATCCAACCAAGTTTCTCGCCTTGGGGCGCACCTGTTCTATTTGTGAAGAAGAAGGATGAATCCTTCCGTATGTGTATCGACTATCGTGAACTCAACAAATTGACGATCAAGAATCGGTATCCTCTTCCACGAATTGATGATCTTTTTTATCAACTACAAGGATCGAGCGTTTACTCAAAGATTGATTTGCGATCCGGATATCACCAGCTGAGGGTGAAGGAAAGTGACGTAATGAAAACTGCATTCAGAACTCGTTATGGTCAGTATGAGTTTCTCGTGATGCCATTCGGATTAACCAATGCACCTACCATGTTCATGGACCTTATGAATCGTATCTGCAAGCCGTACTTGGATAAGTTTGTTATCGTCTTCATAGATGATATTCTCATCTACTCTAAGAGCGAAGAAGAACATGAGCAACTCCTCCGACTAGTACTTGAACTCCTGAGGCAAGAACAACTTTACGCCAAATTCTCCGAGTGTGAATTTTGGTTGAAGGAAGTCCAGTTTCTGGGTCATGTTGTGAGCGACCAGGGTATCAAAGTTGATCCCGCCAAGATTGAAGCTATCAGCAAGTGGGAGACCCCCACTACTCCAACTCATATTCGCCAATTCCTATGTCTCACAGGTTACTACTGAAGGTTCATTGAAGGATTTTCTCTGATTGCGCGTCCTTTGACCACGCTGACTCACAAGGGCAAGAAGTTCATTTGGGAACCCGCACACGAATCAGCATTTCAAACTTTGAAGAAGAAGTTAACCACCGCACCTATCTTATCTCTTCCCGAAGGCAGTGACGACTTTGTTGTTTATTGCGATGCGTTAAAAAGTGGTTTTGGTTGTGTACTGATGCAACGATCAAAGGTTATTTCCTATGCTTCTCGTCAATTGAAGATTCACGAGCGGAACTACACTACTCACGATCTTGAACTTGGAGTCATTGTCTTTGCGCTCAAATTGTGGAGACACTATTTGTATGGAACTAAGAGCACTATCTTCACCGATCACAAGAGTCTCCAGCACATCTTTGATCAGAAGCAACAGAATATGAGACAACATCGATGGATCGAGACGCTCAATGACTACGATTGTGAACTCCGTTATCACCCTGGCAAGGCCAATGTTGTAGCTGACGCTTTAAGCCGAAAGGAGAGGACGACACCTCTTTGTGTTAGGGCTCTGAACATCACCATCCATTCGAACCTCAACAGCCAGATCAGAGCAGCCCAAGATGAGGCTCTCAAGGAGGAGAACATATCTCACGAACATTTGAACATACTTGTCTCTCGATTCGAGGTTAGGGAGTCTGGACTTCGATGTTATGCCGGAAGAATTTGGGTACCTCTTTATGGGGATTTACGGAATCTTATACTTGATGAAGCACACAAATTGAGATATTCGATTCATCCTGGAGCGGGCAAAATGTACCACGACCTTAAAGAACAGTATTGGTGGCTGAATCTTAAGAAGGACGTTGCAACATATGTTGGAAAGTGTTTGACTTGTTCGAAAGTTAAGGCCGAACATCAGAGACCTTCTGGATTACTTCAACAACCAGAAATCCCACAATGGAAGTGGGAACGGATAACAATGGATTTAATCACCAAGCTACCCAAGACGGTGGGCGGATATGATACCGCCTTACTAAATCTGCACACTTGCTAGCAATGAAGGAAACAGATACGATGGAAAGACTTGCTCAACTATACATCAAGGAGGTTGTATCTCGTCATGGTGTACCTTTATTGATCATCTCCGATTGCGATCCTCGTTTTGCTTCTAGATTTTGGCGTTCTTTGCAAGAAGCCATGGGAACTCGTCTTGACATGAGTACTGCTTATCATCCTCAGACTGACGGGCAAAGTGAACGAACGATTCAGACCTTGGAGGACATGTTGTGTGCATGTGTCATTGATTTTGGAAAGGCTTGGGAAAGGCATTTGCCGTTAGCCGAATTCTCGTACAACAACAGTTATCACTCTAGCATTAATGCTGCACCTTTTGAAGCATTGTATGGCCGTAAGTGCCGATCTCCTATTTGTTGGGCCGAAGTAGGCGAAAAGCAAATCACCGGACCCGAGGTAGTCCATGAAACCATGGAGAAGATTGCTCAGATTCAAGCGAGATTTAAGACTACCCGCGATCGTCAAAAGAGTTATGCCGATCTTAAACGTAAAGACTTTGAATTCAACGTTGGTGATCATGTAATGTTGAAGGTTGCGCCTTGGAAAGGTGTGATTCGTTTTGGAAAACGCAGAAAGTTAAACCCGCGGTACATTGGTCCTTTTGAAATCTTGGAACGTGTTGGACCCGTTGCTTACCGTTTGGATCTACCAGCACAATTGAGCTCAGTTCATCCTACCTTCCACGTGTCAAACTTGAATAAGTGTCTTGTGGCACCGGAACTTATCATACCACTGGAAGAAGTTACAATTGACGACAAACTCCACTTTGTGGAGGAACCTGTTGAAATTATGGATCGTGAGATCAAAACTTTGAAACGCAACAAGATTCCGATTGTACGAGTACGATGGAATGCCAAACGAGGACCTGAGTTTACTAGGGAGCGAGAGGATCAAATGATGCGGAAGTATCCTCACCTTTTCCCAACTGCTCCATCTACCCCAGCTTAAATTTTGGGACGAAATTTTCTTTAACAGTTGGGTAATGTAACGACCCTGGTTTTTCCAACGTTAATTATTAATAATTATTATTATTAATACTTGTGATTAAACAAATGTATGTTATTACATTTACATGTTGCCATGATTGCCCGTACTTGACTTTAAATGCCCGAAACGTCTTTGTGACACACGTACGTTACACGAATAATATTTTCATATATTATTTACATTCATGATTGATTTTATTAATCATTTTAATTAACTAAAGTTATTAGTTAATTACTTGGGCTTTAATTGGATTCATTTGTTAATTAATGGAACTTGGACTTGATTAATGTAAATGGACGCTTGAATATGGGCTTATAAGCCCACCCTACTTCTTAGTTGGACTATTTAGCCCATGTCTTTCACTTGTAAGTATCACTTTAGACGGTAACTAGTTAGTTAAGGAAATAAGAATCTAGTCTTCACATAATCCCCATGCATGCACCCATTTTAACCACCTTTTATGACTTTTACATGCATGTAACTAGTGTGTAATTTTCTTCTCCCTCCCCCACATGGAAACCGTCGGCCAAGGGTACACAAGGGGAGGATCATTTCATTTTTTTGACTACTTGTTCACTAGTATCTTTCACTTATCTCTCATTCCAAAAACACACACAATACTTGCAACTTTCTTTTCTCTCTTTTCTCTCTAAACTTGTAAGCAACTTGAACTTCTTTTTCTCTTTTTCTTTCTTGCAAAACCGTGGCCTAAACATCACAAAATCATCATCATAACTTGTTTCATATTATTGTTTAGTTACTTGTTCTTTGTTATGATTTACTTACTTGATGTTGTTGTTATTTACTTACATGTTTTCAAGAATCAAACTTACTAGTTTCATTCTTCTTTTATCTTGTATTACAAGAACAGTCAAGAACATAAATTTACTAGTTTATGATTCTACCTTTATTGTTTCAAAGATTGCAAGTTCATGGTTGTAAATCATACTTGAAGTCTATGAAGTAAACTTTAAAGTTTACTTTCTAAAGATCAAGACTTAGGCTTGAATCTTTAAAGTATGCAAACCATGAACTTATTAACTTGTTTATTTAGTTTGTCACTTCATTCTTGCACTTTAAATTCATGTTTGTTAGTTTAAATGATCAAGTATTACAAGTTAGTCTTGATCTCATATTTTCTTGAACAAAAGTTAACTTTAAAAGTTCAAGAACATGTAAGTAATCTTTCTTTAATTATAAATTGTTATACTTTTGAAAGATCTAAGTTTCTATAGCTTATGGTCTTCTTATTTTGTCATAAATAAGAGTTTTTAAGCTTACATACACTTTACTAGTTGATAATCTAAGTTTTGTAACTTATGGTTTCACTAAAGTAAAGATACAAGTGTTAATACTTAGGATTTAACTTGATAACTTTAGATCAAGACTTTTGAGTCTTGGATCTTCAAGATCTAACTAAGAACTATGTTTTACAACTTAAGATCTTGATTAGTTAGTTTACTTTCAAGTTTGTAGTTCAATATTACTTTTATATTTCATGTATGTGTTAGATCTAAGACTTTGATGTAACTTTGGTTCATCAAAACACTTAAAACACTTAAGTGAGTTGTGCTTCATGTCTTAGACTTACACTTGGGTTATGATGGTCAAACCTTGGTAAAAATGATGTAAACACATCAACGAGTTGTACACTTGAAGCTATATGAATCAAGGATGAGAACCATGATAAGCATCGAGCACCAAGAACCACCGGAACCTACTGACCCTACTGTTTTACTGTTTCTGTGTCTGACCCGTATGACCTGGGCTGCTGTAACATTGATTTTCAGTTATCTCTGTTCGAGTAGATAACTTTTCATGTAGGACTCGTCTTAATCCGAGTTACGGTTTAGGAGTTATGGCCTTCCGAGTGTCACTATGTCCTTTTAACGTTGTGCAGAAAATTCTGACCTACTCGCACTTAAACCGTCACCACGGTCAAACGAAGACGAGTTTGCTTCTGAAACTTTTACCACAACTAAAGGACTCATATACGGAGCCATGGCCACTGGTCTCACTTATTTCAGTAAGGGTAGAGGCCGTGGTGACTGACCGAAATCAGCCTTTGTTTTAAACTACTTACATAAACGAAACTTACTTTACGCCTTTTGTTTGATGATGAATGATGATGACCTTTAAGACCTTATTTATATACTTTTAAACCTTTTCAGATGATTTACTGACTTAGTACTATTTGACTTAGGTTGAGGACCCGTTTGGACGACCTTCATTACTTGGTTACTTTCCGAGTCATACTTTACCGCTACTTTATCATTGTGAGTTATAGCATTCCCTTTTTACTTTAACTATTTTGGGAACTGAGAATACATGCGCATTTTACGTTTTACATACTAGGTACGAGTACTTAAACTTATATATGTGTGGGTTATACAACGGCATAAACATTCCCTTTAGCTCGGTAACGTTTAATCATTGGTTTTTGAACCGCGAATCTTAGATATGGATCCATAGGGTTTGACATCCCCACTCAGGCTAGTAGCGCTAGCATTTAACGGGTGTTTAATACTTCGTAAACATACGCACTTGCCAAGTGTACTTTCAGGGGGTATAAACGTTAAGTTAGTTACCAAGTGCCCACAGTTAACATATACTTTATCATACTGTTTTGAAACGCTCTTTGTAGCACTGAAATCTCGTGGTCTACCTTACTTACTGTTATACTTAAACTATAGCTCACCAACCTTTGTGTTGACATTTTAAGCATGTTTTTCTCAGGTGCTTAAGGTTATTTGCTTCCGCTGTCGTGCTAGTCTTGCCGTAGACACCAGCTGCTCTAGTGTTATCACCGCATGAACTGTTTAACTTGCATTCAAACTTTAATACATTTGAACTATATTTTGTAACGACCTAAGAGTCACATACATTTATTCATGCTTGCTATTCGTAGAAGCATACTGTTAGTGTAAAACATTTGATGTCGGTTATGACGTCACCTTTTTATCGTGAATGAAACTTCTTTTATTACAGCATATAGTACTTAAGCTTGTAATGATCCTGTTGTTGATGACTCGTACACGATGGTTTTGTACGGGGCATCACAGTAGTGTAGTTTTTAATAAGTCCGGTTCGTTCCACAGGGATACTTTAGCCAAGTTTAACGCTATATTAGTTTTAATTGTAAAAATACAAATACAAATATATATATATATATATATATATATATATATATATATATATATATATATATATATATATATATATATATATATATATATATATATATATATATATATATATATAAAAGTAGTGTTATTATTATAAAAGGGGTTTTTTACCGTTTAATGACCGGTTTGTCGATTTCAAAACTTTAGTCGCAGTTAAAACCTAATGTAAAATATATTAAAAATAAGACTTAATTTAAAGCGTAAAGTAAATAACGATAATGAAATTGCGATAAATAAAAGTACGATAAAATAAAATTGCAATAATTAAAAAATACGATAATTAGAAGTGCAATTAAATACAATGACAGTAAATAAAAGTGCTATAATTAAAAGTGCAATTAAATATGAAAATAAAGGAATTATGCTTATTTAAACTTCTGTAATCATGATGTTTGACGTGTTGATTTTAGTTTATTTCCATGGGTTAATTGTCCTTTGTCCTGGATTATTCAATATGTCTGTCTGGATTTTGTCCATAACAGTCCATCAGTCATAAATATAAAGTGCGAGTGTCCTCGTCAAATTATCCTTATATCCGAAGTCAAATATTCCAACTAATTGGGGACTTAAACTGTAACAAGGTTTTAATACTTTGTTTAATAATTACACCAGGATATTGACTGCGTGTAACCCAAGATTTTAATACTTTGTTAACAACTGAAATGTCCCGTTCTTATTGATTAAAAACGTTCCATATTAATTGATTTCGTTGCGAGGTTTTGACCTCTATATGAGACGTTTTTCAAAGACTGCATTCATTTTAAAACAAACCATAACCTTTATTTCATCAATAAAGGTTTAAAAAGCTTTACGTAGATTATCAAATAATGATAATCTAAAATATCCTGTTTACACACGACCATTACATAATGGTTTACAATACAAATATGTTACAACAAAATAAGTTTCTTGAATGCAGTTTTTACACAATATCATACAAGCATGGACTCCAAATCTCGTCCTTATTTAAGTATGCGACAGCGGAAGCTCTTAGTATTCACTTGAGAATAAACATGCATTAAACGTCAATAAAAATGTTGGTGAGTTATAGGTTTAACCTATATATATCAAATCGTAACAATAGACCACAAGATTTCATATTTCAATACATATCCCATACATAGAGATAAAAATCATTCATATGGTGAACACCTGGTAACCGACATTAACAAGATGCATATTTAAGAATATCTCCATCATTCCGGGACACCCTTCGGATATGATATAAATTTCGAAGTACTAAAGCATCCGGTACTTTGGATGGGGTTTGTTAGGCCCAATAGATCTATCTTTAGGATTCGCGTCAATTAGGGTGTCTGTTCCCTAATTCTTAGATTACCAGACTTAATAAAAAGGGGCATATTCGATTTCGATAATTCAACCATAGAATGTAGTTTCACGTACTTGTGTCTATTTTGTAAATCATTTATAAAACCTGCATGTATTCTCATCCCAAAAATATTAGATTTTAAAAGTGGGACTATAACTCACTTTCACAGATTTTTACTTCGTCGGGAAGTAAGACTTGGCCACTGGTTGATTCACGAACCTATAACAATATATACATATATATCAAAGTATGTTCAAAATATATTTACAACACTTTTAATATATTTTGATATTTTAAGTTTATTAAGTCAGCTGTCCTCGTTAGTAACCTACAACTAGTTGTCCACAGTTAGATGTACAGAAATAAATCGATAAATATTATCTTGAATCAATCCACGACCCAGTGTATACGTATCTCAGTATTGATCACAACTCAAACTATATATATTTTGGAATCAACCTCAACCCTGTATAGCTAACTCCAACATTCACATATAGAGTGTCTATGGTTGTTCCGAAATATATATAGATGTGTCGACATGATAGGTCGAAACATTGTATACGTGTCTATGGTATCTCAAGATTACATAATATACAATACAAGTTGATTAAGTTATGGTTGGAATAGATTTGTTACCAATTTTCACGTAGCTAAAATGAGAAAAAATTATCCAATCTTGTTTTACCCATAACTTCTTCATTTTAAATCCGTTTTGAGTGAATCAAATTGCTATGGTTTCATATTGAACTCTATTTTATGAATCTAAACATAAAAGTATAGGTTTATAGTCGGAAAAATAAGTTACAAGTCGTTTTTGTAAAGGTAGTCATTTCAGTCGAAAGAACGACGTCTAGATGACCATTTTAGAAAACATACTTTCACTTTGAGTTTAACCATAATTTTTGGATATAGTTTCATGTTCATAATAAAAATCATTTTTCCAGAATAACAACTTTTAAATCAAAGTTTATCATAGTTTTTAATTAACTAACCCAAAACAGCCCGCGGTGTTACTACGACGGCGTAAATCCGATTTTACGGTGTTTTTCGTGTTTCCAGGTTTTAAATCATTAAGTTAGCATATCATATAGATATAGAACATGTGTTTAGTTGATTTTAAAAGTCAAGTTAGAAGGATTAACTTTTATTTGCGAACAAGTTTAGAATTAACTAAACTATGTTCTAGTGATTACAAGTTTAAACCTTCGAATAAGATAGCTTTATATGTATGAATCGAATGATGTTAAGAACATCATTACTACCTCAAGTTCCTTGGATAAACCTACTAGAAATGAGAAAAATAGATCTAGCTTCAAAGGATCCTTGGATGGCTTGAAAGTTCTTGAAGCAGAATCATGACACGAAAATAATTTCAAGTAAGATTTCCACTCGAAATAAGATTGTTATAGTTATAGAAATTGAATTAAAGTTTGAATATGATTATTACCTTGTATTAGAAAGATAAACTACTATAAGTAACAAAAGTTTCTTGATCTTGGATGATTACTTGGAATGGATTTAGAAAACTTGAAAGTAAACTTGCAATCTTGGAAGTATTCTTGATTTTATGAAACTAGAACTTTTGGAATTTATGAAGAACACTTAGAACTTGAAGATAGAACTTGAGAGAGATCAATTAGATGAAGAATATTGAAGAATGAAAGTGTTTGTAGGTGTTTTTGGTCGTTGGTGTATAGATTAGATATAAAGGATATGTAATTTTGTTTTCATGTAAATAAGTCATGAATGATTACTCATATTTTTGTAATTTTATGAGATATTTCATGCTAGTTGCTAAATGATGGTTCCCACATGTGTTAGGTGACTCACATGGGCTGCTAAGATCTGATCATTGGAGTGTATACACCAATAGTACATACATCTAAAAGCTGTGTATTGTACGAGTACGAATATGGGTGCATACGAGTAGAATTGTTGATGAAACTGAACGAGGATGTAATTGTAAGCATTTTTGTTAAGTAGAAGTATTTTGATAAGTGTCTTGAAGTCTTTCAAAAGTGTATGAATACATATTAAAACACTACATGTATATACATTTTAACTGAGTCGTTAAGTCATCGTTAGTCGTTACATGTAAATGTTGTTTTGAAACCTTTAGGTTAACGATCTTGTTGAATGTTATTAACCCATTGTTTATTATAACAAATGAGATGTTAAATTGTTATATTATCATGATATTATGATATATAATATATCTTAGTATGATATATATACAGTTAAATGTCGTTACAACGATAATCGTTACATATATGTCTCGTTTCGAAATCATTAAGTTAGTAGTCTTATTTTTACATATGTATTTCATTGTTAATACACTTAATAATATATTTACTTATCATTTAACATAATTAACCAAGTGTATCAATATCTTAATATGATTCATATGTACCTAGTAAGACGTTGTTATAACGATAATCGTTATATATATCGTTTTCGAGTTTCTTAAATTAATAGTCTCATTTTTATGTATATAACTCATTGTTAAAATACCTAATGAGATACATACTTATAATAAAATCATGTTAACTATATATATAACCATATATATGTCATCGTATAGTTTTTACAAGTTTTAATGTTCGTGAATCACCGGTCAACTTGGGTGGTCAATTGTCTATATGAAACCTATTTCAATTAATCAAGTCTTAACAAGTTTGATTGCTTAACATGTTGGAAACACTTAATCATGTAAATAACAATTTCATTTAATATATATATAAACATGGAAAAGTTCGGGTCACTACAGTACCTACCCGTTAAATAAATTTCGTCCCGAAATTTTAAGCAGTTGGAGGTGTTGACGTATCTTCTGGAAATAAATGCGGGTATTTCTTCTTCATCTGATCTTCTTGTTCTCAGGTGAAATCGGGTCCTCTACGAGCATTCCATCGAACCTTAACAATTGGTATCTTGTTTTGCTTAAGTCTTTTTACCTCACGATCCATTATTTCGACGGGTTCTTCGATAAATTGAAGTTTTTAGTTGATTTGGATTTCATCTAACAGAATAGTGAGATCTTCTTTAGCAAAACATTTCTTCAAATTCGAGACGTGGAAAGTGTTATGTACAGCCGCGAGTTGTTGAGGTAACTCAAGTCGGTAAGCTACTGGTCTGACACAATCAATAATCTTGAATGGTCCAATATACCTTGGATTTAATTTCCCTCGTTTACCAAATCGAACAACGCCTTTCCAAGGTGCAACTTTAAGCATGACCATCTCTCCAATTTCAAATTCTATATCTTTTCTTTTAATGTCAGCGTAGCTCTTTTGTCGACTTTAGGCGGTTTTCAACCGTTGTTGAATTTGGATGATCTTCTCGGTAGTTTCTTGTATTATCTCCGGACCCGTAATCTGTCTATCCCCCACTTCACTCCAACAAATCAGAGACCTGCACTTTCTACCATAAAGTTCTTCAAACGGCGCCATCTCAATGCTTGAATGGTAGCTGTTGTTGTAGGAAAATTCTGCTAACGGTAGATGTCGATCCCAACTGTTTCCGAAATCAATAACACAAGCTCGAAGCATGTCTTCAAGCGTTTGTATCATCCTTTCGCTCTGCCCATCAGTTTGTGGATGATAGGCAGTACTCATGTCTAGATGAGTTCCCATTGCTTGCTGTAATGTCTGCCAGAATCTTGAAATAAATCTGCCATCCCTATCAGAGATAATAGAGATTGGTATTCCATGTCTGGAGACGACATCCTTCAAATACAGTCGTGCTAACTTCTCCATCTTGTCATCTTCTCTTATTGGCAGGAAGTGTGCTGATTTGGTGAGACGATCAACTATTACCCAAATAGTATCAAAACCACTTGCAGTCCTTGGCAATTTAGTGATGAAATCCATGGTAATGTTTTCCCATTTCCATTCCGGGATTTTGAGTTGTTGAAGTAGACCTGATGGTTTCTGATGCTCAGCTTTGACCTTAGAACACGTCAAACATTCTCCTACGTATTTAGCAACATCGGCTTTCATACCCGGCCACCAAAAATATTTCTTGAGATCCTTGCACATCTTCCCAGTTCCAGGATGTATTGAGTATCTGGTATTATGAGCTTCTCTAAGTACCATTTCTCTCATATCTCCAAATTTTGGTACCCAAATCCTTTCAGCCCTATACCGGGTTCCGTCTTCCTGAATATTAAGATGCTTCTCCGATCCTTTGGGTATTTCATCCTTTAAATTTCTCTCTTTTAAAACTCCTTGTTGCGCCTCCTTTATTTGAGTAGTAAGGTTATTGTGAATCATTATATTCATAGATTTTACTCGAATGGGTTCTCTGTCCTTCCTGCTCAAGGCGTCGGCTACCACATTTGCCTTCCTCGGGTGGTAATGAATCTCAAAGTCGTAATTATTCAACAATTCAATCCACCTATGCTGCCTCATATTCAGTTGTTTCTGATTAAATATGTGTTGAAGACTTTTGTGGTCGGTGAAACACCCTGCTCTTTTTTTTTTTTTTTTTTTTTTTTAAATCACAGCGGAAGTCTTAATTCACATAAATACCCTTAGTTAATTACGAACATGATTATCACAAATCATTAGCTAGTTACTTATTACAAACAACCGGTGTTAAGTTAAACAACTAGTTACATATTTATAAAAGTTAAGACATCAGAGTTCGTCTTGTCAAACATATCGTCAACCCAACTCCCGTCCCTACCAGCACTAAGATCGAAAACCTGCAAGGGAGGAGGTGAGGGGGGTTAGCACGAGGCTAAGTGAATGGAATCATCTAACAGATCTGGCATACAGTACCAACTTGTACAACTACAGCAACTACAACAATCCATAACAGGCAACTGACAACTAATAACTAGCAACTATCTACTGGCAACAATCAACTAGCAACTATGCTCCAACTAGAGACTCGACGGCTTGTACGAGCACACGACCACTAGCTGATCAGTCTAGCGTCTACCGAAAGTCCTTACTACTGAATCCCCAGTATAGTAAATCCACACGCAGGTGATGCGTCATTCAGCACTATACTCAACAAACAGTAGCCAACTGGACCCAACCACAACAAGGTTGACCTCTCTGAGCTGAACCTAACAACAATAGGTTCCAACAGGCAACTACAACTTGTGCACACAACTGTTAAGCAACTACCACTACGAACAACTGTTCCTACGACTAGCATGGCAACTCTACGATGATCATTATTACAACATATCTACTAAGCATAGCAACTATAACAGTATAACATAGTAGCACAACTTGCTACTCTATACTACACCCGGAGATAATCCCACTCACCGATTACCAGCAAATGAGAAGGTGTTCAGCTATCTAATCACCGAACCTTCTATGTCTTCTTTTCTCCTGAGAAATACATATACACGAGTTAGTTTATGTCCATAAACACTAAATAACACAAATACAGAAATTTTGTCAGAAAATATGTCCGCTAAAATTTTTCTCCTTAACACTGAAATTTACATCAAAATCTCAAAATACAAACGGACAGCATAACGGCTAGAAATCAACACTTAGTAAAAATTTCACTGTCTAAGACCATCGGTCGATCGTCAGAGACTATCGGCCGATCGTCACTACTCCATCGGCCGGTGGACTACACCATCGGTCGATCGTTAAATTTTCAACCGTTCGTCGAAGGACTTCCACCATCGGTCGATCGTCTAGTCCGTCGACCGATCGTCTCACTCCATCAGTCGATGGTCAGAGACCATCGGCCGAGGGTAGTTCATCTGCAGAAGCTGAAGCCAAAGTGACGGGTTTCACCTAAATTCATCCAATTCTTGCTCTAGAGCTCGATTTTTACTTCTAAACTGATCAAATCTAAGACACTATACATCAAGAAACATAAACCCACAAGATTTGGACTCAACCAACATCAAATTCAACTCTTTTGACCCAAATTACCCACTTTGTAAAAACTATCACAAAAACCCAATTTTCTTGAAGATTAAATCATGAAAACTTGTGATTCTTACCTTGATAGAATCAGTAGATCATAAGGAACACGAAAATGTAAATGATTTGAGCTCAAGAACAAAGATTAGAAATTAGGGTTTGATAGGATGGAGAGGTGAGTGAACGGGTGGGTTTGGGGAATTTTCTAGAAAATGGAAGAATAACCCTCCCACCAAACACTTATGAGTCTTAAAACTCATACATCACAACACACGGGTATTTATCAGTTATCTGATATCTTTCGTACATCATTTGGCAACCCAAACGAAGTCCAAATTCAACAAACGAACCTGTTCTGTGACCCTTGTCACAAACTGGTCTCAACTAAATAACCAAATAATTATAAACATATAATTATTAAAATCACTAATTACACCATACCCTAAGGGTACAATGGTCATTTCATCTAGGCCCAAAACGCGGGTGTTACAAATCTACCCTCCTTAAAAGAGATTCCGTCCTCGGAATCGGGTCAACTATGGTCAACAAACCCAAAAATTGTTACTCGAACCGCCAAAACACATGGTTAACTTTATCAATCTTATCCCCAATACCGACAATATCCACCACAATTGCATAGGGAAATGAGATTCTTGACGTCAATACACTCCCGGTACAAAATAAGTTGTCATAATCTTCATCGATCAACGTCCGTTTATCCACTTAAGCCCACAAATTACACGATCAAGTCAAATAATCAGAGTTAAATTCGTGTTTCTTCGCCATTCCGCATCATAAATTTCACGATCTGTCATCCAATTCAACTCTTTATACTGTCCACTTTTCCCAATTATCCAAAGCTTAGGCAATAGAATTAGTCATCATGCAAAAATCTATACCTATGTCTACGAAATTGCCTCGTAAGTCAACAGAACTTCACAGGTTATTCATCTCATATCCAGTCACATCACAATCCAATATAGCACAGGCCGCCTAATTTTCCTTCAGCTTCCCAGAAATTCCGTATGATTTATCACAATATACTTCTGTTGGCCAGACACAAGCATATTATCCTAAATCATACCTTCATTCTGAGTTGCTCGTAACGAAAAAATTCTACTTGTCTCATTCACTAACTTATGTCCAATCAATCACCTCAATAAGCATCGGTAATTAATTTAACTACTTTATAACTAATCAATCACAACATCTGTCCAATCATAGTTACTCAAAACATTGTCCATCAAATACTCATATATAATCTACCAACATTACTACACATCCAACAAGCATAGGAAATCGCAACATATGTTCATCAATGTCAAAAATACGCTCGACTAGCAGTATCATACATCTGTTTAAGCAAAGGAATTATCCAATCAGCACAGTCCTCTTTCTATCATATCTGTTACAACAGTGTTACTATCATATAATATCATGTCGACAAAAATTCCACTACATCAGGGTACCCAACACATCTCTATCAAAGTCACAGTTTTCAATCTCAAAATTAACCTAAAGGTCTCCCTTACCCAACCAGGCACACAAGGGTCGCAACTAAGCATACAACAACATAGCACAACAAAATAAATTTTACACTACCAACAAGATTTATCAATCTAAAACACACATATATGTATATATACACAATCATACATATATACAACTAAACAGTACGAGGATTTTGAATCATACCTGCATTCACATCATAATCAACATCTGCATCTGCAACCATTTGATAAGCTCTTGCTGTTGCCGTAGGTGGATTCTTTCTTTTCTGCCCAACTGGAGAACCAGAAGATCCACCTACTGATCCCGACTGCGCTCCTGGCCCCGCCCCAGAACCTGATCCTCTTACATACGGACACTGAGCTGACCTATGCCCCACTTGATGACATTTCCAACATACATCCTCTTGGAATGAACACATTCGAATCTCGTGCCCCACAATACCACATCTCAAACATCTTTTGGTTGAATCTGAACAAGGACCACTATGAGATGATCTGCAACTATAGCACCAAGAATTCTGACTTGATGCTGACCCACTATGTTCTGACCCACTCTTCTGTTTCAACTTAACAGACTTCTTTGACCTAGAGTCTGAATGACTCATCACCTGATCTTGTTGTGGCATCTCATCACCTACTATTCTATACCTTGCTGCTCTGACGTCATCCTCTACCATCTTTGCCATAACAAACGCTTGCGATAACGTCGTCGCCATCCTAACCATTGTTCTGTACTCCAGTAAAATTATATTAACAAAGTGCTGAATTCTGGACTGCTCATCTGGAACCCACTGTTGCACAAACCTTAATTTATCCATATACTGCTCAATCACCTCATCTATCGTCATCTGAGGTGTCATTTTCATTGCCAGAAATTCCGTCTTAATTCGATTGAGGTCATAAGACGAACAATACTGCTCACAAACTTTACTATAAAATTGTTCCCAAGTAATCATGTTCACTTGCTCTTTTGGTATACTAGAAATAACCGTATCCCACCAAACCATTGCCCTATTTTTCAACATACGACTAGCATAAATAACCTGTAATTCTGGTTCGCACTGACAGGCCTCAAAAACCTTTTCTATCTCTCTTAACCAATTAAGTGTTACCGTTGGGTTAAAACTTCCTGAGTACTCTGGTGGATTACAATTCAGAAACTGTTTGAAGGTACATTTCTTTGGTTGTTGAAACATCGGCGTCTGATACGGACCCCACATCTGATTTGGGAACTGTTGATTAAACTGAGGTGGCATCTGAAACTGTTGAGGAAACTGATATTGAGGTGGTAACCATTGCTGTTGTTGGACAGCACTTCCAATTTGCTGATAATTATTTGACTGCACCGGATACCCACTAATCATCTGATTTGGTACACTACCACTTGGATTCACGGTTACCTGGCATTGTTCTAATTCCCTTATTCGATCACGTGCTTCCTTTAACTTACTTTGCAAATCTAAAATTTGTTCCTGCGGATCCTCTTCTGACACATATCCGTCTTCATCTGGGGCTCTGAATGTTCCGGGGGTTGACGGACCAGTTGCGTTTCCTGTATTATCTGCCATATCTGCACTACCACAACATCTCACACAAACTCTTAGTGGAAAACAGGTTGGTACCTATCATCTAACACATGTAATCCCTACATTCACTTAACCCGTTCCCTCATATATGTTTGACAAAACACAAGGTTTGGGAACATGACATTCAACACAATGTACATGCGGCCAAACCTATTCTCTGATACCAAGTTGGAACACCCTATTCTTTTTTTTCTTTTTTTTTTCTTTTTTTTTTAAATCACAGCGGAAGTCTTAATTCACATAAATACCCTTAGTTAATTACGAACATGATTATCACAAATCATTAGCTAGTTACTTATTACAAACAACCGGTGTTAAGTTAAACAACTAGTTACATATTTATAAAAGTTAAGACATCAGAGTTCGTCTTGTCAAACATATCGTCAACCCAACTCCCGTCCCTACCAGCACTAAGATCGAAAACCTGCAAGGGAGGAGGTGAGGGGGGTTAGCACGAGGCTAAGTGAATGGAATCATCTAACAGATCTGGCATACAGTACCAACTTGTACAACTACAGCAACTACAACAATCCATAACAGGCAACTGACAACTAATAACTAGCAACTATCTACTGGTAACAATCAACTAGCAACTATGCTCCAACTAGAGACTCGGCGGCTTGTACGAGCACACGACCACTAGCTGATCAGTCTAGCGTCTACCGAAAGTCCTTACTACTGAATCCCCAGTATAATAAATCCACACGCAGGTGATGCGTCATTCAGCACTATACTCAACAAACAGTAGCCAACTGGACCCAACCACAACAAGGTTGACCTCTCTGAGCTGAACCTAACAACAATAGGTTCCAACAGGCAACTACAACTTGTGCACACAACTGTTAAGCAACTACCACTACGAACAACTGTTCCTACGACTAGCATGGCAACTCTACGATGATCATTATTACAACATATCTACTAAGCATAGCAACTATAACAATATAACATAGTAGCACAACTTGCTACTCTATACTACACCCGGAGATAATCCCACTCACCGATTACCAGCAAATGAGAAGGTGTTCAGCTATCTAATCACTGAACCTTCTCTGTCTCCTTTTCTCCTGAGAAATACATATACACGAGTTAGTTTATGTCCATAAACACTAAATAACACAAATACAGAAATTTTGTCAGAAAATCTGTCCGCTTTATGCACTTTTGAAATTTACATCAAAATCTCAAAATACAAACGGACAGCATAACGGCTAGAAATCAACACTTAGTAAAAATTTCACTGTCTAAGACCATCAGTCGATCGTCAGAGACTATCGGCCGATCGTCACTACTCCATCGGCCGGTGGACTACACCATCGGTCGATCGTTAAATTTTCAACCGTTCGTCGAAGGACTTCCACCATCGGTCGATCGTCTAGTCCGTCGACCGATCGTCTCACTCCATCAGTCGATGGTCAGAGACCATCGGCCGAGGGTAGTTCATCTGCAGAAGCTGAAGCCAAAGTGACGGGTTTCACCCAAATTCATCCAATTCTTGCTCTAGAGCTCGATTTTTACTTCAAAACTGATCAAATCTAAGACACTATACATCAAGAAACATAAACCCACAAGATTTGGACTCAACCAACATCAAATTCAACTCTTTTGACCCAAATTACCCACTTTGTAAAAACTATCACAAAAACCCAATTTTCTTGAAGATTAAATCATGAAAACTTGTGATTCTTACCTTGATAGAATCAGTAGATCATAAGGAACACGAAAATGTAAATGATTTGAGCTCAAGAACAAAGATTAGAAATTAGGGTTTGATAGGATGGAGAGGTGAGTGAACGGGTGGGTTTGGGGAATTTTCTAGAAAATGGAAGAATAACCCTCCCACCAAACACTTATGAGTCTTAAAACTCATACATCACAACACACGGGTATTTATCAGTTATCTGATATCTTTCGTACATCATTTGGCAACCCAAACGAAGTCCAAATTCAACAAACGAACCTGTTCTGTGACCCTTGTCACAAACTGGTCTCAACTAAATAACCAAATAATTATAAACATATAATTATTAAAATCACTAATTACACCATACCCTAAGGGTACAATGGTCATTTCATCTAGGCCCAAAACGCGGGTGTTACAAATCTACCCTCCTTAAAAGAGATTCCGTCCTCGGAATCGGGTCAACTATGGTCAACAAACCCAAAAATTGTTACTCGAACCGCCAAAACACATGGTTAACTTTATCAATCTTATCCCCAATACCGACAATATCCACCACAATTGCATAGGGAAATGAGATTCTTGACGTCAATACACTCCCGGTACAAAATAAGTTGTCATAATCTTCATCGATCAACGTCCGTTTATCCACTTAAGCCCACAAATTACACGATCAAGTCAAATAATCAGAGTCAAATTCGTGTTTCTTCGCCATTGCGCATCATAAATTTCACGATCTGTCATCCAATTCAACTCTTTATACTGTCCACTTTTCCCAATTATCCAAAGCTTAGGCAATAGAATTAGTCATCATGCTAAAATCTATACCTATGTCTACGAAATTGCTTCGTAAGTCAACAGAACTTCACAGGTTATTCATCTCATATCCAGTCACATCACAATCCAATATAGCACAGGCCGCCTAATTTTCCTTCAGCTTCCCAGAAATTCCGTATGATTTATCACAATATACTTCTGTTGGCCAGACACAAGCATATTATCCTAAATCATACCTTCATTCTGAGTTGCTCGTAACGAAAAAATTCTACTTGTCTCATTCACTAACTTATGTCCAATCAATCACCTCAATAAGCATCGGTAATTAATTTAACTACTTTATAACTAATCAATCACAACATCTGTCCAATCATAGTTACTCAAAACATTGTCCATCAAATACTCATATATAATCTACCAACATTACTACACATCCAACAAGCATAGGAAATCGCAACATATGTTCATCAATGTCAAAAATACGCTCGACTAGCAGTATCATACATCTGTTTAAGCAAAGGAATTATCCAATCAGCACAGTCCTCTTTCTATCATATCTGTTACAACAGTGCTACTATCATATAATCTCATGTCGACAAAAAGTCCACTACATCAGGGTACCCAACACATCTCTATCAAAGTCACAGTTTTCAATCTCAAAATTAACCTAAAGGTCTCCCTTACCCAACCAGGCACACAAGGGTCGCAACTAAGCATACAACAACATAGCACAACAAAATAAATTTTACACTACCAACAAGATTTATCAATCTAAAACACACATATATGTATATATACACAATCATACATATATACAACTAAACAGTACGAGGATTTTGAATCATACCTGCATTCACATCATAATCAACATCTGCATCTGCAACCATTTGATAAGCTCTTGCTGTTGCCGTAGGTGGATTCTTTCTTTTCTGCCCAACTGGAGAACCAGAAGATCCACCTACTGATCCCGACTGCGCTCCTGGCCCCGCCCCAGAACCTGATCCTCTTACATACGGACACTGAGCTGACCTATGCCCCACTTGATGACATTTCCAACATACATCCTCTTGGAATGAACACATTCGAATCTCGTGCCCCACAATACCACATCTCAAACATCTTTTGGTTGAATCTGAACAAGGACCACTATGAGATGATCTGCAACTATAGCACCAAGAATTCTGACTTGATGCTGACCCACTATGTTCTGACCCACTCTTCTGTTTCAACTTAACAGACTTCTTTGACCTAGAGTCTGAATGACTCATCACCTGATCTTGTTGTGGCATCTCATCACCTACTATTCTATACCTTGCTGCTCTGACGTCATCCTCTACCATCTTTGCCATAACAAACGCTTGCGATAACGTCGTCGCCATCCTAACCATTGTTCTGTACTCCGGTAAAATTATATTAACAAAGTGCTGAATTCTGGACTGCTCATCTGGAACCCACTGTTGCACAAACCTTAATTTATCCATATACTGCTCAATCACCTCATCTATCGTCATCTGAGGTGTCATTTTCATTGCCAGAAATTCCGTCTTAATTCGATTGAGGTCATAAGATGAACAATACTGCTCACAAACTTTACTATAAAATTGTTCCCAAGTAATCATGTTCACTTGCTCTTTTGGTATACTAGAAATAAACGTATCCCACCAAACCATTGCCCTATTTTTCAACATACGACTAGCATAAATAACCTGTAATTCTGGTTCGCACTGACAGGCCTCAAAAACCTTTTCTATCTCTCTTAACCAGTTAAGTGTTACCGTTGGGTTAAAACTTCCTGAGTACTCTGGTGGATTACAATTCAGAAACTGTTTGAAGGTACATTTCTTTGGTTGTTGAAACATCGGCGTCTGATACGGACCCCACATCTGATTTGGGAACTGTTGATTAAACTGAGGTGGCATCTGAAACTGTTGAGGAAACTGATATTGAGGTGGTAACCATTGCTGTTGTTGGACAGCACTTCCAATTTGCTGATAATTATTTGACTGCACCGGATACCCACTAATCATCTGATTCGGTACACTACCACTTGGATTCACGGTTACCTGGCATTGTTCTAATTCCCTTATTCGATCACGTGCTTCCTTTAACTTACTTTGCAAATCTAAAATTTGTTCCTGCGGATCCTCTTCTGACACATATCCGTCTTCATCTGGGGCTCTGAATGTTCCGGGGGTTGACGGACCAGTTGCGTTTCCTGTATTATCTGCCATATCTGCACTACCACAACATCTCACACAAACTCTTAGTGGAAAACAGGTTGGTACCTATCATCTAACACATGTAATCCTTACATTCACTTAACCCGTTCCCTCATATATGTTTGACACAACACAAGGTTTGGGAACATGACATTCAACACAATGTACATGCGGCCAAACCTATGCTCTGATACCAAGTTGGAACACCCTGCTCTTTTTTTTTTTTTTTTTTTTTTTAAATCACAGCGGAAGTCTTAATTCACATAAATACCCTTAGTTAATTACGAACATGATTATCACAAATCATTAGCTAGTTACTTATTACAAACAACCGGTGTTAAGTTAAACAACTAGTTACATATTTATAAAAGTTAAGACATCAGAGTTCGTCTTGTCAAACATATCGTCAACCCAACTCCCGTCCCTACCAGCACTAAGATCGAAAACCTGCAAGGGAGGAGGTGAGGGGGGTTAGCACGAGGCTAAGTGAATGGAATCATCTAACAGATCTGGCATACAGTACCAACTTGTACAACTACAGCAACTACAACAATCCATAACAGGCAACTGACAACTAATAACTAGCAACTATCTACTGGCAACAATCAACTAGCAACTATGCTCCAACTAGAGACTCGGCGGCTTGTACGAGCACACGACCACTAGCTGATCAGTCTAGCGTCTACCGAAAGTCCTTACTACTGAATCCCCAGTATAGTAAATCCACACGCAGGTGATGCGTCATTCAGCACTATACTCAACAAACAGTAGCCAACTGGACCCAACCACAACAAGTTTGACCTCTCTGAGCTGAACCTAACAACAATAGGTTCCAACAGGCAACTACAACTTGTGCACACAACTGTTAAGCAACTACCACTACGAACAACTGTTCCTACGACTAGCATGGCAACTCTACGATGATCATTATTACAACATATCTACTAAGCATAGCAACTATAACAGTATAACATAGTAGCACAACTTGCTACTCTATACTACACCCGGAGATAATCCCACTCACCGATTACCAGCAAATGAGAAGGTGTTCAGCTATCTAATCACTGAACCTTCTCTGTCTCCTTTTCTCCTGAGAAATACATATACACGAGTTAGTTTATGTCCATAAACACTAAATAACACAAATACAGAAATTTTGTCAGAAAATCTGTCCGCTTTATGCACTTTTGAAATTTACATCAAAATCTCAAAATACAAACGGACAGCATAACGGCTAGAAATCAACACTTAGTAAAAATTTCACTGTCTAAGACCATCGGTCGATCGTCAGAGACTATCGGCCGATCGTCACTACTCCATCGGCCGGTGGACTACACCATCGGTCGATCGTTAAATTTTCAACCGTTCGTCGAAGGACTTCCACCATCGGTCGATCGTCTAGTCCGTCGACCGATCGTCTCACTCCATCAGTCGATGGTCAGAGACCATCGGCCGAGGGTAGTTCATCTGCAGAAGCTGAAGCCAAAGTGACGGGTTTCACCCAAATTCATCCAATTCTTGCTCTAGAGCTCGATTTTTACTTCAAAACTGATCAAATCTAAGACACTATACATCAAGAAACATAAACCCACAAGATTTGGACTCAACCAACATCAAATTCAACTCTTTTGACCCAAATTACCCACTTTGTAAAAACTATCACAAAAACCCAATTTTCTTGAAGATTAAATCATGAAAACTTGTGATTCTTACCTTGATAGAATCAGTAGATCATAAGGAACACGAAAATGTAAATGATTTGAGCTCAAGAACAAAGATTAGAAATTAGGGTTTGATAGGATGGAGAGGTGAGTGAACGGGTGGGTTTGGGGAATTTTCTAGAAAATGGAAGAATAACCCTCCCACCAAACACTTATGAGTCTTAAAACTCATACATCACAACACACGGGTATTTATCAGTTATCTGATATCTTTCGTACATCATTTGACAACCCAAACGAAGTCCAAATTCAACAAACGAACCTGTTCTGTGACCCTTGTCACAAACTGGTCTCAACTAAATAACCAAATAATTATAAACATATAATTATTAAAATCACTAATTACACCATACCCTAAGGGTACAATGGTCATTTCATCTAGGCCCAAAACGCGGGTGTTACAAATCTACCCTCCTTAAAAGAGATTCCGTCCTCGGAATCGGGTCAACTATGGTCAACAAACCCAAAAATTGTTACTCGAACCGCCAAAACACATGGTTAACTTTATCAATCTTATCCCCAATACCGACAATATCCACCAGAATTGCATAGGGAAATGAGATTCTTGACGTCAATACACTCCCGGTACAAAATAAGTTGTCATAATCTTCATCGATCAACGTCCGTTTATCCACTTAAGCCCACAAATTACACGATCAAGTCAAATAATCAGAGTCAAATTCGTGTTTCTTCGCCATTCCGCATCATAAATTTCACGATCTGTCATCCAATTCAACTCTTTATACTGTCCACTTTTCCCAATTATCCAAAGCTTAGGCAATAGAATTAGTCATCATGCTAAAATCTATACCTATGTCTACGAAATTGCCTCGTAAGTCAACAGAACTTCACAGGTTATTCATCTCATATCCAGTCACATCACAATCCAATATAGCACAGGCCGCCTAATTTTCCTTCAGCTTCCCAGAAATTCCGTATGATTTATCACAATATACTTCTGTTGGCCAGACACAAGCATATTATCCTAAATCATACCTTCATTCTGAGTTGCTCGTAACGAAAAAATTCTACTTGTCTCATTCACTAACTTATGTCCAATCAATCACCTCAATAAGCATCGGTAATTAATTTAACTACTTTATAACTAATCAATCACAACATCTGTCCAATCATAGTTACTCAAAACATTGTCCATCAAATACTCATATATAATCTACCAACATTACTACACATCCAACAAGCATAGGAAATCGCAACATATGTTCATCAATGTCAAAAATACGCTCGACTAGCAGTATCATACATCTGTTTAAGCAAAGGAATTATCCAATCAGCACAGTCCTCTTTCTATCATATATGTTACAACAGTGTTACTATCATATAATCTCATGTCGACAAAAAGTCCACTACATCAGGGTACCCAACACATCTCTATCAAAGTCACAGTTTTCAATCTCAAAATTAACCTAAAGGTCTCCCTTACCCAACCAGGCACACAAGGGTCGCAACTAAGCATACAACAACATAGCACAACAAAATAAATTTTACACTACCAACAAGATTTATCAATCTAAAACACACATATATGTATATATACATAATCATACATATATACAACTAAACAGTACGAGGATTTTGAATCATACCTGCATTCACATCATAATCAACATCTGCATCTGCAACCATTTGATAAGCTCTTGCTGTTGCCGTAGGTGGATTCTTTCTTTTCTGCCCAACTGGAGAACCAGAAGATCCACCTACTGATCCCGACTGCGCTCCTGGCCCCGCCCCAGAACCTGATCCTCTTACATACGGACACTGAGCTGACATATGCCCCACTTGATGACATTTCCAACATACATCCTCTTGGAATGAACACATTCAAATCTCGTGCCCCACAATACCACATCTCAAACATCTTTTGGTTGAATCTGAACAAGGACCACTATGAGATGATCTGCAACTATAGCACCAAGAATTCTGACTTGATGCTGACCCACTATGTTCTGACCCACTCTTCTGTTTCAACTTAACAGACTTCTTTGACCTAGAGTCTGAATGACTCATCACCTGATCTTGTTGTGGCATCTCATCACCTACTATTCTATTCCTTGCTGCTCTGACGTCATCCTCTACCATCTTTGCCATAACAAACTCTTGCGATAATGTCGTCGCCATCCTAACCATTGTTCTGTACTCCGGTAAAATTATATTAACAAAGTGCTGAATTCTGGACTGCTCATCCGGAACCCACTGTTGCACAAACCTTAATTTATCCATATACTGCTCAATCACCTCATCTATCGTCATCTGAGGTGTCATTTTCATTGCCAGAAATTCCGTCTTAATTCGATTGAGGTCATAAGACGAACAATACTGCTCACAAACTTTACTATAAAATTGTTCCCAAGTAATCATGTTCACTTGCTCTTTTGGTATACTAGAAATAACCGTATCCCACCAAACCATTGCCCTATTTTTCAACATACGACTAGCATAAATAACCTGTAATTCTGGTTCGCACTGACAGGCCTCAAAAACCTTTTCTATCTCTCTTAACCAGTTAAGTGTTACCGTTGGGTTAAAACTTCCTGAGTACTCTGGTGGATTACAATTCAGAAACTGTTTGAAGGTACATTTCTTTGGTTGTTGAAACATCGGCGTCTGATACGGACCCCACATCTGATTTGGGAACTGTTGATTAAACTGAGGTGGCATCTGAAACTGTTGAGGAAACTGATATTGAGGTGGTAACCATTGCTGTTGTTGGACAGCACTTCCAATTTGCTGATAATTATTTGACTGCACCGGATACCCACTAATCATCTGATTCGGTACACTACCACTTGGATTCACGGTTACCTGGCATTGTTCTAATTCCCTTATTCGATCACGTGCTTCCTTTAACTTACTTTGCAAATCTAAAATTTGTTCCTGCGGATCCTCTTCTGACACATATCCGTCTTCATCTGGGGCTCTGAATGTTCCGGGGGTTGACGGACCAGTTGCGTTTCCTGTATTATCTGCCATATCTGCACTACCACAACATCTCACACAAACTCTTAGTGGAAAACAGGTTGGTACCTATCATCTAACACATGTAATCCTTACATTCACTTAACCCGTTCCCTCATATATGTTTGACACAACACAAGGTTTGGGAACATGACATTCAACACAATGTACATGCGGCCAAACCTATGCTCTGATACCAAGTTGGAACACCCTGCTCTTTTTTTTTTTTTTTTTTTTTTTTTTAAATCACAGCGGAAGTCTTAATTCACATAAATACCCTTAGTTAATTACGAACATGATTATCACAAATCATTAGCTAGTTACTTATTACAAACAACCGGTGTTAAGTTAAACAACTAGTTACATATTTATAAAAGTTAAGACATCAGAGTTCGTCTTGTCAAACATATCGTCAACCCAACTCCCGTCCCTACCAGCACTAAGATCGAAAACCTGCAAGGGAGGAGGTGAGGGGGGTTAGCACGAGGCTAAGTGAATGTAATCATCTAACAGATCTGGCATACAGTACCAACTTGTACAACTACAGCAACTACAACAATCCATAACAGGCAACTGACAACTAATAACTAGCAACTATCTACTGGCAACAATCAACTAGCAACTATGCTCCAACTAGAGACTCGGCGGCTTGTACGAGCACACGACCACTAGCTGATCAGTCTAGCGTCTACCGAAAGTCCTTACTACTGAATCCCCAGTATAGTAAATCCACACGCAGGTGATGCGTCATTCAGCACTATACTCAACAAACAGTAGCCAACTTGACCCAACCACAACAAGGTTGACCTCTCTGAGCTGAACCTAACAACAATAGGTTCCAACAGGCAACTACAACTTGTGCACACAACTGTTAAGCAACTACCACTACGAACAACTGTTCCTACGACTAGCATGGCAACTCTACGATGATCATTATTACAACATATCTACTAAGCATAGCAACTATAACAGTATAACATAGTAGCACAACTTGCTACTCTATACTACACCCGGAGATAATCCCACTCACCGATTACCAGCAAATGAGAAGGTGTTCAGCTATCTAATCACTGAACCTTCTCTGTCTCCTTTTCTCCTGAGAAATACATATACACGAGTTAGTTTATGTCCATAAACACTAAATAACACAAATACAGAAATTTTGTCAGAAAATCTGTCCGCTTTATGCACTTTTGAAATTTACATCAAAATCTCAAAATACAAACGGACAGCATAACGGCTAGAAATCAACACTTAGTAAAAATTTCACTGTCTAAGACCATCGGTCGATCGTCAGAGACTATCGGCCGATCGTCACTACTCCATCGGCCGGTGGACTACACCATCGGTCGATCGTTAAATTTTCAACCGTTCGTCGAAGGACTTCCACCATCGGTCGATCGTCTAGTCCGTCGACCGATCGTCTCACTCCATCAGTCGATGGTCAGAGACCATCGGCCGAGGGTAGTTCATCTGCAGAAGCTGAAGCCAAAGTGACGGGTTTCACCCAAATTCATCCAATTCTTGCTCTAGAGCTCGATTTTTACTTCAAAACTGATCAAATCTAAGACACTATACATCAAGAAACATAAACCCACAAGATTTGGACTCAACCAACATCAAATTCAACTCTTTTGACCCAAATTACCCACTTTGTAAAAACTATCACAAAAACCCAATTTTCTTGAAGATTAAATCATGAAAACTTGTGATTCTTACCTTGATAGAATCAGTAGATCATAAGGAACACGAAAATGTAAATGATTTGAGCTCAAGAACAAAGATTAGAAATTAGGGTTTGATAGGATGGAGAGGTGAGTGAACGGGTGGGTTTGGGGAATTTTCTAGAAAATGGAAGAATAACCCTCCCACCAAACACTTATGAGTCTTAAAACTCATACATCACAACACACGGGTATTTATCAATCTTTCGTACATCATTTGGCAACCCAAACGAAGTCCAAATTCAACAAACGAACCTGTTCTGTGACCCTTGTCACAAACTGGTCTCAACTAAATAACCAAATAATTATAAACATATAATTATTAAAATCACTAATTACACCATACCCTAAGGGTACAATGATCATTTCATCTAGGCCCAAAACGCGGGTGTTACAGTCGGTATATATAATACTTTTGACCCCATATAAGTAGTGCCTCCAAGTCTTTAATGCAAAAACAACCGCGCCTAATTCCAAATCATGCGTCGTATAATTTTGCTCATGAATCTTCAATTGTCTAGACGCATAAGCAATCACCTTCATCCGTTGCATTAATACACAACCGAGATCTTGCTTTGATGCGTCACAATAAATCACAAAATCATCATTCCCTTCAGGAAATGACAATATAGGTGCCGTAGTTAGCTTTTTCTTCAATAATTGAAACGCCTTCTCTTGTTCATCCTTCCATTCAAATTTCTTCTCTTTATGCGTTAATGCAGTCAAGGGTTTTGCTATTTTGGAGAAATCTTGGATGAATCTTCTGTAGTAACCAGCCAATCCTAAAAATTGACATATATGCTTCGGAGTTTTTGGGGTTTCCCACTTTTCAACGGTTTCGATCTTTGCCGGGTCCACCTGGATACCTTCTTTGTTCACTATGTGACCGAGGAATTGAACTTCTTCCAACCAAAATGCACACTTTGAAAACTTAGCGTACAATTCTTCCTTCCTCAATACTTCTAACACCTTTCTCAAATGTTCACCGTGTTCTTGGTCATTCTTTGAGTAAATAAGTATGTCATTAATGAAAACAATAACAAACTTGTCAAGGTATGGTCCACACACTCTGTTCATAAGGTCCATGAACACAGCTGGTGCATTAGTTAAACCAAACGGCATGACCATAAACTCGTAATGACCGTAACGTGTTCTGAAAGCAGTCTTTGGAATATCATCTTCTTTCACCCGCATTTGATGATACCCGGAACGTAAGTCAATCTTTGAATAAACAGACGAGCCTTGTAGTTGATCAAATAAGTCATCAATTCTCGGTAGTGGGTAGCGGTTCTTGATGGTAAGTTTGTTCAACTCTCGGTAGTCGATACACAACCTGAATGTACCATCTTTCTTCTTGACAAACAAAACAGGAGCTCCCCACGGTGATGTGCTTGGTCGAATGAAACCACGCTCTAAAAGTTCTTGTAATTGGCTTTGCAGTTCTTTCATCTCGCTGGGTGCGAGTCTGTAAGGAGCACGAGCTATTGGTGTAGCTCCTAGTACAAGATCTATTTGAAATTCAACGGATCGATGTGGGGGTAATCTCGGTAATTCTTTCGGAATTACATCGGGAAATTCTTTTACAATGGGAACATCATTGATGCTCTTTTCTTCAGTTTGTACTTTCTCGACGTGTGCTAGAACAGCATAGCAACCTTTTCTTATTAGTTTTTGTGCCTTCAAATTACTAATAAGATGTAGCTTCGTGTTGCCCTTTTCTCCGTACACCATTAAGGGTTTTCCTTTTTCTCGTATAATGCGAATTGCATTTTTGTAACAAACGATCTCTGCTTTCACTTCTTTCAACCAGTCCATACCGATTATCACATCAAAACTCCCTAACTCTACTGGTATCAAATCAATCTTAAATGTTTCGCTAACCAGTTTAATTTCTCGATTCCGACATATATTATCTGCTGAAATTAATTTACCATTTGCTAATTCGAGTAAAAATTTACTATCCAAAGGCGTCAATGGACAACTTAATTTAGCACAAAAATCTCTACTCATATAGCTTCTATCCGCACCCGAATCAAATAAAACGTAAGCAGATTTATTGTCAATAAGAAACGTACCCGTAACAAGCTCCGGGTCTTCCTGTGCCTCTGCTGCATTAATATTGAAAACTCTTCCGCGGCCTTGTCCATTCGTGTTCTCCTGGTTCGGGCAATTTCTAATAATGTGGCCCGGTTTTCCACATTTATAACAAACTACATTGGCATAACTTGCTCCGACACTACTTGCTCCGCCATTACTCGTTCCGACACCATTTGTTCCTTTCGTTCTATTAACCCCTGGTCCGTAGACCTCACACTTCGCCGCGCTATGACCATTTCTTTTACACTTGTTGCAAAATTTGGTGCAGAACCCCGAGTGATACTTTTCACACCTTTGGCATAGCTGCTTCTGATTGTTGTTATTGTTGCGGTTATTATTGTTGTTGGGATGATTGTTGTAGTTGCTGTTGTTGTTGTTGTTGTTGTTGTTGTTGTTGTTGTTGGGCCGTTTGTTGTAGTTGCGATTGATGTTGCGATTGTTGGGATAATTGTTGCGATTATTATTGTAATTGCTGTTGTTGTTGTATTGGTGATTCTTATCACCTTTTTTCTCCCACTTTCTTTTGACTTGCTTCACATTGGCCTCTTCAGCCGTCTGTTCTTTAATTCTTTCCTCAATCTGGTTCACTAGTTTGTGAGCCATTCTACATGCCTGTTGTATGGAGGCGGGCTCGTGTGAACTTATATCTTCTTGGATTCTTTTCGGTAATCCTTTCACAAACGCGTCGATCTTCTCTTCCTCATCTTCGAACGCTCCCGGACACAATAGGCACAATTCTGTGAATCGTCTTTCGTACGTGGTAATATCAAATCCTTGGGTTCGTAACCCTCTAAGTTCTGTCTTGAGCTTATTGACCTCGGTTCTGGGACGGTACTTCTCGTTCATCAAATGCTTGAATGCTGACCACGGTAGTGCGTAAGCATCATCTTGTCCCACTTGCTCTAGATAGGTATTCCACCATGTTAACGCAGAACCTGTGAAGGTATGCGTAGCGTACTTCACTTTGTCCTCTTCAGTACACTTACTTATGGCAAACACCGATTCGACCTTCTCGGTCCACCGTTTCAATCCGATCGGTCCTTCGGTTCCATCAAATTCCAAAGGTTTGCAGGCAGTGAATTCTTTGTAGGTGCATCCTACACGATTTCCTGTACTGCTAGATCCAAGGTTATTGTTGGTATGTAGCGCAGCCTGTACTGCGGCTATGTTTGAAGCTAGAAAAGTACGGAATTCCTCTTCATTCATATTCACGGTGTGTCGAGTAGTCGGTGCCATATCTTTCAAAATAGTCAAATGGAACAAGTTAATCATACAGAATATTAAGAGTAGTTAATAGTATTTCGTAGCATAATATGAACTCATTTCTAAAAGCTTTTTCTTCATATTAGTGTTTTATAAGTTTAAATTCGGGTAGTACCTACCCGTTAAGTTCATACTTAGTAGCTAATATACAATTCAACTACTACAATTCTATATGAAAAACTGATTATAATAATATTTCGCGTTCAAACTTTTATACAATATTTTACAAACTTACAATACCGCTTATTTTACATAAAGCATGAAATATAGCACACAATAACTTTGATACAAGATAGTTGTGAAGATAATTCTAGCTAGTACACAAGTCGTTTAGCAAAGGCAATAAAGACACGTAATTCATACGTCCAGAAACAAGTCATGCATTCTGGTTTTACTAGGACTACTTCCCATCCTTGGTCTTGTGGAACATAACTGTTATGGCCGTTGATAAGACAGCGTGTTGTAACGTCGTCAAAGGGACGAGGGTTACGTAATGTCCAACAGTCCCGTAACAATCTAAAAACCTCATTTCTTACCCCAATTACCGACTCCGTCTCTTGTGGGAACGTTTTGTTTAATAGTTGTAGCCCGATGTTCTTGTTCTCACTTTGGTGAGAAGCGAACATTACTAATCCGTAAGCATAACATGCTTCTTTATGTTGCATGTTAGCCGCTTTTTCTAAATCACGAAGTCCAATATTCGGATATATTGAGTCAAAATAATTTCTTAACCCATTGCGTAAAATAGCATTTGGGTTCCCCGTAATATAAGCGTCAAAGTAAACACATCGTAACTTATGGATTTCCCAATGTGATATCCCCCATCTTTCGAACGAAAGCCTTTTATAAACCAAGGCATTCTTGGAACGTTCTTTGAATGTCTTACAAATTGATCTCGCCTTAAATAGTTGTGCCGAAGAATTCTGACCGACTCTAGCAAGATTTCATCAATCATGTCTCCGGGTAGGTCTCTTAAAATATTGAATTGTCTATCCATTTTGTGTTTTTATACTGTAAAATAGACAAGAGTTAGATTCATAAAAAAAATACTTATTAATACAAGCAATTTTTACATATATCATAAAGCATAAGCACACTATATTACATATATTACACCACACGAATACAACTATCTTATTCCGACTCGCTCGTTTCTTATTCTTCGATTTTGGTTCGTTTTGCCAAGTTTCTAGGGATATATGATGTTCCCCTAATACGAGCCGTCGTTTTCCACATTGGTTTAGAAAAACCTGGTGGTTTAGAGGTTCCCGGGTCATTGTTACAACTTAAGGACTTCGGGGGTTGACGATACATATAAAGTTCATCGGAGTTGGAATTAGATTTCTCTATTTTTATGCCCTTTCCCTTATTATTTTCTTTTGCCTTTTTAAATTCAGTTGGGGTAATTTCTATAACATCATCGGAATTCTCATAGGAATCCGATTCATCGGAGAATTGGTAATCCTCCCAATATTTTGCTTCCGTGGCGGAAACACCATTGACCATAATTAACCTTGGTTGGTTGGTTGAGGATTTTCTTTTACTTAACCGTTTTATTATTTCCCCCACCGGTTCTATTTCTTCATCCGGTTCCGATTCTTCTTCCGGTTCCGACTCTTCTTCCGGTTCCTCTTCGGGAACTTGTGAATCAATCCATGAATCATTCCAATTTACATTTGACTCTTCATTATTATTAGGTGAGTCAATGGAACTTGTTCTAGAGGTAGACATCTATCACATAATATCAAACGCGTTAAGAGATTAATATATCACATAATATTCACATGTTAAAAATATATAGTTTCCAACAAAATTTGTTAAGCAATCATTTTTCAAGTAAACACGGTCGAAGTCCAGACTCACTAATACATCCTAACAAACTCGATAAGACACACTAATGCAAAATTCTGGTTCTCTAAAACCTGGCTCTGATACCAACTGAAATGTCCCGTTCTTATTGATTAAAAACGTTCCATATTAATTGATTTCGTTGCGAGGTTTTGACCTCTATATGAGACGTTCTTCAAAGACTGCATTCATTTTAAAACAAACCATAACCTTTATTTCATCAATAAAGGTTTAAAAAGCTTTACGTAGATTATCAAATAATGATAATCTAAAATATCCTGTTTACACACGACCATTACATAATGGTTTACAATATAAATATGTTACAACAAAATAAGTTTCTTGAATGCAGTTTTTACACAATATCATACAAGCATGGACTCCAAATCTCGTCCTTATTTAAGTATGCGACAGCGGAAGCTCTTAGTATTCACCTGAGAATAAACATGCTTTAAACGTCAACAAAAATGTTGGTGAGTTATAGGTTTAACCTATATATATCAAATCGTAACAATAGACCAGAAGATTTCATATTTCAATACACATCCCATACATAGAGATAAAAATCATTCATATGGTGAACACCTGGTAACCGACATTAACAAGATGCATATTTAAGAATATCTCCATCATTCCGGGACACCCTTCGGATATGATATAAATTTCGAAGTACTAAAGCATCCGGTACTTTGGATGGTGTTTGTTAGGCCCAATAGATCTATCTTTAGGATTCGCGTCAATTAGGGTGTCTGTTCCCTAATTCTTAGATTACCAGACTTAATAAAAAGGGGCATATTCGATTTCGATAATTCAACCATAGAATGTAGTTTCACGTACTTGTGTCTATTTTGTAAATCATTTATAAAACCAGCATGTATTCTCATCCCAAAAATATTAAATTTTAAAAGTGGGACTATAACTCACTTTCACAGATTTTTACTTCGTCGGGAAGTAAGACTTGGCCACTGGTTGATTCACGAACCTATAACAATATATACATATATATCAAAGTATGTTCAAAATATATTTACAACACTTTTAATATATTTTGATGTTTTAAGTTTATTAAGTCAGCTGTCCTCGTTAGTAACCTACAACTAGTTGTCCACTGTTAGATGTACAGAAATAAATCGATAAATATTATCTTGAATCAATCCACGACCCATTGTATACGTATCTCAGTATTGATCACAACTCAAACTATATATATTTTGGATTCAACCTCAACCCTGTATAGCTAACTCCAACATTCACATATAGAGTGTCTATGGTTGTTCCGAAATATATATAGATGTGTCGACATGATAGGTCAAAACATTGTATACGTGTCTATGGTATCTCAAGATTACATAATATACAATACAAGTTGATTAAGTTATGGTTGGAATAGATTTGTTACCAATTTTCACGTAGCTAAAATGAGAAAAATTATCCAATCTTGTTTTACCCATAACTTCTTCATTTTAAATCCGTTTTGAGTGAATCAAATTGCTATGGTTTCATATTGAACTCTATTTTATGAATCTAAAAATAAAAAGTATAGGTTTATAGTCAGAAAAATAAGTTACAAGTCGTTTTTGTAAAGGTAGTCATTTCAGTCGAAAGAACGACGTCTAGATGACCATTTTAGAAAACATAATTCCACTTTGAGTTTAACCATAATTTTTGGATATAGTTTCATGTTCATAATAAAAATCATTTTTCCAGAATAACAACTTTTAAATCAAATTTTATCATAGTTTTTAATTAACTAACCCAAAACAGCCCGCGGTGTTACTACGACAGCGTAAATCCGATTTTACGGTGTTTTTCGTGTTTCCAGGTTTTAAATCATTAAGTTAGCATATCATATAGATATAGAACATGTGTTTAGTTGATTTTAAAAGTCAAGTTAGAAGGATTAACTTTTATTTGCGAACAAGTTTAGAATTAACTAAACTATGTTCTAGTGATTACAAGTTTAAACCTTCGAATAAGATAGCTTTATATGTATGAATCGAATGATGTTAAGAACATCATTACTACCTCAAGTTCCTTGGATAAACCTACTGGAAATGAGAAAAATAGATCTAACTTCAAAGGATCCTTGGATGGCTTGAAAGTTCTTGAAACAGAATCATGACACGAAAACAATTTCAAGTAAGATTTCCACTCGAAATAAGATTGTTATAGTTATAGAAATTGAATTAAAGTTTGAATATGATTATTACCTTGTATTAGAAAGATAACCTACTGTAAGTAACAAAGGTTTATTGATCTTGGATGATTACTTGGAATGGATTTAGAAAACTTGGAAGTAAACTTGCAATCTTGGAAGTATTCTTGATTTTATGAAACTAGAACTTTTGGAATTTATGAAGAACACTTAGAACTTGAAGATAGAACTTGAGAGAGATTAATTAGATGAATAAAATTGAAGAATGAAAGTGTTTGTAGGTGTTTTTGGTCGTTGGTGTATGGATTAGATATAAAGGATATGTAATTTTGTTTTCATGTAAATAAGTCATGAATGATTACTCATATTTTTGTAATTTTATGAGATATTTCATGCTAGTTGCCAAATGATGGTTCCCACATGTGTTAGGTGACTCACATGGGCTGCTAAGAGCTGATCATTGGAGTGTATATACCAATAGTACATACATCTAAAAGCTGTGTATTGTACGAGTACGAATACGGGTGCATACGAGTAGAATTGTTGATGAAACTGAACGAGGATGTAATTGTAAGCATTTTTGTTAAGTAGAAGTATTTTGATAAGTGTCTTGAAGTTTTTAAAAAGTGTATGAATACATATTAAAACACTACATGTATATACATTTTAACTGAGTCGTTAAGTCATCGTTAGTCGTTACATGTAAATGTTGTTTTGAAACCTTTAGGTTAACGATCTTGTTGAATGTTGTTAACCCATTGTTTATTATAACAAATGAGATGTTAAATTGTTATATTATAATGATATTATGATATATAATATATCTTATTATGATATATATACAGTTAAATGTCGTTACAACGATAATCGTTACATATATGTCTCGTTTCGAAATCATTAAGTTATTAGTCTTATTTTTACATATGTATTTCAGTGTTAATACACTTAATAATATATTTACTTATCATTTAACATAATTAACCAAGTGTATCAATATCTTAATATGATTCATATGTACCTAGTAAGACGTTGTTATAACGATAATCGTTATATATATCGTTTTCGAGTTTCTTAAATTAATAGTCTCATTTTTATGTATATAACTCATTGTTAAAATACCTAATGAGATACATACTTATAATAAAATCATGTTAACTATATATATAACCATATATATGTCATCGTATAGTTTTTACAAGATTTAACGTTCGTGAATCACCGGTCAACTTGGGTGGTCAATTGTTTATATGAAACCTATTTCAATTAATCAAGTCTTAACAAGTTTGATTGCTTAACATGTTGGAAACACTTAATCATGTAAATAAAAATTTCATTTAATATATATATAAACATGGAAAAGTTCGGGTCACTACAGTACCTACCCGTTAAATAAATTTCGTCCCGAAATTTTAAGCAGTTGGAGGTGTTGACGTATCTTCTGGAAATAAATGCGGGTATTTCTTCTTCATCTGATCTTCTCGTTCCCAGGTGAACTCGGGTCCTCTACGAGCATTCCATCGAACTTTAACATTTGGTATCTTGTTTTACTTAAGTCTTTTAACCTCACGATCCATTATTTCGACGGGTTCTTCGATAAATTGAAGTTTTTCGTTGATTTGGATTTCATCTAACGGAATAGTGAGATCTTCTTTAGCAAAACATTTCTTCAAATTTGAGACGTGGAAAGTGTTATGTACAGCCGCGAGTTGTTGAGGTAACTCAAGTCGGTAAGCTAATGGTGCGACACGATCAATAATCTTGAATGGTCCCATATACCTTGGATTTAATTTCCCTCGTTTACCAAATCGAACAACGCCTTTCCAAGGTGAAACTTTAAGCATGACCATCTCTCCAATTTCAAATTCTATATCTTTTCTTTTAATGTCAGCGTAGCTCTTTTGTCAACTTTGGGCGGTTTTCAACCGTTGTTGAATTTGGATGATCTTCTCGGTAGTTTCTTGTATTATCTCCGGACCCGTAATCTGTCTATCCCCCACTTCACTCCAACAAATTGGAGACCTGCACTTTCTACCATAAAGTGCTTCAAACGGCGCCATCTCAATGCTTGAATGGTAGCTGTTGTTGTAGGAAAATTCTGCTAACGGTAGATGTCGATCCCAACTGTTTCCGAAATCAATAACACAAGATCGAAGCATGTCTTCAAGCATTTGTATCGTCCTTTCGCTCTGCCCATTAGTTTGTGGATGATAGGCAGTACTCATGTCTAGACGAGTTCCCAATGCTTGCTGTAATGTCTGCCAGAATCTTGAAATAAATCTGCCATCCCTATCAGAGATAATAGAGATTGGTATTCCATGTCTGGAGATGACTTCCTTCAAATACAGTCGTGCTAACTTCTCCATCTTGTCATCTTCTCTTATTGGCAGGAAGTGTGCTGATTTGGTGAGACGATCAACTATTACCCAAATAGTATCAAAACCACTTGCAGTCCTTGGCAATTTAGTGATGAAATCCATGGTAATGTTTTCCCATTTCCATTCCGGGATTTCGGGTTATTGAAGTAGACCTGATGGTTTCTGATGCTCAGCTTTGACCTTAGAATACGTCAAACATTCTCCTACGTATTTAGCAAAATCGACTTTCATACCCCGCCACCAAAAATGTTTCTTGAGATCCTTGTACATCTTCCCCGTTCCAGGATGTATTGAGTATCTGGTTTTATGAGCTTCTCTAAGTACCATTTCTCTCATATCTCCAAATTTTGGTACCCAAATCCTTTCAGCCCTATACCGGGTTCCGTCTTCCCGAATATTAAGATGCTTCTCCGATCCTTTGGGTATTTCATCCTTTAAATTTCCCTCTTTTAAAACTCCTTGTTGCGCCTCCTTTATTTGAGTAGTAAGGTTATTGTGAATCATTATATTCATAGATTTTACTCGAATGGGTTCTCTGTCCTTCCTGCTCAAGGCGTCGGCTACCACATTTGCCTTCCCCGGGTGGTAACGAATCTCAAAGTCGTAATCATTCAACAATTCAATCCACCTACGCTGCCTCATATTCAGTTGTTTCTGATTAAATATGTGTTGAAGACTTTTGTGGTCGGTATATATAATACTTTTGACCCCATATAAGTAGTGCCTCCAAGTCTTTAATGCAAAAACAACCGCGCCTAATTCCAAATCATGCGTCGTATAATTTTGCTCGTGAATCTTCAATTGTCTAGACGCATAAGCAATCACCTTCGTCCATTGCATTAATACACAACCGAGACCTTGCTTTGATGCGTCACAATAAATCACAAAATCATCATTCCCTTCAGGCAATGACAATATAGGTGCCGTAGTTAGCTTTTTATTCAATAATTGAAACGCCTTCTCTTGTTCATCCTTCCATTCAAATTTCTTCTCTTTATGCGTTAATGCAGTCAAGGGTTTTGCTATTTTGGAGAAATCTTGGATGAATCTTCTGTAGTAACCAGCCAATCCTAAAAATTGACGTATATGCTTCGGAGTTTTTGGGGTTTCCCACTTTTCAACGGTTTCGATCTTTGCCGGGTCCACCTGGATACCTTCTTTGTTCACTATGTGACCTAGGAATTGAACTTCTTCCAACCAAAATGCACACTTTGAAAACTTAGCGTACAATTCTTCCTTCCTCAATACTTCTAACACCTTTCTCAAATGTTCACCGTGTTCTTGGTCATTCTTTGAGTAAATAAGTATGTCATCAATGAAAACAATGACAAACTTATCAAGGTATGGTCCACACACTCGGTTCATAAGGTCCATGAACACAGCTGGTGCATTAGTTAAACCAAACGGCATGACCATAAACTCGTAATGACCGTAACGTGTTTTGAAAGCAGTCTTTGGAATATCATCTTCTTTCACCCGCATTTGATGATACCCGGAACGTAAGTCAATCTTTGAATAAACAGACGAGCCTTGTAGTTGATCAAATAATTCATCGATTCTCGGTAGTGGGTAGCGGTTCTTGACGATAAGTTTGTTCAACTCTCAGTAGTCGATACACAACCTGAATGTACCATCTTTCTTCTTGACAAACAAAACAGGAGCTCCCCACGGTGATGTGCTTGGTCGAATGAAACCACGCTCTAAAAGTTCTTGTAATTGGCTTTGCAGTTCTTTCATCTTGCTGGGTGCGAGTCTGTAAGGAGCACGAGCTATTGGTGCAGCTCCTGGTACAAGATCTATTTGAAATTCAACGGATCGATGTGGGGGTAATCCCGGTAATTCTTTCGGAAATACATCGGGAAATTCTTTTGCAATGGGAACAGCATTGATGCTCTTTTCTTCAGTTTGTACTTTCTCGACGTGTGCTAGAACAGCATAGCAACCTTTTCTTATTAGTTTTTGTGCCTTCAAATTACTAATAAGATGTAGCTTCGTGCTGCCCTTTTCTCCGTACACCATTAAGGGTTTTCCTTTTTCTTGTATAATGCGAATTGCATTTTTGTAACAAACGATCTCTGCTTTCACTTCTTTCAACCAGTCCATACCGATTATCACATTAAAACTCCCTAACTCTACTGGTATCAAATCAATCTTAAATGTTTCGCTAACAAGTTTAATTTCTCGATTCCGACATATATTATCTGCTGAAATTAATTTACCATTTGCTAATTCGAGTAAAAATTTACTATCCAAAGGCGTCAATGGATAACTTAATTTAGCACAAAAATCTCTACTCATATAGCTTCTATCCGCACCCGAATCAAATAAAATGTAAGCAGATTTATTGTCAATAAGAAACGTACTCGTAACAAGCTCCGGGTCTTCCTGTGCCTCTGCCGCATTAATATTGAAAACTCTTCCGCGGCCTTGTCCATTCGTGTTCTCCTGGTTCGGGAAATTTCTAATAATGTGGCCCGGTTTTCCACATTTATAACAAACTACATTGGCATAACTTGCTCCGACACTACTTGCTCCGCCATTACTCGTTCCGACACCATTTGTTTCTTTCATTCTATTAACCCCTGGTCCGTAGACCTCACACTTCGAAGCGCTATGACCATTTCTTTTACACTTGTTGCAAAATTTAGTGCAGAACCCCGAGTGATACTTTTCACACCTTTGGCATAGCTGCTTCTGATTGTTGTTGTTGTTGTGGTTATTATTGTTGTTGAGATGATTTTTGTAGTTGCTGTTGTTGTTGTTGTTGTTGTTGTTGTTGTTGGGCCGTTTGTTGTAGTTGCGATTGATGTTGCGATTGTTGGGATAATTGTTGCGATTATTATTGTAATTGCTGTTGTTGTTGTATTGGTGATTCTTATCACCGTTTTTCTCCCACTTTCTTTTGACTTGCTTCACATTGGCCTCTTCAGCCGTCTGTTCTTTAATTCTTTCCTCAATCTGGTTCACTAGTTTGTGAGCCATTCTACATGCCTGTTGTATGGAGGCGGGCTCGTGTGAACTTATATCTTCTTGGATTCTTTTCGGTAATCCTTTCACAAACGCGTCGATCTTCTCTTCCTCATCTTCGAACGCTCCCGGACACAATAGGCACAATTCTGTTAATCGTCTTTCGTACGTGGTAATATCAAATCCTTGGGTTCGTAACCCTCTAAGTTCTATCTTGAGCTTATTGACCTCGGTTCTGGGACGGTACTTCTCGTTCATCAAATGCTTGAATGCTGACCACGGTAGTGCGTAAGCATCATCTTGCCCCACTTGCTCTAGATAGGTATTCCACCATGTTAACGCAAAACCTGTGAAGGTATGCGTAGCGTACTTCACTTTGTCCTTTTCAGTACACTTACTTATGGCAAACACCGATTCGACCTTCTCGGTCCACCGTTTCAATCCGATCGGTCCTTCGGTTCCATCAAATTCCAAAGGTTTGCAAGCAGTGAATTCTTTGTAGGTGCATCCTACACGATTTCCTGTACTGCTAGATCCAAGGTAATTGTTGGTATGTAGCGCAGCCTGTACTGCGGCTATGTTTGAAGCTAGAAAAGTACGGAATTCCTCTTCATTCATATTCACGGTGTGTCGAGTAGTCGGTGCCATTTCCTTCAAAATAGTCAAATGGAACAAGTTAATCATACAGAATATTAAGAGTAGTTAATAGTATTTCGTAGCATAATATGAACTCATTTATAAAAGCTTTTTCTTCATATTAGCGTTTTATAAGTTTAAATTCGGGTAGTACCTACCCGTTAAGTTCATACTTAGTATACAATTCAACTACTACAATTCTATATGAAAAACTGATTATAATAATATTTCGCGTTCAAACTTTTATACAATATTTTACAAACTTACAATACCGCTTATTTTACATAAAGCATGAAATATAGCACACAATAACTTTGATACAAGATAGTTGTGAAGATAATTCTAGCTAGAACACAAGTCGTTCAGCAAAGGCAATAAAGACACGTAATTCATACGTCCAGAAACAAGTCATGCATTCTGGTTTTACTAGGACTACTTCCCATCCTTGGTCTTGTGGAACATAACCGTTATGGCCGTTGATAAGACAGCGTGTTGTAACGTCGTCAAAGGGACGAGGGTTACATAATGTCCAACAGTCCCGTAACAATCTAAAAACCTCATTTCTTACCCCAATTACCGACTCCGTCACTTGTGGGAACGTTTTGTTTAATAGTTGTAGCCCGATGTTCTTGTTCTCACTTTGGTGAGAAGCGAACATTACTAATCCGTAAGCATAACATGCTTCTTTATGTTGGATGTTAGCCGCTTTTTCTAAATCACGAAGTCCAATATTCGGATATATTGAGTCAAAATAATTTCTTAACCCATTGCGTAAAATAGCATTTGGGTTCCCCGTAATATATGCGTCAAAGTAAACACATCGTAACTTATGGATTTCCCAATGTGATATCCCCCATCTTTCGAACGAAAGCCTTTTATAAACCAAGGCATTCTTGGAACGTTCTTCGAATGTCTTACAAACTGATCTCGCCTTAAATAGTTGTGCCGAAGAATTCTGCCCCGACTCTAGACAAGATTTCATCAATCATGTCTCCGGGTAGGTCTCTTAAAATATTGGATTGTCTATCCATTTTGTATTTTTATACTGTAAAATAGACAAGAGTTAGATTCATAAAAAAAATACTTATTAATACAAGCAATTTTTACATATATCATAAAGCATAAGCACACTATATTACATATATTACACCACACGAATACAACTATCTTATTCAGACTCGCTCGTTTCTTCTTCTTCGATTTTGGTTCGTTTTGCCAAGTTTCTAGGGATATATGATGTTCCCCTAATACGAGCCGTCGTTTTCCACATTGGTTTAGAAAAACCTGGTGGTTTAGAGGTTCCCGGGTCATTGTTACAACTTAAGGACTTCCGGGGTTGACGATACATATAAAGTTCATCGGGGTTGGAATTAGATTTCTCTATTTTTATGCTCTTTCCCTTATTATTTTCTTTTGCCTTTTTAAATTCAGTTGGGGTAATTTCTATAACATCATCGGAATTCTCGTCGGAATCCGATTCATTGGAGAATTGGTAATTCTCCCAATATTTTGCTTCCTTGGCGGAAACACCATTGACCATAATTAACCTTGGTCGGTTGGTTGAGGATTTTCTTTTACTTAACCGTTTTATTATTTCTCCCACAGGTTCTATTTCTTCATCCGGTTCCGATTCTTCTTCCGGTTCCGACTCTTCTTCCGGTTCCTCTTCGGGAACTTGTGAATCAATCCATGAATCATTCCAATTTACATTTGACTCTTCATTATTATTAGGTGAGTCAATGGGACTTGTTCTAGAGGTAGACATCTATCACATAATATCAAACGCGTTAAGAGATTAATACATCACATAATATTCACATGTTAAAAATATATAGTTTCCAACAAAATTTGTTAAGCAATCATTTTTCAAGTAAACACGGTCGAAGTCCAGACTCACTAATGCATCCTAACAAACACGATAAGACACACTAATGCAAAATTCTGGTTCTCTAAAACCTGGCTCTGATACCAACTGAAATGTCCCGTTCTTATTGATTAAAAACGTTCCATATTAATTGATTTCGTTGCGAGGTTTTGACCTCTATATGAGACATTTTTCAAAGACTGCATTCATTTTAAAACAAACCATAACCTTTATTTCATCAATAAAGGTTTAAAAAGCTTTACGTAGATTATCAAATAATGATAATCTAAAATATCCTGTTTACACACGACCATTACATAATGGTTTACAATACAAATATGTTACAACAAAATAAGTTTCTTGAATGCAGTTTTTACACAATATCATACAAGCATGGACTCCAAATCTCGTCCTTATTTAAGTATGCAACAGCGGAAGCTCTTAGTATTCACCTGAGAATAAACATGCTTTAAACGTCAACAAAAATGTTGGTGAGTTATAGGTTTAACCTATATATATCAAATCGTAACAATAGACCACAAGATTTCATATTTCAATACACATCCCATACATAGAGATAAAAATCATTCATATGGTGAACACCTGGTAACCGACATTAACAAGATGCATATTTAAGAATATCCCCATCATTCCGGGACACCCTTCGGATATGATATAAATTTTGAAGTACTAAAGCATCCGGTACTTTGGATGGGGTTTGTTAGGCCCAATAGATCTAACTTTAGGATTCGCGTCAATTAGGGTGTCTGTTCCCTAATTCTTAGATTACCAGACTTAATAAAAAGGGGCATATTCGATTTCGATAATTCAACCATAGAATGTAGTTTCACATACTTGTGTCTATTTTGTAAATCATTTATAAAACCTGCATGTATTCTCATCCCAAAAATATTAGATTTTAAAAGTGGGACTATAACTCACTTTCACAGATTTTTACTTCGTCGGGAAGTAAGACTTGGCCACTGGTTGATTCACGAACCTATAACAATATATACATATATATCAAAGTATGTTCAAAATATATTTACAACACTTTTAATATATTTTGATGTTTTAAGTTTATTAAGTCAGCTGTCCTCGTTAGTAACCTACAACTAGTTGTCCACAGTTAGATGTACAGAAATAAATCGATAAATATTATCTTGAATCAATCCACGACCCAGTGTATACGTATCTCAGTATTGATCACAACTCAAACTATATATATTTTGGAATCAACCTCAACCCTGTATAGCTAACTCCAACATTCACATATAGAGTGTCTATGGTTGTTCCGAAATATATATAGATGTGTCGACAAGTTAGGTCGAAACATTGTATACGTGTCTATGGTATCTCAAGATTACATAATATACAATACAAGTTTATTAAGTTATGGTTGGAATAGATTTGTTACCAATTTTCACGTAGCTAAAATGAGAAAAATTATCCAATCTTGTTTTACCCATAACTTCTTCATTTTAAATCCGTTTTGAGTGAATCAAATTACTATGGTTTAATATTGAACTCTATTTTATGAATCTAAACATAAAAAGTATAGGTTTATAGTCAGAAAAATAAGTTACAAGTCATTTTTGTAAAGGTAGTCATTTCAGTCGAAAGAACGACGTCTAGATGACCATTTTAGAAAACATACTTCCACTTTGAGTTTAACCATAATTTTTGGATATAGTTTCATGTTCATAATAAAAATCATTTTTCCAGAATAACAACTTTTAAATCAAAGTTTATCATAGTTTTTAATTAACTAACCCAAAACAGCCCGCGGTGTTACTACGACGGCGTAAATCCGATTTTACGGTGTTTTTCGTGTTTCCAGGTTTTAAATCATTAAGTTAGCATATCATATAGATATATAACATGTGTTTAGTTGATTTTAAAAGTCAATTTAGAAGGATTAACTTTTATTTGCGAACAAGTTTAGAATTAACTAAACTATGTTCTAGTGATTACAAGTTTAAACCTTCGAATAAGATAGCTTTATATGTATGAATCGAATGATGTTAAGAACATCATTACTACCCCAAGTTCCTTAGATAAACCTACTAGAAATTAAAAAAATAGATCTAGCTTCAAAGGATCCTTGGATGGCTTGAAAGTTCTTGAAACAGAATCATGACACGAAAACAATTTCAAGTAAGATTTCCACTCGAAATAAGATTGTTATAGTTATAGAAATTGAATTAAAGTTTGAATATGATTATTACCTTGTATTAGAAAGATAACCTACTGTAAGTAACAAATGTTTCTTGATCTTGGATGATTACTTGGAATGGATTTAGAAAACTTGGAAGTAAACTTGCAATCTTGGAAGTATTCTTGATTTTATGAAACTAGAACTTTTGGAATTTATGAAGAACACTTAGAACTTGAAGATAGAACTTGAGAGAGATCAATTAGATGAAGAAAATTGAATAATGAAAGTGTTTGCAAGTGTTTTTGGTCGTTGGTGTATGGATTAGATATAAAGGATATGTAATTTTGTTTTCATGTAAATAAGTCATGAATGATTACTCATATTTTTGTAATTTTATGAGATATTTCATGCTAGTTGCCAAATGATGGTTCCCACATGTGTTAGGTGACTCACATGGGCTGCTAAGAGCTAATAATTTTAGTGTATATACCAATAGTACATACATCTAAAAGCTGTGTATTGTACGAGTACGAATACGGGTGCATACGAGTAGAATTGTTGATGAAACTGAACGAGGATGTAATTGTAAGCATTTTTGTTAAGTAGAAGTATTTTGATAAGTGTCTTGAAGTCTTTCAAAAGTGTATGAATATATATTAAAACACTACATGTATATACATTTTAACTGAGTCGTTAAGTCATCGTTAGTCGTTACATGTAAATGTTGTTTTGAAACCTTTAGGTTAACGATCTTGTTGAATGTTGTTAACCCATTGTTTATTATAACAAATGAGATGTTAAATTGTTATATTATCATGATATTATGATATATAATATATCTTAGTATGATATATATACAGTTAAATGTCGTTACAACGATAATCGTTACATATATGTCTCGTTTCGAAATCATTAAGTTAGTAGTCTTATTTTTACATATGTATTTCATTGTTAATACACTTAATAATATATTTACTTATCATTTAACATAATTAACCAAGTGTATCAATATCTTAATATGATTCATATGTACCTAGTAAGACGTTGTTATAACGATAATCGTTATATATATCGTTTTCGAGTTTCTTAAATTAATAGTCTCATTTTTATGTATATAACTCATTGTTAAAATACCTAATGAGATACATACTTATAATAAAATCATGTTAACTATATATATAACCATATATATGTCATCGTATAGTTTTTACAAGTTTTAACATTCGTGAATCACCGGTCAACTTGGGTGGTCAATTGTCTATATGAAACCTATTTCAATTAATCAAGTTTTAACAAGTTTGATTACTTAACATGTTGGAAACACTTAATCATGTAAATAACAATTTCATTTAATATATATATAAACATGGAAAAGTTCGGGTCACTACAACAATTACGCCAAGTGTCCTTGTACATAATTCACCCCTGTTTTAATAAGTCCATTGACTATTAATCCATTCCCGTGTCCGGTTAAATGAACGATTATTAATACTTATAAATATCCCACCCATCATGTCCGATCGAGTGTATGTGGTTATTTATAGGTACGTCTAATTGTAAATCTTTATACTAAATTAACGAACTATCATTCAATTAAACAAATATAAAGCCCATTAATAGCCCATAGTCTAATTTCCACAAGTGTCGTTCTTTTGTCCAAACCCCAATTATGGTACAAAGCCCAATTACCCCATCTTAAATATTTAGCCCAACATCATGATTACTTTGATTTAAATAAGCATAATAATAACTTAGTTACAAGACATTAATTTAAAAAGGAGAACATAACTTACATTGAGTATTTATCGCGTAGCTTTACACAGACAGAACTTCGACTTGAAAACCCGTAAAATAAACGTTACGTGTAATGACCCGCACTTTTTCGATCGTTTTATACTTATAAGATTAATATTTACATAAATTAAACCTTACCAACATGATAAGCAATCCAAATTGTTGAGATTTATGTTTTCGAAAAGAGTTTTACACAACGTTTGACCGTCTAGTTTGACCGATGATATCACGAACTATATAATATATGATAATTATACGTTTGTGTATATATATGTATATATACATACTTAACATGATCTAAGGATGTTTTAATACCTCATTTTGTATTAATAACAATAAGTTATAAGTATATTTTGAAACTACTAACTTTAGTTTTCAAAACGATAACCATACGTAACGTTATTTGACATAAATACTTATGACCTATAATCTTTATACATATATCGTATAAGTAATGTATTTAATCACTTTTTAAGGACTTAAATACATAAAACAATATAAGTGTATTTACAAAAGATAGTTATATTTGAATCCTCGTTCCGTTTTCTCAAGATTTCTATACGTATATCGAGGGTATATGTACCCGTATCATACCCAGCTTCTATACGTATTTACTATTGGTATATACACATCAAATCAACATCTAAATCAGCCATATTACTGCCCTCCAAGAGAGGTAACCTTGATTGGATGCTAGCATGGAAAATTTCACAAGATTACAACATAAAAATCTTGTTTTGTCCCCCCCCATTCACGAAATTTTCACCTTATATACCCCATCCATTTTTCAATTTTTACTACATCATTTCTCTAGCTAGGAACACACACTTACAAGCCTCATGCATCCCTAATAAATCTAGCAAAAATCCTCTCAAGAATCACCTTAATAACCACCATATCAAGATCAAACAAAAACACTACAAAATACTACTTTCATTTCAAGTTTATGTCCTAAGTTGCTTCCAATCTTTCATCCAATTCCATCACCCTTTTGGTTCTAGGTTCTTACTCCTCTTTTACAGCAATCTTGTCCAAGTAACTTGAGGTAGTAACTTTGTTCATAACCTTATTCGATTCATATATATATAGCTATCTTATTTTGTGGTATAAAATTTTAACAACAAGAACATAGTTTGAATGTTTTCAAACTTGTTTGCAAACTAAATAGATCCTTCTAACTTAACTTTTAAAATACTTCAAGACCTGTAATATAACATAAATATATGCTAATTTAACAAGGTATAACTTGGTTTTTCAAAGAACACCTTAAAAACTGAATTTACGACGTCGGAGTATAACCGGGGGCTGTTTTGGGTTGGATAATTAAAAACCATCTTAAACTTTGAATTGGAGGTTTATTTTCTGGAAAAATGATTTTTACTATGAATATGATAACACATAAAAATTTCATGATTTAACTCAAAGTATAAGTATTTTTAGAAAAATAATCATTTAAGGTTGTTTACATGATGGAAAATGATTAACTTCATAAGTTTCACTAAAGTTTGACCTATGACCTGTGATTTCGAATACAAACTAAGGTATTTACAGTTCATATTCTTAAAGAGGGACTCGATCCAAGGAAGTGGCAAGTTGAATCAACGAAAACGGAGTTGTAACGAAGAAACTATGACCAAAACGAGATCGGATATCTAAGACTAGTTTAGCTACGAAAATAATTGGAGAAAATTAAATAAATCACATCTTTTTAAAATAACATGATATTTTATATATATGTACTCATAATTTAATTTTATATGGTTCAGGATCACCCGTAAACAATACGAGAAGATTAATCATAAGATCCCATGATTGTACGCAACACGTCATTTGACAACACTGGTACTTTATGTACGCAACACGTCATTTGACAACACCGGTACCGTGGGTCAAGATTAATCTCGACCAATACATATACGATGGGGGTTTTATTTATTTCATTGGGGGTTTATTAAACACCTAAAAATGAACCATTAAAATTGAATTACTAACATCGGACTGCTAACTACGGACTAAGGAATTATTAAAAGTATTAAAAGTATTATAAGTATATATATGTGACGTTTGTTTAAAAAGAAAAGGTATTGATATATTATATATGGATAGGTTCGTGATATCAATCGGAGACCAAGTCAAAATTACATATCTTCAAGATGAAAGTGAGTATATAGTCCCACTTTTAAACTCTAAGTATTTCGGGATGAGAATACATGTATTTTATGTTTTACGTTATGGACACAAGTAACTGAAAAATATATTCTACGTTGAGTTGTACCACTGGCATACTTCCCTGTAGCTTGGTAACTGTTATTTACAGTGGTATTGTAAACGCGAATCCTGTTGATAGATCTATCGGGCCTGACAACCCCAACCGGACTGGACGACCAGTATTCAACGGTTGCACAGTACTTTGTTTCGTGACTACACTTGGTACGGTGTAGTAAGATTTCATAATAAAGGGAATATGCGACGTGATTAAATGTTAAGTATGGTTACCAAGTGCTCAACCACTTAGAACATTCTTATTAAAATGTTTACATATGAAATCTTGTGGTCTATATTTATATCGCTGCCGGTATTAAACCTATATCTCACCAACTTTATGTTGACGTTTTAAACATGTCTATTCTCAGGTGATAACTAAAAGCTTCCGCTGCAACATGTTGAATTTAAGCAAGATCTTGAGTATGCATATTTGTGTCAAAAATAAAACTGCATATCCGAGGAATTGTAATGTAAAATATGCTAGAAATTGTATTGTTATCATCACATGTAAAGTTTGTAATTCTAAGATTATCGCTAAACGATAATCATCTTTATATTGTCTAAAGCTTGTATTAATATAAGAGTTATGGTTTGTAATGTAAAATAAATGCAGTTGTTCTTTTAAAAATGTCGCATATAGAGGTCAATACCTCGCAATGAAATCATACGTTATCTAACTCGTTCTTATGGTTAAGGACGGGTTATGACATGTGGTATCAGAGCGGTGGTCTTAGCGAACCAGGTTTGCATTAGTGTGTCTAACTGATAAGTCGTTAGGATACATTAGTAAGTCTGGACTTTGACCGGGTCTGATTTAAAAACCATTGCTTATCATTGTTGGTTAAAATTTATATGTAAATATTATGTAGTACTAATGGGTTAGTTGTTGTGTGATAGATGTCGGGCTCAAAACTTGTTATCACATTCAGCGACTCCGAATCAGAATCTTCAGATGGTGTTCCAGTCATTAACCTATCCGATGAAGAAAATAATATCTTTGGGGAAGACTCACAAATTCCGGATGAACCGACTATAGAGAACCCGGAAAGTGAACCCGAGGAGGAAAGTGAACCCGAGGAGGAAAGTGAACCCGAGGAGGAAAGTGAACCCGAGGAAGAAATACAGGAAATTACAAAAGACAAGTTCGAACTAGGAAAGAAACGAAAGGCTAATGAATTAGAAAATTCAAATCCTGAGTTTAGTAAGGATGATGTGGCACCAACTCCACTAGACACTACCACCCCTATTCCCGCTATTCCTATTCGTTCTATCCCGGCATCCAGTTCTTCAGTCCCACAGCCAAAATATAGGCAGACAGCCAGGATAAGCGTTAAGCGATTCTTTGAACCTAAACGTCCTAGAAAATAGACCAAACGATGCGCTGCCGTATTAAACCATGGGATCATATAATGTTTTGTATAATATTATTAGTGTGGTTTGCTTAATGTTCGATGTAAGATAAGCATATGTAAAATAGTGAAGTGTGAAATGCAATAATTTTCCATGGTTAAGTATTATTTAGATGGTAGTAATTGATTATGTACTAAGCTATTAAGTATGGACATTAACGGGTAGGTACTACCCTAGATATAATTATAAAACGCTAATAAGAAGAAAAGGCTTTTATAATAATACCTGGTTCATATTATTAATAAGCTATAATGTACTGTAAATATACACTACATCTATAATATTCCATGTGAATAATTATTTTCTTTTCATTCTTATAGAAGAATATGGCGCGATTGAACCGAATGACGGAACAAGAAATCCAGGAACTCATCAATCAGCGAGTGAACGACAGAATGTTATGGGTCGAGGCTGCAAGAGGTGCTACAGTTAACCCAAATCCTCGTGTGGGGTGCACTTACAAAACTTTTCAAGCTTGCAAGCCCTCATCATTCAGTGGAACAGAAGGACCGATCGGTTTAACCCGGTGGATAGAAAAGATGGAGACTGTATTTAAAATAAGTGGTTGTGTTGAAAAGTACATGACCAAGTATGCATCGTGCACTTTACAAGATAGTGCACTCACGTGGTGGAAAAATTATGTGAAGGCTGTAGGAGGAGATGTAGCTTATGATACTCCATGGGAAGAATTCAAAACAATGTTAATCAACGAATATTGTCCAAGGAACGAGGTTAGGAAGTTGGAAGATGAATTACGAAGCCTGAAGGTTGTTGGTACTGAAATCACCAACTACAATCAGCGATTCATGGAATTAGTTTTGCTATGTCCTGAATTGGTTCCAACCGAAGAACGGAAGATTGAAATGTACAAAGATGGTTTGCCCAAAAAGGTCAAGGCAAACGTTACAGCATCGAAACCTAAGACAATTCGTGAAGCTATAACCATGGCAAACGAGCTAATGGATCAGGTCATCATGGATAAGAAAGCATCCAATACTGATGTGAAGGTATCAGGTAACAAAAGAAAGTGGAATGGAAATTATGATCGAGGTAACCAACAACAATCTTTTAAGAAACAAGAAACCACGCAAGGTGCAGGTAGTGGTTCAAGCTTTGGTTACAAAGGACAAAATCCTTTATGCAACCGATGCCACAAACATCACTCTGGTTACTGTAATGTGGTATGCAACAAATGTAATCGAAAGGGTCATCTTGCTGAAGATTGTAGGGCTCTCGTTACAAATACAAATGGTACCAAGACTCCTGCCACTAATGCAAATAGAACTGCTTTGGCTACTGTTACTTGTTATGGATGTGGGAAACAGGGTCATTATAAGAGCCAGTGCCCGAATCCAGAGAAGAATATCGGACCTGCACGAGGGAGAGCATTTGTTATTAATGCTAGAGAGGCGTGTGAAGACCCGGAGCTTGTTACGGGTACGTTTACCATTAATAACTTATCAGCATCTATTATATTTGATACTGGTGCCGATAGAAGTTACGTGTGTAGAAATTTTTACACTAAATTGAATTGTTCATCATTACCTCTAGATGCTAAGTACATGATTGAGTTAGCTAATGGTAAACTAATTAAAGCCGATAAAATTTGCCGTGATTGTAAAATAAATTTAGCCGGAGAAACATTTAAGATTGATTTGATACCCGTAGAATTAGGAAATTTTGATGTAATAGTCGGCATGGACTGGATGTCCAAAATAGGAGCTGAAGTTGTGTGCGCCAAGAAGGCAATTCGCATTCCTCGTAAGGATAAAACGCCAGTAATGATTTATGGAGAGAAGGGTAACTCAAAGCTAAAACTCATTAGTTATTTGAAAGCTCAAAAGTGCTTGAAGAAAGGGTGCTATACTATCTTAGCACATGTTAATAAAGTCGAAAAGAAAGAAAAAGAGAAGTGCATCAATGACGTGCCTGTGGCAAGAGATTTTCCTGAAGTATTTCCGGAAGAGTTGCCGGGATTACCTCCATTTAGATCTGTAGAATTTCAAATAGATCTTGTACCAGGAGCTGCACCGGTTGCCCGTGCTCCATATAGACTTGCACCGTCCGAGTTAAAAGAACTTCAGAGTCAGTTAAAAGAATTACTGGATCGTGGATTCATACGACCAAGTACTTCACCGTGGGGAGCTCCAATTTTATTCGTCAAGAAGAAAGACGGATCTTTCCGAATGTGTATAGATTATCATGAATTAAATAAGTTAACTATCAAAAATCGGTATCCACTACCGAGAATTGACGACTTATTTGATCAACTCCAAGGATCATGTGTGTACTCGAAAATTGACCTAAGATCGGGCTATCATCAATTACGTGTCAAAGAAGAAGATATACCGAAAACTGCTTTTCGGACACGTTACGGTCATTACGAATTTTTGGTCATGCCGTTTGGATTGACGAATGCGCCAGCTGTATTCATGGACCTCATGAATCGAGTTTGTAGTCCATATTTAGATAAGTTTGTTATTGTTTTCATTGATGATATTCTTATCTATTCCAAGAGTGAGCAAGATCATGAGCAGCATTTAAGGTTGATATTAGAGTTGTTAAGAAAAGAACAGCTATATGCTAAATTTTCTAAATGTGCTTTCTGGTTGAAAGAAGTGCAATTTCTTGGCCACGTTGTTAGTAGCAAAGGAATTCAGGTTGATCCAGCAAAAATTGAAGCCATTGAAAAATGGGAGACTCCTAAGACACCAATGCAGATACGCCAATTTTTGGGTTTAGCCGGTTATTATAGAAGGTTTATTCAAGATTTTTCCCGAAGAGCTAAGCCGTTGACAGCGTTAACGCAAAAAGGGAAGAAATATGAATGGACATCTGAGCAGGAGAGTGCATTCCAATTACTAAAGAAGAAGTTGACTACGGCGCCTATTTTATCGTTACCAGAAGGGAACGATGATTTTGAAATATATTGTGACGCTTCGCGACAAGGTTTTGGTTGCGTTCTTATGCAACGGAAGAAAGTTATTGCATACGCATCCCGACAATTAAAGATTCACGAGCGGAATTATACGACGCATGATCTAGAACTGGGAGCAGTCGTGTTTGCATTGAAGATATGGAGACACTACTTGTATGGGGTTAAATGCACTGTGTTTACTGATCATAAAAGCCTTCAACATATTTTTGATCAGAAACAGCTGAACATGAGGCAACGTAGGTGGGTCGAGTTAATAAACGACTATGATTGTGAAATTCGTTATCATCCCGGGAAAGCGAATGTGGTGGCCGACGCTCTAAGCAGAAAGGAACGAGAACCAATTCGAGTACGAGCGATGAATATAAAAATTCGCATGAATCTCAACTCACAAATCAAAGAAGTTCAACGAGAAGCACTTACTAAAGAAAATATAGGAAATGAAATAATGAAGAAGTATGAGAAGCAACTCGTTATGCGGGAAGATGGAATTCGATATTTTGCAAACCGTATTTGGGTACCGAAGTTGGGTGGATTAAGGAAGTTGATATTGAATGAGGCACATAAGACAAGATACTCGATACATCCTGGAGTTGGAAAGATGTACCAAGATCTTAAGACACATTATTGGTGGCCTAATTTAAAGACAGACGTTGCAACATATGTTGGGGAATGTTTAACTTGTTCCAAAGTCAAAGCTGAACACCAGAAGCCGTCAGGGTTACTTCAACAACCAGAAATCCCAGAATGGAAATGGAACGGTATTACCATGGATTTCATCACGAAGTTACCAAAGACTGCCTGGGGATACGACACTATTTGGGTAATTGTTGATCGTCTTACCAAATCTGCACATTTCTTGCCTATAAAGGAAACGGATAGAATGGAGAAATTATTACGATTATATATAAAGGAAATAGTTTCAAGGCATGGAATACCTATTTCCATTATATCTGATCGTGATAGTAGATTTACCTCAAAGTTCTGGCAATCACTACAGGAGGCACTAGGAACTCGTTTGGATATGAGCACCGCATATCATCCGCAAACCGACGGGCAGAGTGAAAGAACAATTCAGACTCTTAAAGACATGCTCAGGGCATGTGTGATCGATTTTGGAAACGGATGGGATAAATATCTACCATTAGCAGAATTCTCGTATAATAATAGTTATCATGCGAGCATTAAAGCTGCGCCATTCGAAGCATTGTACGGAAGGAAGTGTAGATCTCCTATTTGTTGGAATGAAGTAGGAGATCGACAATTAACTGGTCCCGAGATCATACACGAAACGACTGAGAAGATAGTACAAATCAAGGAGAGATTGAAAACAGCCCGTAGTCGCCAAAAGAGCTACGCCGATGTTCGAAGGAAACCATTAGAGTTTCAGATCGGTGACATGGTTATGTTAAAGGTGTCACCGTGGAAAGGTGTAATACGCTTCGAAAAAAGGGGTAAACTGAACCCAAGATATGTAGGCCCGTTCAAGATTATCGAACGCATTGGACCGGTAGCTTATCGACTCGAGTTACCACAACAACTCGCTGGAGTACATAATACATTTCACGTCTCAAACCTTAAGAAGTGTCTTGCAAAGGAAGATCTCACCATTCCTCTTGAAGAAATCCATGTCGACGAGAAACTACAATTCATCGAAGAACCAATCGAAATCATGGATCGTGAAGTTAAACGGCTCAAGCAGAGCAACATACCGATCGTAAAGGTTCGTTGGAATGCTCGAAGGGGTCCTGAGTTTACTTGGGAATGAGAGGATCAGATGAAACAAAAGTATCCACACTTGTTTCTCGATGACGCAAAATAGGTACAATTTTAAAATTTCGGGACGAAATTTATTTAACGGGTAGGTACTGTAATGACCCGCACTTTTTCGATCGTTTTATACTTATAAGATTAATATTTACATAAATTAAACCTTACCAACATGATAAGCAATCCAAATTGTTGAGATTTATGTTTTCGAAAAGAGTTTTACACAACGTTTGACCGTCTAGTTTGACCGATGATATCACGAACTATATAATATATGATAATTATACGTTTGTGTATATATATGTATATATATGTATATATACATACTTAACATGATCTAAGGATGTTTTAATACCTCATTTTGTATTAATAACAATAAGTTATAAGTATATTTTGAAACTACTAACTTAAGTTTTCAAAACGATAACCATACGTAACGTTATTTGACATAAATACTTATGACCTATAATGTTTATACATATATCGTATAAGTAATGTATTTAATCACTTTTTAAGGACTTAAATACATAAAACAATATAAGTGTATTTACAAAAGATAGTTATATTTGAATCCTCGTTCCGTTTTCTCAAGATTTCTATACGTATATCGAGGGTATATGTACCCGTATCATACCCAGCTTCTATACGTATTTACTATCGGTATATACACATCAAATCAACATCTAAATCAGCCATATTACTGCCCTCCAAGAGAGGTAACCTTGATTGGATGCTAGCATGGAAAATTTCACAAGATTACAACATAAAAATCTTGTTTTGTCCCCCCCCATTCACGAAATTTTCACCTTATATACCCCATCCATTTTTCAATTTTTACTACATCATTTCTCTAGCTAGGAACACACACTTACAAGCCTCATGCATCCCTAAGAAATCCAGCAAAAATCCTCTCAAGAATCACCTTAATAACCACCATATCAAGATCAAACAAAAACACTACAAAATACTACTTTCATTTCAAGTTTATGTCCTAAGTTGCTTCCAATCTTTCATCCAATTCCATCACCCTTTTGGTTCTAGGTTCTTACTCCTCTTTTACAGCAATCTTGTCCAAGTAACTTGAGGTAGTAACTTTGTTCATAACCTTATTCGATTCATATATATATAGCTATCTTATTTTGTGGTATAAAATTTTAACAACAAGAACATAGTTTGAATGTTTTCAAACTTGTTTGCAAACTAAATAGATCCTTCTAACTTAACTTTTAAAATACTTCAAGACCTGTAATATAACATAAATATATGCTAATTTAACAAGGTATAACTTGGTTTTTCAAAGAACACCTTAAAAACTGAATTTACGACGTCGGAGTATAACCGGGGGCTGTTTTGGGTTGGATAATTAAAAACCATCTTAAACTTTGAATTGGAGGTTTATTTTCTGGAAAAATGATTTTTACTATGAATATGATAACACATAAAAATTTCATGATTTAACTCAAAGTATAAGTATTTTTAGAAAAATAATCATTTAAGGTTGTTTACATGATGGAAAATGATTAACTTCATAAGTTTCACTAAAGTTTGACCTATGACTTGTGATTTCGAATACAAACTAAGGTATTTACAGTTCATAGTCTTAAAGAGGGACTCGATCCAAGGAAGTGGCAAGTTGAATCAACGAAAACGGAGTTGTAACGAAGAAACTATGACCAAAACGAGATCGGATATCTAAGACTAGTTTAGCTACGAAAATAATTGGAGAAAATTAAATAAATCACATCTTTTTAAAATAACATGATATTTTATATATATGTACTCATAATTTAATTTTATATGGTTCAGGATCACCCGTAAACAATACGAGAAGATTAATCATAAGATCCCATGATTGTACGCAACACGTCATTTGACAACACCGGTACTTTATGTACGCAACACGTCATTTGACAACACCGGTACCGTGGGTCAAGATTAATCTCGACCAATACATATACGATGGGGGTTTTATTTATTTCATTGGGGGTTTATTAAACACCTAAAAATGAACCATTAAAATTGAATTACTAACATCGGACTGCTAACTACGGACTAAGGAATTATTAAAAGTATTAAAAGTATTATAAGTATATATATGTGACGTTTGTTTAAAAAGAAAAGGTATTGATATATTATATATGGATAGGTTCGTGATATCAATCGGAGACCAAGTCAAAATTACATATCTTCAAGACGAAAGTGAGTATATAGTCCCACTTTTAAACTCTAAGTATTTCGGGATGAGAATACATGTATTTTATGTTTTACGTTATGGACACAAGTAACTGAAAAATATATTCTACGTTGAGTTGTACCACTGGCATACTTCCCTGTAGCTTGGTAACTGTTATTTACAGCGGTATTGTAAACGCGAATCCTGTTGATAGATCTATCGGGCCTGACAACCCCAACCGGACTGGACGACCAGTATTCAATGGTTGCACAGTACTTCGTTTCGTGACTACACTTGGTACGGTGTAGTAAGATTTCATAATAAAGGGAATATGCGACGTGATTAAATGTTAAGTATGGTTACCAAGTGCTCAACCACTTAGAATATTCTTATTAAAATGTTTACATATGAAATCTTGTGGTCTATATTTATATCGCTGCCGGTATTAAACCTATATCTCACCAACTTTATGTTGACGTTTTAAACATGTCTATTCTCAGGTGATAACTAAAAGCTTCTGCTGCAACATGTTGAATTTAAGCAAGATCTTGAGTATGCATATTTGTGTCAAAAATAAAACTGCATATCCGAGGAATTGTAATGTAAAATATGCTAGAAATCGTATTGTTATCATCACATGTAAAGTTTGTAAGTCTAAGATTATCGCTAAACGATAATCATCTTTATATTGTCTAAAGCTTGTATTAATATAAGAGTTATGGTTTGTAATGTAAAATAAATGCAGTTGTTCTTTTAAAAATGTCGCATATAGAGGTCAATACCTCGCAATGAAATCATACGTTATCTAACTCGTTCTTATGGTTAAGGACGGGTTATGACATTACGCTACCCAAACTTGTAGAAATGTAACCACTAAATTAACCTACTCCTACTCCTAAAACTAAATTACATAAAATAAAAATTAAAAACTGAATTTGAAAATATAAAAGATTGTGTCTGAAGCTCGAGCACATGCCTGGTATTTATAGCATTTTGGCCTGCTACAGTAACCCATGCGATCGCATGGGTTTATGCCTATTTCCCATGCGATCGCATGGCCGCCAGATCCAGCTCACATATTTTTTGTACACTAGCTTGTCGACATATTTAATAAATATATATAATATATATATAATTTTATATAATTATATATATATTATATTATATTCTTGTGCATAGTTGACTCGTAATTTTGGCTCCGATGTTTCGTACGTTTACGCCCGGTTTATGTCTCGGTTCCGGTTTCTCGAACGTCTTTTCGTACAATTTAATATCGTGCAATTTGCGTTCCGCGACTTGCGTTCTTGTTAATCTTTAGAACTTTTTCTTCAATAAATTAAACCACTTGGAGTGTAACTTGTACGTTTGAGCATTTTGGACGTTTTCGCCTTTTAAATCTTCGTTTTTGACTTTAAATCTTCGTTTTCGAGCGATCTTCGTCTTTCGTCTTCACACTTATTTATTTTAAACAATTACAACTAAAAATAAGGAAATTACAATTAAAAACATTACATTTTGGAATGATATTGCGACTAAATATATGTTCTTTTGGAGCAATATCAATTAGAATTTTGCTTATAGATTTTAGAATTTTGCGACGCCGTTTATAGATTTTAGTGCCAATTTAAGTAATTGTCGTTTTCCGAATAAAATTGCATTTACCTTTAGACCTTTTGACGCAACTTTTTAGATTTAGTTTTTAGACTTTTAAGTTTCGACGTTTTTCTTTCTTATTTTTATTTTTTGACGTTTTTCGACGCGTAATCTTTTTCTTTCTTATTTCTCGACACGCGTAGTTCATCTTTGGTAGATGACTCGTCTATTCGAAACTTAAAAGTCTAAAAACTAAATCTAAAAAGTTGCGTCAAAAGGTCTAAAGGTAAATGTAATTTTATTCGGAAAACGACAATTACTTAAATTGGCACTAAAATCTATAAACGGCGTCGCAAAATTCTAAAATCTATAAGCAAAATTCTAATTGATATTGCTCCAAAAGAACATATATTTAGTCGCAATATCATTCCAAAATGTAATGTTTTTAATTGTAATTTCCTTATTTTTAGTTGTAATTGTTTAAAATAAATAAGTGTGAAGACGAAAGACGAAGATCGCTCGAAAACGAAGATTTAAAGTCGAAAACGAAGATTTAAATGGCGAAAACATCCAAAATGCTCAAACGTACAAGTTACACTCCAAGTGGTTTAATTTATTGAAGAAAAAGTTCTAAAGATTAACAAGAACGCAAGTCGCGGAACGCAAATTGCACAATATTAAATTGTACGAAAAGACGTTCGAGAAACCGGAACCGAGACATAAACCGGGCGTAAACGTACGAAACATCGGAGCCAAAATTACGAGTCAACTATGCACAAGAATATAATATAATATATATATAATTATATAAAATTATATATATATTATATATATTTATTAAATATGTCGACAAGCTAGTGTACAAAAAATATGTGAGCTGGATCTGGCGGCCATGCGATCGCATGGGAAATAGGCATAAAACCCATGCGATCGCATGGGTTACTGTAGCAGGCCAAAATGCTATAAATACCAGGCATGTGCTCGAGCTTCAGACACAGTCTTTTATATTTTCAAATTCAGTTTTTATTCTTTATTTTATGTAATTTAGTTTTAGGAGTAGGAGTAGGTTAATTTATTGGTTACATTTCTACAAGTTTGGGTAGCGTAACATTTATTTTACGGGTTTTCAAGTCGAAGTTCTGTCTGTGTAAAGCTACGCAATAAATACTCAATGTAAGTTATGTTCTCCTTTTTAAATTAATGTCTTGTAACTAAGTTATTATTATGCTTATTTAAATCAAAGTAATCATGATGTTGGGCTAAATATTTAAGATGAGGTAATTGGGCTTTGTACCATAATTGGGGTTTGGACAAAAGAACGACACTTGTGGAAATTAGACTATGGGCTATTAATGGGCTTTATATTTGTTTAATTGAATGATAGTTCGTTAATTTAGTGTAAAGATTTACAATTAGACGTACCTATAAATAACCACATACACTCGATCGGACACGATGGGCGGGATATTTATAAGTATTAATAATCGTTCATTTAACCGGACACGGGAATGGATTAATAGTCAATGGACTTATTAAAACAGGGGTGAATTATGTACAAGGACACTTGGCGTAATTGTTAACAAAGTATTAAAACCTTGGGTTACACGCAGTCGATATCCTGGTGTAATTATTAAAGAAAGTATTAAAACCTTGTTACAGTTTAAGTCCCCAATTAGTTGGAATATTTGACTTCGGATATAAGGATAATTTGACGAGGACACTCGCACTTTATATTTATGACAGATGGACTATTATGGACAAAAACCAGACGAACATATTGAATAATCCAGGACAAAGGACAATTAACCCATGGGAATAAACTAAAATCAACACGTCAAACATCATGATTACGGAAGTTTAAATAAGCATAATTCCTTTATTTTCATATTTAATTGTACTTCTAATTATCGCACTTTTATTTATTGTCATTGTATTTAATTGCACTTTTAATTATCGTATTTTATTTCATCGCAATTTTATTTATCGCAATTTCATTATCGTTATTTATTTTACGCTTTAAATTAAGTCTTTTATTTATTTTAATATTTTACATTAGGTTTTAACTGTGACTAAAGCTTTAAAATCGACAAACCGGTCATTAAAAGGTAAAAACCCCCTTTTATAATAATAATATTACTTATATATATATATATATTTGTATTTTTATAAGTTAAAACTAATATAGCGTTAAGCTTGTTTAATTTTCCCTGTGGAACGAACCGGACTTACTAAAAACTACACTACTGTATGATTAGGTACACTGCCTATAAGTGTTGTAGCAAGGTTTAGGTATATCCATTCTATAAATAAATAAATATCTTGTGTAAAATTGTATCATATTTAATAGTATTTCGTTGTAAAAATTTTAACTATTTTATATACACCTCTACGCACATCAAGTACTATTACAGCTTGTAGTTCATCTTTGGTAGATGACTCGTCTATTGAGAATATTGGGTTAGAAGGTTGTGGAATGGTGAATTTCGGGATCGAAGCAAATTCTTCTTCATTAATGGTACTTATCGGTCCCACCATTTTGGTCTCGGGGTAAAATTTTCAACGTTATCATTTTCCCAAGAGTACCAATTTGTCACCCTTACTTCTTCTTCATCCATTAATGGATCAATGATTTCGTTGGTAGAGGCTAATGTGTCGATATGTTGTGAAATTGGTAAAACTGAATAAAAAGTATCATCGGGATAGTTGGTGATTTCGGAGCTCTCGAATTCATCAAAATTCGATGATATGAGATTTTCTTGCACACGACTCCTCAGATCAATAGGTGTGTAATCTGATAGAGTTTCAGCTTGCCGATTTACAAACTCTCTCATTTGTTCATTTTGAACATCAAGTTCTTCAAGTTTGATTTTCATATAATCTAAAGAATTTTCAGGCACATAATTTTCCTCGTCTTCTGGTTGTTGAGTTTGGATATATTCTTGAGAATAATCCCAATTAGAATTGTATTTCTCATAATCATTCCATTCAGGTTCCATGGGTGCATAATTTTCCATAGGAACGTAATAATAACATTCCCATGTTGAGTGATAATCTCCACAGATTTCACAACCAGTTATTGTTTCGTCATTCGTGATCCAAGATTGACCGAACGAATTGTCATCAACACCCGTTTGAGAGTATTGATTAAATTGATTTCGGATGTCATAAAGAGTTTCCAAAATATTCTCGAGATTTTCCATAATGCACTTATTACCAAATTTTAGCTACAATGTGGTGCATTTACTAATTATCCTATTAGTTATAAAACTAAAAATTATATAAGTTATCAAATTAATAGACTTTTCTGCTTTTGCCCACGTTTCGAATAGCCAATAGATGCAGCAGGGAGCCAGAACCCTTTAAATCGGAAGCTCACAACTCAGCCACTAACAAATTCAACTATTACTACGAAGCAGAAAATTTGGATGTCTATCAATTTAACCGCTTAAAATAATTTTTCGTTTGGAATTTTAAAGAAAATAAAAATCTATGTCCTAAAAACTAGCGTGTCGAGAAATAAGAAAGAAAAAGATTACGCGTCGAAAAACGTCGAAAAATAAAAATAAGAAAGAAAAACGTCGAAACTTAAAAGTCTAAAAACTAAATCTAAAAAGTTGCACCTAAAGGTCTAAAGGTAAATGCAATTTTATTCGGAAAACGACAATTACTTAAATTGGCACTAAAATCTATAAACGGCGTCGCAAAATTCTAAAGCGCCTAAATCTTAATCTAAAGAAAAAGCACTTAAGGGATTTTACGGCAAAGCCTAAAAATATAGAAATATAAAAATAACTACGGCAAAACTAAATTTAAAACTATATAGCGAACGATAAATATTACGAAATAAACGATAAAAATGCAAATTAGAACTAAAATGATAAAAATACAAATTTTATAAAAATATAATTTTTATATTATTTATTATATAAATATATTAAACTATATAATTAATAATAATAATTAAAACTTAATATTACTAATTAAAAATTAAAACTAAAATAAACTAATTAACATATTATAACTAAACCCTAAATAATAATAATAAATATATTAAAACCCTACGCGAATTAAATGCAGTCCAAGGTTTGGGTCTATCACGTCAGCCATGCGACCGCATGGTTTTACAACATCCGGCTCATGCGATCGCATGGGCCTGGCTTCCAGTTTTTTTTTTAATTTTATATTATTTTTCTAAAAATTATATATAAATATATTTATACAAAAATAAATTAAAAATATAGCGTTTCGCCGAGTCCCCGGCAGCGGCGCCAAAAACTTGATGTTAAAGCGAAGGGGTACAAAATATGACAAAATATGATACAATTTTACACAAGTTATTTATTTATTTATAGAATGGATATACCTAAACCTTGCTACAACACTTGTAGGCAGTGTACCTAATCGTATAGTAGTGTAGTTTTTAGTAAGTCCGGTTCGTTCCACAGGGATACTTTAGCCAAGTTTAACACTATATTAGTTTTAATTGTAAAAATACAAATATATATATATATATATATATATATAAGTAGTATTATTATTATAAAAGGGGGTTTTTACCGTTTAATGACAGGTTTGTCGATTTCAAAACTTTAGTCGCAGTTAAAACCTAATGTAAAATATATTAAAAATAAGACTTAATTTAAAGCGTAAAGTAAATAACGATAATGAAATTGCGATAAATAAAAGTGCGATAAAATAAAATTGCGATAATTAAAAAATACGATAATTAGAAGTGCAATTAAATACAATGACAGTAAATAAAAGTGCGATTATTAAAAGTGCAATTAAATATAAAAATAAAGGAATTATGCTTATTTAAACTTCCGTAATCATGATATTTGACGTGTTGATTTTAGTTTATTCCCATGGGTTAATTGTCCTTTGTCCTGGATTATTCAATATGTCCATCTGGTTTTTGTCCATAACAGTCCATCAGTCATAAATATAAAGTACGAGTGTCCTCGTCAAATTATCCTTATATCCGAAGTCAAATATTCCAACTAATTGGGGACTTAAACTGTAACAAGGTTTTAATACGTTGTTTAATAATTACACCAGGATATCGATTGCGTGTAACCCAAGGTTTTAATACTTTGTTAACAATTACGCCAAGTGTCCTTGTACATAATTCACCCCTGTTTTAATAAGTCCATTGACTATTAATCCATTCCCGTGTCCGGTTAAATGAACGATTATTAATACTTATAAATATCCCGCCCAACGTGTCCGATCGAGTGTATGTGGTTATTTATAGGTACGTCTAATTGTAAATCTTTATACTAAATTAACGAACTATCATTCAATTAAACAAATATAAAGCCCATTAATAGCCCATAGTCTAATTTCCACAAGTGTCGTTCTTTTGTCCAAGCCCCAATTATGGTACAAAGCCCAATTACCCCATCTTAAATATTTAGCCCAACATCATGATTACTTCGATTTAAATAAGCATAATAATAACTTAGTTACAAGACATTAATTTAAAAAGGAGAACATAACTTACATTGAGTATTTATCGCGTAGCTTTACACAGAAAGAACTTCGACTTGAAAACCCGTAAAATAAACGTTACGCTACCCAAACTTGTAGAAATGTAACCACTAAATTAACCTACTCCTACTCCTAAAACTAAATTACATAAAATAAAAATTAAAAACTGAATTTGAAAATATAAAAGACTGTGTCTGAAGCTCGAGCACAGGCCTGGTATTTATAGCATTTTGGCCTGCTACAGTAACCCATGCAATCGCATGGGTTTTATGCCTATTTCCCATGCAATCGCATGGTCGCCAGATCCAGCTCACATATTTTTTGAACACTAGCTTGTCGACATATTTAATAAATATATATAATATATATATATATATAATTTTATATAATTATATATATTATATTATATTCTTGTGCATAGTTGACTCGTAATTTTGGCTCCGATGTTTCATACGTTTACGCCCGGTTTATGTCTCGGTTCCGGTTTCTCGAACATCTTTTCGTACAATTTAATATCGTGCAATTTGCGTTCCGCGACTTGCGTTCTTGTTAATCTTTAGAACTTTTTCTTCAATAAATTAAACCATTTGGAGTGTAACTTGTACGTTTGAGCATTTTGGACGTTTTCGCCTTTTAAATCTTCGTTTTCGACTTTAAATCTTCGTTTTCGAGCGATCTTCGTCTTTCGTCTTCACACTTATTTATTTTAAACAATTACAACAAAAAATAAGGAAATTACAATTAAAAACATTACATTTTGAAATGATATTGCGACTAAATATATGTTCTTTTGGAGCAATATCAACAGCCCAACTTTTATTGTAAAAAAAAATGCTGTCTTCTAGGCCTAGGTTCAAACTCAGAACCTCTCGTTCCCCCATCATACTACCAAACCATTCTTCTACCCTGTAATTTCTGTTTATATTCAATTGCTAATTTTATTAACCCGTCACTTTCTGTGTTCATCTTCTTCCATAAAAACCAAAACCCATTTACAACTTCATCATTAATATTTCGATCCATCTATCATCTATATCATTATCAATCATCATCCTAACTTATAATCATAATCCTAAATCATAACTATAATCATACCTCATAATTCGTAAATCATAATTATAATCTTTTCATCACCCTCGTTATTTATGTATACGTATCATCATCTTTTACTTCACATTCTCTCATCATCGTTAACAAAAAATATAGAAACATATACGCAGCAATTAGTTCATCATCTAATCATAATCACATAGGATCATAACCTCATAATTTCCATAATATCATTATCATCATGAACCCGTCATCATCATCATAATCATAATCGTTATCATTTCAGTTTCACCGTTAAAACCCATTAGAAACAGACACGTAAAGCTGCAGTGTAGCAGCAACGATGAGAAACAACCAACAAAAAAATATATATATAGCGATTTAGTGATGGTTTGCGAAGTTGCAGCAGGAAAAACAGAAAACTCTAGTTACGTTTGTGGGTGTGGCAGACAGGAACTGTAGCAGTTAACAATAGTAGAATAGTAGCATGACAAGTGGTTAAGTTAGTGGGTTGTGGGGTTCTTGATTGTGCTGTAAAAGAGTATTGGTTGGTTGTTATATAGTGTATTTGTCACAAAGTCAAAAAGCACTTGGTCTTGATTGATGCAACCAAACAGAAACCGACAGGCTGTTAGCAGCAAAAAAATATACTGTATATAAAAAGATTGAAAGTAGTTATACGTGTTCACAAAATGAAGGTTGTGGGGTTATGGATTGTTTGATTAAAACTTTCGGCCAAGAAAAAAATATCACGCAGTATTTATTTATTTGCAAGTGGGTTGTTTGATTCATATTTGTCGGCCATACTTCATTTCCTTTTTATGACAACCGACAGGAACAATCATTCGATCCTTACCATTCACGCACTACCCCATCAAATATATTTACGTTATAATGGGACTCGGAAACAACAAAGGTATTGCAGCAGCTCAAACAGGCTGTTGGAAGTTGGGTCTGTTGGTTCGAATAATTAATAAGAGGGAATGTAGAAACATGTATAGCAGTAACAACAAGTGAGTTTCAGTTGTTATGGTGATTCAAGTGAAAACATAAAAAGGAAAAGGGTTGTTTTGGTTTAAGATCGAATAGGAAAAGAAACAGAAGAAAGGAAAAAAAAAATATACGGTGAAGGTTGTAAAGTGATGGTTGATGGTTCATGTTTAAATCAGAAAACAAGAACTGTCGAGGATGGTTATATTTGTAAATGACTAAAAAAAAAGAAAGGAGCAGCTGCAATGGTGGTTTGGTGAGAATCACGGTGGTGGTGATTGTAATAAGTTGTGATTTTATGCGGGTTTGGTTTTGGTTTAGTGCAGCAACAATAAGTATATGATAGTAGTAGTTTATGGTTCGTGTTGATGGGCTGCAAAAACAGGAAGGAAACATCAGTGGTTTTCAATAGTTTGAAGTGGTGTTTGTTGGTGATCTTTCTCTAACAGCAAGACAGAAAACAAGTAAGTTTTGTTTCTCTCCCTCTCCCCATTTAACTCTCGGATGGAAGTAGTCATTTTATATCTATAAGTTAATGATTATATATTGTCAAGGATTTGATCTCGATTGTTTTGTAGCGAAGAAGGTGGTCGATAGAGAATCTCGAGCAGGAAGAAGGAAGGACAGGTAATAGTAATAGATAGGACCTGAAACAGATTCGTACGCTTTCATTGTTATTGACAGCTAACAAATTCGATTGCAATTGTTTTGTAGTGTTTAATTGAAGTCGTCCAAGAATCTTGAGCAGGGAAAGGAAGGACAGTCGACATGTATCAAACGCAGACATGGTTCTTCAAACAAGAAGAAGAAAACAAGAATAATAAATCAGATTATTACAGGAAACAAATTCGTACACTTATTTGATATTTATTTCTAACAAATTTTGTTTTGTATCTGCGATTGAATTCGACGTTTTTATTCTTATCAGACAAGAAGAACAATTGAATCGTTGTAAAACAGATTCCCTAATTTTTATTGATTTTTCTTTCTTCTGTTTCTTTCTGAATTGTATCAATTATAGAATGTAAAGAGATAGTCATACAGTAACAAGATTCGATTTTAGTTGTATTTCACTTTCTATACACAGTAATTGATTGTTTTAGTAGGTTGTTTTCTAGTAGCAATTGGAGTCGACAGAGTTCAATAAGAAGATATATAAATAAAGGGAAAGAAGATTGAGAATATTGACAGAGGTATTCAAGCCAGGAGTAACAACAAAGAATGCTCGACAGAAGGAATCAATTCGTACTGGATAATAAATAAAAAAAAGGAGAAAGGGAGTGCTAACAGAATTTGGATGAATTAGAGATTAGATTCGATTTGGTAGACTGTAAACAAAAATCCTTACAGTGATCGTGATATGAAACTGATCCCTGAATTTGATTATGTAATTGTATTAATCCGTATTAATTAATCTAAACAAATAGTTATTGATACAAAAATATTGATGTATATATTGTATATGTATATATATATATATATATATATATATATATATATATATATCTGCTTTTATACATCTGTATTTATATATCTATATGTATATATCTGTATTTGCATATCATGATTAATCTTATTGATTAATAAATATAATAACAATAATAACACTAATATTAGTATTTAATATTTATTTTAATAATAATAATGAAAGTAATAATAATTAGATTAATAAAGATAACAAGTTAAATGTACTAAATTTCATGTCTATATAATATCTATTGAAAATAATAATATAACTAATACTGATATTAATATTAATACCAGTATTAATTATAATAATGAAAGTAATAATAATATTATTATAACAACTATATTTTAACTTGTAATAAGATTTCATATATTAAACTTACATATTATTAATTATGTAATATTTATGTTATATAATAACATTTTTGAATAATTAATATTTATATGTGTTATATATAATACAATATACATATATTATAGAAGTCATACATATATATATATATATATATTTATTCTAGTAACAACTTAACTATTCTATATATTGTTTTACATATTTATTTATAACAATAATTTCATACAAATAATTAATAACATTTATTATATATATATATATATATATATATATATATATATATACAATTAGTTGTTCGTGAATCGTCGGGAACAGTCGAATGTCCAATGAATGTATAGAAACAGTTCAAAAATTTTGAGACTCAGGATAACAGACTTAGCTTATCGTGTCAAAATATATTAAATCGTATCGAGAGTTCGGTTTAAAATTAGTCAAAAATTTCCGGGTCGTGACAGTACCTACCCGTTAAAGAAATTTCGTCCCGAAATTTGAGTGGTGACAGTTGGAATTGAAATCGAGAAAGTTTTAGTACCAGGTTTGAACTCAGATTCTTAATAGAAAGATTTTCATCGTCTAAGAATGTTTCATCGAAGGAAATGTAAAGATTTCTTCGAGATAGATACGTAGATAGTTTTATGAATGCCTTACTCGGGTCGAGTTCGGGTTCATAATGAATTCGAATCAAGTAACATGGTTCATGATGAATACAAGTCAAGTAACACGGTTCGTGGTGATAGTAAGATTGATCAAGCATTACTATCATCACAATCCATTAGAACTTCTGCATGACTTACTGTAATATAATAACGTTGATCAAGTGTCATTATATTACATTAATTCATGCTTTCATTCCAATATTACTCTAAGATATCAAAGGATTCAAAACTTCTAGGGTTTCACTAGAATTTAGAAGTCAAAACAGTTTTCGTTATGATATACTAAGGATTGAATGAAGGCGAAGATAATTACGAATGTGAATGATATAAGGATTCTTTCAGGATGTTGAGGATATTCACAATTAAGGAAGATACAACGATATCATAGAAATATTGAAGATATTATAAAGAAGAAATAAGATATTATTCGTTTTTCGAGCTTTTTCCACGTACCATTCTTTTATTATCAAACTTTTGATTGTTACAGTCATCAATAGTTTTTGCTGCTTTTTCATTTCTTTTAATACTCCGAGAATTGATTTCGTAAATTGGGGTACTTAGTCAGAATTTCAGAATGAAAGATCATAATTCTAAAAGATACATGTTATATGTATACATATAACTGTTGATGTAGAAATGCTGCGAGATTCAAAATAATATTTGAAGCTTTTTGGTATGACAACTATCGTCACCAGATGCAGATGGGCACAGGATGGGGTTTCGACAAATATAATGATTTTTCGAAATGTCAAAGATCAATGAAGTTGCCGGTAAGTTTACTGCTAATGTGATGAGATATAAAGGGTTCTCTGGTATCAATGACGAAAGGCAAACTTATATATCAAAGTTATAATAAGGCTAATCCGAATGAAAGTCGAAGTTGATTTGCTGGAGCTGTGACAAAATTGGCTAATTTTGGAAAGGTATTGTAAAGTTATTTTCGGTAATAACACGCCAATGGATCTGGTACAGTTTTGAATTCAAAGTATGGCTTTGAAAGATGTAGGAATCTAAAAGTGATGTCTTCTGTTAAATCTTGACTTGGATTTTGATCGGTCAAAATCCGAATATGAAATTAAATTTGAATGAAAATAGTTGTTCTTTGGTGAACGGATACGTATATGTGTAGTTGTATGCAGGATAGTAAATGACTGTTGAATTAGATTCGAAGAATGTACTGTGTAACTTATTAATGTGAAATCTAAATATTCCTCGGGTATTACCTACCCGTTAAAATATTTTCACCATTAACAGTTTGTACAAAAGAATTTTTAAATTACAATCTTTATGAAAATATACATACATATATATTTTATTCAGATGTAATCATGGATTTAATGAGTCAATATAATGTTAAACTCATTTGATTTACGGTTAGAACTAGAGTACATAATCTCTAAAACATTAAAGATTACATAATCTTCATGTAGAACGAAAATAAATGACGTAGAACGATAGGTAGAACGATGATTAAGTGCGAGGTATGGATTGTGATGTTTGAGAGGTGTGATGTTGAAACTTGGGTTGTTGGCGGTACTGGTATTGATGTTGGTGGTACTGTTGGTGCCGATGATGTTGCTGAAGCTGGTACGTTTTGCACCATATTTTCTAAAGCTATAACTCGGGCGCGAAGCTCGTTGATTTATTCCATTACTCCAGGTTGATTGGCGGTTTGAATAAGGAAATGAAAAAGGTTTAGAATTTTAGATAGCACCTACTCGTGATGAGCTATCCTGGAAATGAGGCTAAAAATGGTGTTTCGGATAGGTTCGCCGGTAAGTGCTTCAGGTTCTTCGCCAATAGGGCAATATGTTGGGTGGAAAGGATCTCCTTCTTCGTAATTCCATTGATTAAGTCGACTACGAACCCATCCCCAATTCATCCAGAATTGATGATGGCTGATTTCTTGATCCATTCTGGTTACACTGCTTTCAGAGTTCGAGTAGAAATCCATATCGGAATAGCTATCGAATCTGAGAAACTTGAACTGGTTGCAGAATTCATCTTGCACGGTTAGATAAAGGATTTTTTATATGAAATGATTTTCGGATATCGAATGATATTCTAATTACATAGAATACCTAATACCTATATATAGTATAGAGTATCCCGTAGATTACGGAGGAAATTAAGGAAACGTGTTAGACAAGGTCTAATGTGATGGAATATGAATTCGTCTGTACACCATCTATGCAATAATTGCAATAAGACGTGTCGAGACTGAAATTGATAAGTAGATATTTTTCGACAAGGAATGATAAGCAAAACTTTTGACATGCAGACCAGGTTCAAGTCCAGACTTATTAATGTATCCTAACAACTACTAGGTCAAAGTCCAGACTCATTAATGCATCCTAACAACTATATGTTAGACACACTAATGCAAGACCTGGTTCGCTAAGACCACCGCTCTGATACCACATGTCATATGTGGGGACGCATCCCACTCAGTGCCTTCCCAGTTAACCGCCTGGTGACCACTGAGCGTACCTCAGACACTGATTTTACAGCCCTGCCTCTCGGCAAAGCCAACCATATTCGGACCACGAGGAGTAAGAGCCAATGCTTCATCACAGGTAACACTGTGAGAACCCCCTCTACGATTAAGCTGACGAGACAGCTTAAACCAGCTCTGATACCACATGTCATACCCCGTCCAAATCCACTTGAACGAATACAATAACATCTGGTACCATCACGATGAACTGACTTCTATATGCCATGAACGACTCCAAGTAATATCTTTAAAATGAGCAAATGCACAGCGGAAGATTTCTTTCAGACCTGAGAATAAACATGTTTTAAAAGTATCAACCAAAAAGTTGGTGAGTTCATAGGTTTATCATAAACAATAAAATTCATCATTTTGATAGACCACAAGATTTTAAATATAGTACACCTATCTCGTGTACAAAAATGAATTTCATAATGCTTAGTAGAGTAGGTTCGTATCCTTTTCTCCCCCATAGGTTGCCTCGCGATTTTTAAATAACCGTACACATATATCGTGCATAAAAATAATACACATAACCTGTGTATAAAAATCATTCTCTCGATACATAACATTCACATCACTTGGTGGCAATTATCATGTCCACATAATTCAATGGTGGCAATTATCATGTCCACATAATTCAATGGTGGCAATTATCATGTTCACATAATTCAATGGTGGCAATTATCATGTCCACATAATGCACTAATAATTCGCAGAACTTCTGTCTGCATAATAATTCATTCGAGGAATGTTTTGCTTGTGTCTATCTCGTCAAACATTTATAAAAGCATTTCATGTATTCGCAGTTCAAAATATATTTCAAAAGCATTTAATAAAGTAGTTGTAAAAATAGCGCATGTATTCTCAGTCCCAAAAATGTAAAGAGTAAAAGGGATTCAAATGAACTCACAATACTGTATTTTGTAGTAAAAATACTTATGACGATATTGAACAATGCAGGGTTGGCCTCGGATTCACGAACCTATATCATGTATATATATTAACACACATAATTGTAATCGAACAATTTATATATATAAGACTTTATTAGTTATATCATTTTTATATTAATAACCTATATGTTTCATATATTTATTTTATATATTTAAAATAAATAAAAATATTAATTTTGTTATGTCATATGTATTTAATACATTTTTGTATATATATGTATATATATCATTTGTTTGTTAAAATTATATTAATACTAAAGTAATATTAGAAATGATAAAAATAATAATAATGATAATAGAGTTAAAAATGATACTTTTAATGTAAATGATAAAATGATAACTTTAATAAAAATAATACTTTTAATAAAAATGATAATTTTAATAATAATGTATACTAATAATAATAATTCTAAAAAAATGATTTTACTAATAATAATAATGATACTATTATTTATGTTAATAACTATAATGATAATAATACTACTAATAATAATACTAATACTTATGATAATAATAATAATAATAATCACAATTTTAATATTTAGTGTTAGTTTAATAATAATGATAATAACAATAACGATAAGATAATTATAATAATAAGAATAAGATAATAATATTAATAAATAAATGAAGAGATAAGTAACTACCTCAAAGGAGTAACCTTAAAAAAATGCCCAAGTCCGGGTTTAAACCCACGACCTCCCGCTAACCCGATAACAACCTTAACCATTCACGCTATCTTATTTTGTGCTATTATCCACATTTAAATTTAACCCATTTTCATCTTATAAATAATCTAGACCCCTTACCTAATTCAGAATTCTCGGCCCAATGGCTAAACCTCACGGCACAATTAATCAAGCTACGACCCATCTGAAAATAATCTATTTCGGCCCAACACCTCAAGTTTTGATAACAGCCCAACTTTTATTGTAAAAACAAAATGCAGTCGTCTAGGCCTAGATTCAAACTCAGAACCTCTCGTTCCCCCATCATACTACCAAACCATTCTTCTGCCTTGTAATTTATGTTTATATTCAATTGCTAATTTTATTAACCCGTCACTTTCTGTTTTCATCTTCTTCCATAAAAACCAAAACCCATTTACAACTTCATCATTAATATTTCGATCCATTTATCTTCTATATCATTATCAATCATCATCTTAACTTATAATCATAATCCTAAATCATAACTATAATCATACATCATAATTCGTAAATCAAAATTATAATCTTTTCATCACCCTCGTTATTTATGTATACGTATCATCATCTTTTACTTCACCTTCTCTCATCATCGTTAACAAAAAATATAGAAACATATACGCAGCAATTAGTTCATCATCTAATCATAATCACATAAGATCATAACCTCATTATTTCCATAATGTCATTATCATCATGAACCCATCATCATCATCATAATCATAATCGTTATCATTTAAGCTTCACTGTTAAAACCCATTAGAAACAGACACGTAAAGCTGCAGTGTAGCAGCAGCGATAAGAAACAACCAAAATATATATATATATATATATATATATATATATATATATATATATATATATATATATATATATATATATATATATATATATATATATATATATAGCGATTTAGTGATGGTTTGCGAAGTTGCAGCAGGAAAAACAGAAAACTCTAGTTACGTTTGTGGGTGTGGCAGACAGGAACTGTAGCAGTTAACAATAGTAGAATAGTAGCATGACAAGGTGGTTAAGTTAGTGGGTTGTGGGGTTCTTGATTGTGCTATAAAAGAGTATTGGTTGGTTGTTATATAGTGTATTTGTCACAAAGTCAAAAAGCACTTAGTCTTGATTGATGCAACCAAACAGAAACCGACAGGCTGTTAGCAGCAACAAAAATATATATAAAAAAAGATTGAAAGTAGTTATACGTGTTCACAAAATGAAGGTTGTGGGGTTATGGATTGTTTGATTAAAACTTTCGGCCAAGAAAAAAAATATCACGCAGTATTTATTTATTTGCAAGTGGGTTGTTTGATTCATATTTGTCGGCCATACTTCATTTCCTTTTTATGACAACCGACAGGAACAATCATTCGATCCTTACCATTCACACACTACCTCATCAAATATATTTACGTTATAATGGGACTCGGAAACAACAAAGGTATTGCAGCAGCTCAAACAGGCTGTTGGAAGCTGGGTCTGTTGGTTCGAATAATTAATAAGAGGGAATGTAGAAACAGTTATAGCAGCAACAACAAGTGAGTTTCGGTTATTATGGTGATTCAAGTGAAAACATAAAAAGGAAAAGGGTTGTTTTGGTTTAAGATCGAATAGGAAAAGAAACAGAAGAAAGGAAAAAAAATATGTGGTGAAGGTTGTAAAGTGATGGTTGATGGTTCATGTTTAAATCAGAAAACAAGAACTGTCGAGGATGGTTATGTTTGTACATGACTAAAAAAAAAAAAAAAGGAGCAGCTGCAATGGTGGTTTGGTGAGAATCACGGTGGTGGTGATTGTAATAAGTTGTGATTTTATGCGGGTTTGGTTTTGGTTTAGTGCAGTAATAATAAGTATATGATAGTAGTAGTCTATGGTTCGTGTTGATGGGCTACAAAAACAGGAAGGAAACATCAGTGGTTTTCAATAGTTTGAAGTGGTGTTTGTTGGTGATCATTCTCCAACAGCAAGACAGAAAACAAGTAAGTTTTGTTTCTCTCCCTCTCCCCATTTAACTCTCAAATGGAAGTAGTCATTTTATATCTATAAGTTAATGATTATATATTGTCAAGGATTTGATCTCGATTGTTTTGTAGCGAAGAAGGTGGTCGACAGAGAATCTCGAGCAGGAAGAAGGAAGGACAGGTAATAGTAATAGATAAGACCTGAAACAGATTCGTATGCTTTCACTGTTATTGACAGCTAACAAATTCGATTGCAATTATTTTGTAGTGTTTAATTGAAGTCGTCCAAGAATCTTGAGCAGGGAAAGGAAGGACAGTCGACATGTATCAAACGCAGACATGGTTCTTCAAACAAGAATAAGAAAACAAGAATAATAAATCAGATTATGACAGGTAACAAATTCGTACACTTATTTGATATTTATTTCTAACAAATTTTGTTTTGTATCTGCGATAGAATTCGACGTTTTTATTCTTATCAGACAAGAAGGATAATTGAATCGTTGTAAAACAGATTCCCTAATTTTTATTGATTTTTCTTTCTTCAGTTTCTTTCTGAATTGTATCAATTATAGAATGTAAAGAGATAGTCATACAGTAACAAGATTCGATTTCAGTTGTATATCACTTTCTATACACAGTAAATGATTGTTTTAGTAGGTTGTTTTCTAGTAGCAATTGGAGTCGACAGAGTTCAATAAGAAGATATATAAATAAAGGGAAAGAAGATTGAGAATATTGACAGAGGTATTCGAGCCAGGAGTAACAGCAAAGAATGCCAGACAGAAGGAATCAATTCGTACCGAATAATAAATAAAAAAAATAAAAGGAGAAAGGGAGTGCTAACAGAATTTGGCTGAATTAGAGATTAGATTCGATTTGGTAGACTGTAAATAAAAATCCTTACAGTGATCGTGATATGAAACTGATCCCTGAATTTGATTATGTAATTGTATTAATCCGTATTAATTAATCTAAACAAATAATTATTAATACAAAAATATTGATGTCACACCCCCTAAATAGAACCGGGGGTAATCTGTGACTAACCAATATCATAACACAAGTGTAAAGCGAGAACGACTCTATATGAGACGTTTTAATTAAAAACCAATGTATTAACGCAGCGGAAAGTATTAAGTCATTACAATTTGTAAATCCAAAATTTAAATGTAAACTAAATTGTTTTAATGCATAATGTAAGTGATAAAAATGCGTACTCCAAAGCAGCAAAGCCCAAATAGCACACAAAGTCTTTAGCAATCTTCACCTGAGACAAAACATGCTTAAAGAGTCAACCAAAAAGGTTGAGTGAATAACATAGGTTTAATATATAGTTTTAGACCACACGATTTAGTTATCAAAAGCAGATGCTGAAAGTTATGATATCGATACGTAAACAAAGTTACCCCAGGACACCTTGAACTGTCAGTGTCGTTTAATCATTATTATGTAATCAAAGACCAACGGTCAAATGGATAGAGACGTCACTCTCAATAGCGCTATTCACAATAACTAAGCTTGCCTTTATAAGTAGCAATTAACGATATCATGGTAGGGATTTAGCATGAATCAAAGCATGTCAGCACAGTTAAATAGTTTGCGGGTACTTGTGTCTAAGCGTAAAACAGTTTGAAAGCAAGCATGTGTCTCACCCCAATAGTTATAAAATAAGTAATAGAGAAAGTTAAAAAGCGGGGCTATGAAGTTCACCTTAATAACAAGCAAACAAATCCACGCAAGTAGTATGAATGGAGTGTGTAAGCAGAGATCTCAACCTAGAGATATAATATTTGATTAGGTAATGTCTAATAGACATATAGCTTGTTTATTAATATAGTAAACTATATTAACAGTGACCGTTTTCGAGAAAGTTATATGTATATAAGTGATAATATTATTAGTGTTATTATGTGTTACTATATAGGTATGTGTATAGGTGATACTAATAATAGTATTATTAATTACTTTAATTATTCAACTATTATGTAAGTTATCACTATATGTTACGTGTATAATTATATCTATGTGATACATACATCTATATTCTTTATTATTATTATTATATATGTATGTGTTCATAACTATATGATACATATATTGTAGGTGTATGTGTTACATATATAATAGTGTATGATGGTACATATACATATTCTTATTACTTTTCTTATTATTATTAGGTTTACTAACTTATTAGTTTACATAATGAACATTCATACATACATACACACGTACATATACATACACATATACACATACATATACACGTATGCATATATTTACATATACACACACATATACATACAGTGTATACATGCACATACGTACGTATGCATGCATGCATGCACGTACACCATGATCATAACCTAAATATCTTTAACATAAAATCTTAAGTCTCCAATCATAATAACAAGTCATATTTATTAACCCTAACTCTTATTAATCATGTATTATCCAAGACTTCTAACCCTAATCTTCTTTTAATCTTTTAATCTTAACATAAAATCATAAGTTTGTAACTTAATAACTAGTGTCTTTCTAGCCAATTCATAATCTTTATCTACCTTTACTAACTAATTCATAACTCTTCACATAAAATCATAACTTTTCTTCATAATTAATAGTTACATTCATTAACCCTAATCATCATCACCCTAACTTTTAACATAACCTAAATACTTTTATGATCATACTTCACATTCAAAATCTTTATTCACTTACAAGTTACCTCATAAAATCATAACTAATTATAATACTTGATCCAATTTTTAACCTTTAACAACATCATTAATCTTTATCAACTTTTAACACATAAAATCATAAGCTAAACCTTAATACATATAATTATTATCCAAAAGATTTACGTGAGGTTTACTAGAGTTTAATGGGCTACCTAATTCAAGATTAAGAGTGGGATTTGGTGATGATAAGGGTGCGTACAGAAACAGAAAACAGAAGCAGCAATAACGACCCAACACAAGGTCTGTTTGGGTCTTCTTGATCACGTACAGCAACAGCAGCAAACCAGGAAAGGAACGCAGCAACAAGAGTGATTTGTAAGGCTGTTTGATCATGCAGGAACAGAAAAAAAACAGCAAGACAAACAGAAACGATGAGTGATTTTTGGGCTGTAAAAAGTGTCGAATTATACAGCAGAAATAGAAGTAACTTACTCGATCTTCCTGAGCTGTTTTGGACGAACCAGAAGGCTGAACAGGTGCTACAACAGACGAATGCAGCAGCTGGATTGCAGGTTGATTTGTTGGTTGAATGTGTCGACTAAAAAAAATTGGATGATGGATGTTCAGTCGCCAATAAGGGAGGGAAAACAGGAGAGAAAGCAGGTAATATGTCGACTGAAATTGCAGGAGATTTTGTGGTGATTTAATCTGAAAATCACGATGGTTATATAGATAGAGTGAGTTTCCTAATTGCATTCAACTTCTTGGAGATCAAGGAAGGTATTTGAGATTAACTAGGATTAAAAAGACTTGGAGTTCAAGCTGCATAATACACAGCCGATACATATCAGATACATATGATCCTATTTTTTTTATACGGCTCTTTACCTATTTATTTATGTATTATATATATATTTTCTTTTATTATTATTATTATTATTATTATTATTATTATTATTATTATTATTATTATTATTATTATTATTATTTATTAATATTGTAAATATTAGGGTTACATTTATTTAGATACATTTTATTTATATATATTAGACACTAACTTCTATTAATTAACTTTGGTTCTAACTAGTTTGTAGTAAATTTTATAGTTTATACAATATCACTTAAGTATTTATATACATTTATAGTTTGTATAATAAAATAATACACAAAAACATAAGCTTTATATAACATGAAATATCGATCAAAAGTTAATATTCAATCAACGGTTGTTAAACAAAGTTTACGAGTACATAAAGTCCTATTAATGGAACAGAAAATAATAGGTATAGCAGAAATGAAAAGAAAAAATTTAGGATTATCATAATTGATGTATATACTGTATATGTATATATATATATATATATCTGCTTTTATACATCTGTATTTATATATCTATATGTATATATCTGTATTTGCATATCATGATTAATCTTATTGATTAATAAATATAATAACAATAATAAACTAATATTAGTATTTAATATTTATTTTAATAATAATAATGAAAGTAATAATAATAAGATTAATAAAGATAACAAGTTAAACGTACTAAATTTCATGTCTATATAATATCTATTAAAAATAATAATATAACTAATACTGATATTAATATTAATACTAGTATTAATTATAATAATGAAAGTAATAATAATATTATTATAACAACTATATTTTAACTTGTAATAAGATTTCATATATTATACTTACATATTATTAATTATGTAATATTTATGTTATATAATAACATTTTTGAATAATTAATATTTATATGTGTTATATATAATACAATATACATATATTATAGAAGTCATACATTTATATATTTATTCTAATAACAACTTAACTATTCTATATATTGTTTTACATATTTATTTATAACAATAATTTCATACAAATAATTAATAACATTTACTATATACATATATTTATATATATATATATATATATATATATATATATATATATATATACATATCTATTTACAATTAGTTGTTCGTGAATCGTCGAGAACAGTCGAAGGTCCAATGAATGTATAGAAATAGTTCAAAAATTTTGAGACTCAGGATAACAGACTTAGCTTATCATGTCAAAATATATTAAATCGTATCGAGAGTTCAGTTTAAAATTAGTCGAAAATTTTCGGGTCGTGACAATGAGCTTATATGTCGTACATGTTGGTGGACCTGAAACGATCCTACAAAAGTTTCTTCATTAAAGTTGCATTGTTTAGTTTATGTGGTTTTTAGATTTATGTATATAGAATGATTTTTGATTTGTTTTCGGGCTTGTAGCAGGTAGGAACTAGAAGTCTAGGCAGATCAATTTGTAGCAGGTAGTGCTATCCATTGTCTTTTTATCAGTCATATATCATTGTTGACCAAATAGACACTATGCATGGACCATTTTGCACTCTTTAATCGGATGTATTTGGTTAGGTTTAGATTAAATGGTGTTGGCACTACTTCACTGGTTCTCCAAGGCAGTTTATCTACACGGATCAAATTGTATCAGGACTATTTTGTAATGTAAGCTACAACAACATATTACCTACGTACACATGGAAGTGGTTCATTAACATTTGCATGTATTCATGCTACTTTAGCTGCTTATGTTACTTATGTTATTTGCATAAAATAGTGTTTGCATTTATATTTTAAGGCCATAAGTCATCTTATGGTTCATTAACATTTGCATGCATTCATGCTACTTTAGTTGCTTATGTTACTTCTGTTATTTACATAAAATAATGTTTAAGCATTTATATTTTAAGGCCATAAGTTATTCTAAGATGATGCCAATTGTTCTTGTTAGGAAGAGGGGATCGCCTGGACGTTGGGAGATATAAATTTGAGAGAAAAACAACTCTATTACTCACAAGAATAGATTTACAGAGTATTACAAAACTCTTACAAAAAAACTCTCAAACTCACACACACTCTCTAGGTTGTGATTACACTTCTCTGAGTGATTTAGGATGATTTACAATTGAGGTTTGCACCTCTATTTATAGTAAAAATTCTATGGCGGTGGAAGGGTGTGAACGGAGATGGTGGGCGGCCGTCATCGTGTTCATCTTTGCTTCTTCTTCTACATGGTGTTCAAAGAAGACTACTTTGAACATCTAGAAGGTGAGCTTCTAGATTGTAGGCTGGAAACTTTCAATTCTCCCCCTCCAGCCGAATCCACGAACATTCCAGTTATGTCTCTGCATAACTCCAACTTCTCTCGAGTCACCACCTTTGTTAACATATCCGCAGGATTCTCCTTTGTATGGATCTTCACTAGTCTCAACAGTTGTCGATTAATTACCTCGCGTATCCAATGATAGCGAATATCAATATGTTTTGTACGAGAATGGTACATGGAGTTCTAGCTCAAATCTATAGCACTTTGACTGTCACAATATACCTTGTACTCCTTTTGCTTGATTCCAAATTCTTGAAGATAACGCTTTAACCACAACATTTCTTTTCCAGCTTCTGCGGCAGCAATATACTCTGCTTCAGTTGTGGATAATGCAACACACTTTTGTAGTCTTGACTGCCATGAAACAGCTCCTCCTGCAAAAGTGTAAATGAATCCTGAAGTAGATTTCCTACTATCAGGATCTCCGGCCATATCCGCATCTGTATAGCCTTCCAAGATTGGATCAGCTCCCCCGTAACAAAGACATAGATTTGTTGTACCCTTAAGATATCTGAGAATCCATTTTACTGCATTCCAATGCTCTTTCCCGGGGTTCGAGAGAAAACGACTCACCGTTCCCACTGCATGAGCAATATCGGGCCTTGTACACACCATCGCATACATCAAACTTCCAACTGCTGAAGAATATGGTACTGAAGACATCTCCCCAATCTCTTTCTTGGATGAGGGACAAGAACTCTTGCTTAACTTGAAATGGTTAGCTAATGGAATGCTAACAGGTTTGGCATTGTTCATATTGAAACGTGAAAGCACTCGTTCAGTATACTTCTCCTGAGATAGCCATAACCTTTTATTCTTCCTATATCGGGTTATCTGCATTCTCAAAATCTGTTGAGCCTGTCCTAAGTCTTTCATGTCAAAAGACTTAGAGAGTTCCTTCTTCAGCTGGTTGATCTTCGTTACATCTTTCCCTACGATCAAAATATCGTCTACATAAAGTAGAAGAGCAACGAAATCTCCTTCAGAAAACTTCTGAATGTAGACACACTCATCTGCTGCAGTTTTCTTGTACCCGTGACTCACCATGCACGAGTCAAACTTCTTGTACCACTGCCTAGGTGCCTGCTTTAAACCGTACAAACTTTTCTTCAGCTTGCATACGAGGTTATTTCCTGAAACCTCAAAACCTTCCGGCTGCTCCATGTAAATTTCTTCATGTAAATCTCCATGAAGAAAAGCTGTCTTTACATCCATCTGTTCAAGCTCCAAGTTCATACTTGCGACCAATCCAAGTATGACTCTAATTGAAGTCATCTTGACTACTGGTGAAAATATCTCGTCAAAATCAATCTCTTTCTTCTGTTGGAATCCTTTGACTACAAGTCGTGCTTTGTATTTCACCACTTTTCCACTACCATCCTTTTTCAGCTTGAACACCCATTTATTTTTCAGTGCCTTCTTCCCGCGTGGAAGTTCTACAATCTCATAAGTTTGATTTTTCTGCAGAGAATCCATCTCATCCTGCATTGCGAGCAACCATTTTTCTTTATCCTTATGAGTTACTGCTTCATGAAAACTCTCCGGTTCTCCATCTTCAGTAAGTAGAAGGTACTCGGATTCTGGATATTTACTCGATGGAATCCGACCTCGTTCAGATCTACGAACTTCTGGAACATTCTGAGGAGATCCACCATCATCTTGACCTTGTAAGGGTGCTGGAACGTCTGGCAGATGGGGTTGTGGCTCCCCCTGCTCAGCACCGTCATTTTCCTCATTATCTTCTACTTTTGGCATTTCTTCTTGCACTGAAAATTCATTTCTCATGAATGATTCCGTTGTTGCCTCTGGCACCTGAGCAGCAACATTTGACTTCTGAGATATTATGAGTTTTTCAATATCTTCTATTGTCTGGCTTTCATGGAACACAACGTCCCTACTTCTGGTCACCTTTTTCTCCTTTGGATCCCATAATCTGTATCCAAATTCTTCATCTCCATAGCCTATGAATATGCATGGAGTGGTCCTTGCATCCAGCTTCTGCCTGAGCTCCTTGGATACATGTGCGTACGCCAAACATCCAAATACTCTTAAGTGAGAGTATGATGGATCCTTTCTAGACCAAAGTTTCTCCGGAACTTCAAAATTTAGTGGTACTGATGGAGATCGGTTGATCAAGTAACATGCAGCTCTGACTGCTTCTCCCTAGAATGGCTTTGGCAGCTTAGCCATACTGAGCATGCTCCGAACACGTTCCATGATTGTTCGGTTCATTCTTTCTGCTATACCATTGTGTTGAGGGGTACGTGGAACTGTCTTCTCATGTCGGATGCTATATGATATGCAATAGGCATCGAACTGCCTGGAAGAGTATTCACCACCGTTGTCGGATCGAAGACACTTTAACTTCTTTCCTGTCTCACGTTCTACCATGACATGGAACTGTTTGAAGTAATCGAACACCTGGTCCTTCTTCCGCAAGAAATATACCCGCACCTTTTGAGAAGTATCATCGATAAACGTCAGAAAGTATCGATTGCCGCCAATTGATTCAACCTCTAAGGGACCGCAAACATCAGAGTGTACCAGACTGAGTAAGTCTGATTTTCTCGTTGAAGATGAATTAAACGAGACTCTATGCTGCTTACCAAACAGATAATGATTGCAAGGATCTAGCGCAACATCCTTGTCTACATTGATAAGCTCCTTCTTTATTAGGGTAGACAACCCTTTCTCACTCATGTGACCGAGTCTCTGGTGCCATAAATTTTGTGAAGTCTCCTTTTCTGCAACATTAATGCTGTCTGTGCAGATCTTCACATGAGTCTTGTACAGTGTGCCACAAATGTGTCCCCGAGCGACTATCATAGCGCCTCTTGACAATTTCCATGTGCCTTTACTAAAATGACTATCATAGCCCTGTTTGTCGAGAGCTACTCCGGAAAGCAAATTCAGCCGAAGATCTGGCACATGGCGGACATCCTTCAGAGTGATTGTGCTCCTGGAACTTGTCTTTATCTTGATATCACCAATTCCGACAATCTCAGCAGAACTGGAATTTCCATCTTCACAGCTCCAAAGTCACCAGCTTTGTATGTTGTGAAGTATTCCTTATATGGAGTCACGTGGTAGGAAGCTGCAGTATCTACCACCCATTCTGTTTCTTCTCGTGAGACGTGAAGGCATGTCTCATCATGGGTTGAACAATAAGCTACATCACCAGAGATAGTCACTAATGTTTCTCCATCCTTATTCTTCGGCTGTGAACTGCTTTGACTTTGTTCCTCTTTCAATCTATAGCAGTTCTTCTTCATATGTCCTTCTAATCCACAATGATAGCATTTATATGTTGGTTTTCTGCCATCAGCTGATTTGCCCCTGCTCTTGATTCTGCCTCTACATTTATTTTTGCTACTCATTCGCTGTCTCCCCCGATTCTCTGTGACAAAGGCATGGGTCTGATCTGTGCCCATGTCCTTTCTCCTTGCCTCTTCACTGAATAGGGCATCCTTGACCATTGACATGGTAAGTTTGCCATTCTGGGTTGAGTTGCTGAGTGTTACTACCATCGTTTCCCAACTATCGGGAAGGGAACTAAGTAGCAGTAGCGCCTGAACTTCATCGCCAAGCGGCATCTCTACAGAAGATAACTGGTTGACCAAGCTCTGGAACTCACTGGTATGCTCGGCAACTGAAGTTCCACTTTTGAGCTTCATGTTGACTAAACGCCTCATCAGCAGGGCTTTATTCCGAGCAGTCTTGGCCTGGTACATGTCCTCCAACTTTTTCCAGAGGACAAATGCGTCTGTCTCTTGTGCAACATGGTGGAAGACACTATGATCAATCCATTGACGGATCTGACCAATAGTTTTTCGGTTTGATTTCTTCCACTCTTTCTCTTTGGCAGAATCAGGGTTTATACCCTTCAATTCAATAGAATCGAACAAATCCTTACAGCTGAGGAGATCTTCCATTCGAGGTTTCCACAGCGTGTAGTTTGTGGCTGTGAGCATAATCATAGCTCCGGAAGATGATGTTGACTCTTCTGTGAACATTATCACCTTACAAATAATTTTTCAACACAAACGGGGTTGAATTGTAGAAAACAAAGATCACCGTTACGTCCGGAACGGTTGAAAATGGTGGAATAGACACTTCGCGGCTTAAATTCCACTTACGGGCCAAAGTTATAATTTTTATAAACTTCAGGGACCAAAAATGAAATTCTGAAAATTTCAGGGACCAAATTGTAAAATTTCAGAATCGCTACAGTATCGCTACAGTACTGCTACAGTGACTTGCTACAGTGCCGTCAGCTGCTACAGTGAATTGCTACAGTGATCGTCTTCTCCGGCAAAATTCCGGCACCGGTCGTCTTCTCCGGCGAGATTCCGGCGAGTTGACCAAACTTTGACCGCGTTTTCTGGGCTTGTTATAACTCCGTTTAAGTCGCCGTTTTTTGCGTTGGACTCGGTTCGATGAGACGAATCCAATGGTACACTCAAAATTGAATTTTGAGGAAACTTCAGAAGACCCAAAAACTCAACCAACGTCTCTAACCAAGCTCTTGATACCACTTGTTAGGAAGAGGGGATCGCCTGGACGTTGGGAGATATAAATTTGAGAGAAAAACAACTTTATTACTCACAAGAATAGATTTACAGAGTATTACAAAAGTCTTACAAAAAAACTCTCAAACTCACACACACTCTCTAGGTTGTGATTACACTTCTCTGAGTGATTTAGGATGATTTACAATTGAGGTTTGCACCTCTATTTATAGTAAAAATTTTATGGCGGTGGAAGGGTGTGAACGGAGATGGTGGGCGGCCGTCATCGTGTTTATCTTTGCTTCTTCTTCTACATGGTGTTCAAAGAAAACTACTTTGAACATCTAGAAGGTGAGCTTCTAGATTGTAGGCTGGAAACTTTCAGTTCTTATGAGTTTATAATTTTATATGTATCTTGAAGAGTGACCACTTTAGTTCACCTGGATTTTATTGTTTATGCTCTATCAATATGCTTAGATTCGTTATGGTTCCATACTAGATAGCTACACAAACACAACCGGTTTTCAAGTTTTGACCCGTTTTACCTAATATTCTACCGTGAGTGTTTTTTCACTTTGAAACAGCGAGGACTATTTTTAAGTAGAATAGTATGAGTTAGTTGTGCTACAATATTAATTTTAAGCAACCAATATAGCAATCTATAACAATAGTTTTAAACTAAAATATGTGAGTTCACGGATCACTAAACTAGTTGATTACCACATGTGTGTAGTAAAAACAAAAATAAAAGTAAATAATTAGCGAGTGCAATACGGCATAAGTTTCTAGCTCCATTATTTCGTTTCCGAAAGAAACCCAAGCTTATGATCATACCTTTGAGACAGCGAATATTAAAATTACACAAAAAAAAAAAAAAAAATTCGAATTAGTAATGAATTAGGTATTTTATTCTGGTTTACCTAACTTCAAATTCTCACGTTTAAATTGATTGGAATATTTTTGGCATTATTTATCTTCCCGGCTTCCAAAATGTCGTCCCCAAGGAAAATGAATAAAAAATAGGAATTATTACTAAAATGCTCATTTTTTTCTTCCTAGTTTGACTCAGAACTCATAAAAAAAAGTTGACAACTTGCCCGCGCAGGGCGCAAGGGCGCAAGGTGCCTGTTTGCGACCTTGCTTCCCAGTGGACGCAAAGGACGCAAGATGTCTCTTGCGACCTTGCTTCCCGGGGACGCAAGGACGCAAGGTGCCTCTTGCACCTGACTGATATCATAATTGTTAGATTAAGAGAATTGAAAAACCAAATGATGATTTGTATTGATCAGTTTGCTATTTGACAGAATTGATACAAATTGTTATGGTTATTACATCAATTGATAGTGTCTTTTATACACTATTGGCTATAACAATTATTTCTAAACAAGGTAAGGCTCCAATTCACTTTTTGGAGCCACTTTGATAACAAGGAAATATATTGTTTGTAGCCTGCACTTTTAGCTGTTGAATGCTTGTACTTATGCAGTCTTGTGATGAACTAAAAAGGGAAAGGATGAAGTTTGACTTCTGATCCCAAAAGTCAAAGTTACCCAAAATGGTAACTTTATATTGTTGCTGTATTCTAACACTCCCCCTCAAGTTGAATAGTGGGGTTTCCAATATTCAACTTGCCAAGAACTTCGCTGAAGACTCTTCCATTGACAGATTTGGTGAGGATGTCGGCTAGCTGGTCTTCTGATATGATTGATGGTAAAGAAATGATTTCATCATCTAATTTCTCTCTGATAAAATGTCTATCTATTTCAACATGTTTTGTTCGGTCATGTTGAACAGGGTTTTCAGAAATAGCGATTGATGCTTCATTGTCGCACAGGATTTGAATTGCTTCTTGTGGTGGAAAACCAATCTCCGTCAATAGCTTCTTGATCCATAATGCCTCGACCACTCCTTTGGTTATTCCTCTGAATTCTGATTCGGCACTTGAAAGGGTGACAACCTTTTGTTTCTTACTTTTCCATGCAACTAAATTTCCCCCGACAAGTGTGAAGAATCCGGATGTAGATCTTCTATCCCCTTTTTCTCCAGCCCAGCTTGCATCGGTATATATTTGAGTCTTTAGGTGTCCATGTCTTTTAAACACAACTCCATGATCCGTTGTTTTCTTCAAGTATCTGATGATTCTCATTACAATTTCCATATGGTGAACTTGTTGCTGATGCATGAATTGACTCACAACTCCAATTGCATGTGCTATATCAGGTCGAGTGTGAGCAAGATAGATGAGTTTCGCCACCATCCTTTGGTATTGCCCTCTATCGGCAAGATCAGCTTCATCTTCCATATATAGCTTTTGGTTTGGAATCATTGGAGTATCAGCTGATTTGCAATCAATCATACCTGTTTCTGCAAGAAAATCAAGAACATACTTCTTTTGACAGATAAATATTCCCTGTTGGGATCGTAATACCTCAATACCCAAAAAATACTTAAGTCTGCCCAAGTATTTCATTTCAAATTCTTTAAATAAGTTAAATTTTAAGTTAGAAATTTCCTCTTTATCATTTCCTGTTATTATCATATCATCAACATAAATGATTAAACATGTAATTAAATTTCCTTTTCGTTTAAAAAAGAGAGTATGATCTGCGTTACTTTGTTTAAAATCATATTTTTTCATAAATAAAGTAAATCTCCCAAACCAAGCCCGTGGCGATTGTTTTAGCTCATACAAAGCCTTTTTAAGTCGACAAACTTCCCTATTTTTAAAGTTGTCGGTGAATCCCGATGGTGCTTCCATATAGACTTCTTCTTTTAATTCGCCATGGAGAAAGGCATTCTTCACATCAAATTGATGAAGTGGCCAATCTTCATTTGCAGCGACAGAGAAGAAACTCTGATGGTATGAATCTTTGCAATAGTGAGAAGGTTTCGGAGTAATCAATCCCGTATGTCTGAGTGTACCCTTTTGCAACCAGTCGAGCTTTGTATCTTTCAATAGTTCCATCTGGTTTATATTTTATCGTAAATACCCATCGACATCCCACTGGTTTCTTTCCTTGAGGCATGGCACATTTTTCCCACGTGTTATTATCATTCAAAGCTTTCTTTTCAACCTCCATTGCTTCTTTCCAGTTTTTTGATTTTAAAGCTTGTTCAACGGAGGTTGGAATATTTTCGGAGTAGATTGCGGAGTTAAATTTATGAGCTTAGATTTCCCTGTGCTATATTAGCCATAGGATATCTGGATCTTTGCGCTTCTTTTTCTGGTGAGTATCGTTTAGGTGGGACACCTCTATTGATTCTTTGAGGTAGGACATACTGTTGGGTGGTTTCATCTGAAATTGTGTCATTTTGTTCCCCATGGGTTTAAAGTTCAATGTTCGAGGAGGTTTCAGTAGTCTCATGGTTTTGTGGGATAGTTTCTGTGGGTTCATGGTCTTGTGTTGGCTCGCGGTTTTGGATCTTTGCGCTTCTTTTTCTGGTGAGTATCGTTTATGTGGGACACCTCTATTGATTCTTTGAGGTAGGACATATCGTTGGGTGGTTTCATCTGAAATTGTGTCATTTTGTTCCTCATGGGTTTGAAGTTCAATGTTCGAGGAGGTTTCAGTAGTTTCATGGTTTTATGGGATAGTTTATTTGGGTTCATGGTCTTGTGTTGGCTCGGGGTTTGGTGTTAGAGTTTGTATAGGTTCGGGGTTTTGTGTTGGCTCGGGCTCTTGTGTTTGAGGTGATTCAGGGTTTTGTGTTTGAGGTATTTGAGGTGGAACCCATGTCATCCAACTGAGAGTGTCATTACTTTCATTCTCCCCCTCACTCGTGAGTTGGGTATTATTGTAAAAATATTCAGTTTCGAGGAAGTCACAATTCATAGTAGTGAAGACATGACGCCTTTTAGGGCTATAACATCGGTATCCTTTTTGGTTTATTCTGTAACCAACCATGAACATTTTTCCGCACATGGATCAAGTTTAGTACGTTCATTTTTTGGAATGTGGACAAAGACCGAGCACCCAAATATTCGTGGTTCAATGCTAAATGCGGTTGGAAGGGTATGAAATTGGGAAAGAGTATCTTTCGGAGTTTTTGTGCCCAAAACTTTAGTAGGTAGTCTTAATAAGGTAGGTAGCGGAAGCAAGAGCTCCGGGCCAAAAACTTTTCGGAACTTTCGATTCAATTAATAAGGCTCTTGTCATTTCTAAGAGTAGTCGATTTTTTTGTTCGGCTACTCCATTTTGTTCTGGAGTGTCTGCACAAGATGTTTGGTGAATAATCCCTTTATCTTGACAAAATTGTTTCATTGATGTATTGACAAACTCACCCCCATTATCATATCTTAAAATTTGTATATTTTTGTTTAATTGAGTTTGTACCATTTTATAAAAGTGAGAAATTTTTTCAAAAACTTCTGATTTGTGAGTTAAAAAATAAATCCAGGTCATTCGTGAATGGTCATCAATAAACAAAACAAAGTACCGGAAGTTCCTCCCTCCAATAACCGGTGCAGGACCCCACACATCATAGTGGATTAGAGCAAAAGGTACATTTTTCCTAGTATCACTAGGTTTGTATGTACTTCGGTGGCTTTTAGCCAAAATGCAAGTCTCGTAGTTTAAATTAACATTGGATTTAAAAAGGCTAGTGATGTGTCAAAAGTGTGTGCAATAATGCATGTTTTTTTTAATCAACTTTTTAATTTATGAATTCTTAATTTACTAATTACTTTTAACACCCTAACGAGCAAGAAAACCCGATAAGATGTAGTTTAGTATTTTGTAAGTTAAGGTTCGTCCCAAGAGAACGAGTGTGTTTTAGAATATAAGTTGTGATTTTAAAACTTTGAATAACAAGAAACAAATAAATTGTAGATAAATAACTTAAAAGGAAATAAACAATAATAATTAAAACACATGCTTGAGTCTTTCACACCTCGTTCACAATTGCCTTATTGCATTAAGATCAAACTCAGATTAATAAGTGACCTAAGAATATCTACTTCAAGATTAGTTGATCAGGTTAATCCTAAAATAGATGACTGAATTTCCCATTTGTATTAATACCTGATAATAGATTTAGTAAGATTAACCAAACCCTAATTATAGTTACTAGCTATAATCCTCACAACTAAGCTAATCCGATTATGTTTAAGTTTATTAAGCTTTAATCTTAGTGATGTTCTAGTTAAAACCTAATAGTTTATCTTTATCCAAACTAGATTAATTTAACAGTGGTATTTTAATCAGACATAAAACATAACAGAAAATCAGACATCCTGCCAAAATACAAATTCTGTGTAAATTATATAAAGCCGGCGGCTTTGACAACGAAGCCGGCGGCTTTGACAACGAAGCCGGCGGCTTCGTTGGAAATTAGGATTAATTCTGCCGAATACTTTTTATTTCGATCTGAGTAAAAATAATAGTTAAATATTAACCAGTCCAGAGGAAGCCGGTGGCTTCGGTCCATGAAGTCGGCGGCTTCATGTTCCAACTCCGGATTTCTATTTTCTTTCATACAGTTTAAATAATTTAGGCAATTGATCACAAAGTGTTACATGATTCAAGCATACGTAAGGCTGTTAGCCCATAACTAAAGAAAGAATAATTAAAAAGCAAAGGATAAAGTAGAAAGTGATACCGACATAGAAGAAATCAAATACCAAACTTTTAATTGATGAACTTGAAAGTTGAAACGAAATTAAACCCTATCTAATTCGTACTTTGAACAATAAAATGCAAAGAAAAATTGAACATGTCTTAAAATCTGGCCTAAAGCCCCTATTTATAGTGTTTTATGACGGCTAAGCCAAGCCGGCGGCTTCAGGATGAAGCCGGCGGCTTCCCTGAGTCGGTGGCTTTTTCTCCAAGTAAAACGTGTTTTTAAAACAAATAATTCGTAACCGACTTCCTAAGCCGGCGGCTTCAAATGATTCGCCAAATCTCTCTGTTTTTGTCTTGATTTTGTTTCCATTTTTAATCGAACTTGATCAGTAAGTCGGGAAACCGTGTCTCTAAAGCCGGCGGCTTCATAGTGAAGCCGACGGGTTCACTTCATTTTTCTTGATCTCCAAGTTTAACACATTTAACGAACAAAACAGGAACATTCTGGAATTCTGTGGGGAAGCCGGCGCTTGGTTCTCATGATGCCGGCGACTTCATTCTCTTTCTTCAATTTTTCGCTGTTTTTGATCCTGTTTTTGTGCATTTCTTAACCAAAATATTAGAAACACTTATTTTCCCTTTTTACCCATTTTGGTGTGTTTTGGCATCAAAATGATTCAAAAATAACAAGATAACTCCTTAAAATGATATAAAAATATAGTATAATTTAGGAGTTATCAAATACCCCACACTTGAACTTTTACTTGTCCTCAAGTAAATTTATCATTTTATTTCAAGTAGGGCTAAAACAATTTTAAATGTGTATAGAATAGCTGAAGCAAAATTACAAAATCAAACAGATGTCTAATTATAAGTTAGCTTTTATTATTAAAAGAACTAGGCTGAACCAGACCAAGGATTACAAGTAGTCCTAAAGGTTATTAAGTCAAATTTATACAGTTTGGTCATCATTGGACTCTTTTGTTTTTTAAATTTTATAAGTGTATGGTTCTCATTGAAACTCTTTTCTTTTGTTGGCCTTCATTGGGCTCTTTTTCTTTTTCACTTCTTTTGCTTTCATGCTTAGCTTTTAGCTTTACATTTGGCAATTTTCTTAGTTGGCCCTTACTTTGGGACTCTTTTGCTTGCCTCAGTGGTCCATGCTTCTTATGCCATATGGTAGTGGCTATAAGCTTGCACTCGTTTCACGATGTTTGGCTTTTACTTTCCTTATCTTAAACAAGTAATCCGATCTCGAATTTGAGAGTGGTTATTTATTAATTTTATGATTAAATTAGATAAAAAGACATAAGTTTGACTAAGAATTTATACTTCCGAAAAATTTAAAATTGTACCCACTTTTCATCAATTTTAACTCTAACAATTTTTAATTCAAACAATTTGTCATCTCCCACCCCACACTTAGAAATTTGCAATGTCCTCATTGCATAAACTAAATAAAAGTGTAAATGAGTATAGATGAGAAAAAGGAGTGCGTCCCTTTTTCGAGCTTATAATCATGGAAGCATCTTTACTTGCTTTAACCCTATTCGTCCTTCAACCATTGATACAAATAAACATATGATAATAAAGCAAGCATATAATAATAATAAGGTTCACATGCATACGATAATCAAACTTATTCAAAGTTATTACAGACCCAAATTCAGATAATAATAATAATAATGTCTTAAAACATAATATAACCAGATTATCAAATCATCACAAGAGCCTCATCATCTCCTACTCCTCCTCATCATCACTGTTAACAAAATTAGGCTGTATCTGAGCTAAAGCATAGGTACGGTCATAACGCGCTGGTGGATAGGCAACACCTGGACCATAATACGGCAGCGGCTCATAATATGTAGCCTCAAAAGGATCTGTACTCGGATAGTGGCTGTAGAACCTCTCGTTATTATGAACACCCCACTGAACCGAATAATCAATACGCCCCAACTCATATGTGGTCTCTCTCCTAAATGCATCAAACTCAGTCCTATCCTCCTGGCGTTTAGCCAATAACTCCCGGTGGTGATCTTCCATCATAGTAGACATGTTACCCTGATTAGCGTTCAGGGTAGTCATCATCTCAATTACTCGTGATAGATCATCTGAACCACCATGAGTACCTCTCCTACCTCTCCTAGCTCGGCTACCTGATGCCTCAGCATGATGTGAACCCTGTGGCTGCTCCACATCCTTCAACTGGCCAACCATAAGCTCATATGGTAGATAACTCTCACCGGTTCCTCATTTAACAACCTTACCACTCAACCACATCCTAGCATTAACTTCACCAACCTCAGTCATAAGCGGCTGCAACCCGGCAGTAGAGACTCCCAAAGCTCTAGCAATCATGGTCACAAAATGACCACCACACACAGCATTCGTCTGAGTCCTACCCCTAGCCAAATGACTCAAATAATCCACTACACAATAAGGAATGTTCACTGGATTATGATGAAACAACTGAGACAAATACCAAAAATCCGGCTGAGTTAACTTCTCCGTGTTTTCCTTTCTCAAGGCGATAGTGTGAGATATCAAAATGTGAAAACAACGCATATACGGAAAAACAATGTGCTTCCTTCGCACATCGGTATTAAGGAAACCCATAGACTGGTCACCAAATTCACTCCAAGCGGCATCATAATCAAAAGCCAAACCAGTGACCGATCGCCCCTGTCTAACAGCGGTCGTCAAATAATCCTCAAACCAAGTTTCATTAACATGCTCCCCATAGATACCCTAAGCTCGAGCAATACCCAACATACTCATAGACTGCTCGCTTCCTCCCAAGCGAAACCTAAAGAACGACGAGTCTGTCACATCTTGAATGTGGCGGGAGCAAACAGCAGAAGCAAGCAACTCATGAACTAAACTAGGATAGATAGTCTCTTCAATAATGACCAAGTTATACCAATTCTCAAATACCACGCTCATCCCTCCTCCAGTAGCTAGAGGGACCAAATAATTAGTTCGGAGCATCTCCCTATAAGTATCAAATAACCCAGCTGACTGAAGTGGAGACCAGTCAATAGTGTAAGGAGCCAACAACTCCTGTCGCAACATTCTTTTAAGCTTGCGAGCCATCGTATCAAACCGGTCATCATCTTGGGGAAACCTTAACCATGGATGTAAAATAACCCAATTAATCACAATTTCAGCTTCCTCACGCTGCTCCCTAGCCCTAACTCTCTGTTTATCACAATTTGAATAAACATTAGAAAAACAAAACAAAACAAATCAAAATAAACGAACGAAGCCGGCGGCTTCACAATGCCATGCCGGTGGCTTCATAACCTGCATACAATAATTTTCACAAAATTTTCCAGAAACCTGCTTATCAATTTAATTGAAGTATGGAATAATTTAATGATGGAAACCGGCGGCTTTATAACCAAGCCGGCGGCTTCATAACAGTTCCCAGATTTATCAGATTTTCAGTGTCGAACACACACAGATTTAACTTAAATCAATATGCCATAGCAATATAGAACTTACTAGTTATATTTAAACAGCAAATATTCAACACATAACAACACAAATGAGGCCGGCGGCTTCATCAGTATGCCGGCGGCTTCATGTTTTTCCCAGGTAATCATGGCAGTTTTTGCAGAAATTAAAAGGATTTTAAGATTGTAGAATGTAAAATCGAAACTTACCCTTTCAGCCATGAGTGATTGCAAGTTAAGTTGAATAATTATTAAATTTTTCTCTTGAGAGCGTTTTGTGAAAACTAGGGTTGCAAAAATGAGAAAGAGAGACAGTTTAGGGGTTAAAACTGTTCAAAAATCAAAGCCGGCGGCTTTCAAGCCAAGCCGGCGACTTCGCGATCAAAAAGCCTTTAATTGAGTTGACATCCAGCAGCTTTTTCTGTTTTTTCCAGGCCGGCGGCTTCAATATTACAAGCCGGCGGCTTCGACCGAAAATCGTATATTTTTAATTTTTCAAAAATAAAAATAATAAACAAACATTTTACAAAACTCTACAACATCTCGAATTATAGAATTTATGTTTTTATTGGGGTAAGGGAAATTACTTCCCCTCCGGGTAATGTATCTTTTTCAAAGTAGATTTTCAATCTATGACCATTTATTTTAAATGTCTTACCCTTTTTGTTATATAACTCAACATATCCGGTAGAAAAAGTTTGCTTAACAATGAAAGGTCCCATCCATCTGGACTTTAACTTCCCAGGAGAAAATTTATATTTCGATAGAAAAATTAGAACTTTATCCCCTGGTTGAAATATTTTAATATTCTTAATTCGTGCATCGTGCCATTTTTTCATTTTTTCCTTATAAATCATCGAGTTTTCGTAAGCCGAAAGCCTAAGTTCATCAAGTTGATTAAGTTGGAGTAGTCGGTGTTTTTCTATGTCCTTAGGATCGAAGTTACATTTTTTTAAAGCCCAATATGCACGTTGTTCAATCTCAACAGGTAAATGACAAGCTTTTCCATAGACTAACCTAAAAGGAGTAGTTCCTATTGGTGTTTTGTAGGCAGTTCGGAAAGCCCATAACGCATCATCTAACTTTCGAGACCACATTTTCGGGTTATTTTCAACTGTTCGTTCAAGTATTCTTTTTAATCCTCGATTAGTATTTTCAACCTGACCACTCGTTTGAGGGTGATAAGCTGTAGAGAAATGATGATTATCACCATATCTTTTAAGAAGTCTTTCAAGTAATTGATTAGTAAAATGGGTTCCACGGTCACTAATTAAAGCTTTTGGGAAACCAAATCGACAGAATAGTTTCTTAAGAAAGTCGACCACTACGCGTGAATCATTAGTGGGAAGAGCTTTTGCTTCAGCCCATTTAGAAACATAGTCAACTGCTACGAGAATATATTGGTTTCGTTCGGAAGAAGGAAATGGTCCCATGAAATCGATACCCCACACATCAAATATTTCACAAACTTGAATGTTTTGACGGGGCATCTCGTCACGTTTTGAAAGGTTTCCTCCTCGTTGGCATGCGTCGCAAGATTGAAGTAATTTATGTGCGTCTTGGAATATGGTAGGCCAATAAAATCCAGAATCTAATACTTTGCGAGCCGTGTAATTTGGACCAAAATTTCCTCCAGGTGCACTACAATGGCATTGTATTAGGATTTCATTTGCTTCCTTACCATGTACACAACGGCGAATGATTTGGTCGGGCCCTACCTTAAACAAATAAGGATTTCCCAAAAATAATATTTTAAATCAGCGAAGAATTTTTTTCTTTGTTGATACGTAAAATCTTTCCTTAATTCTTTTGCAGCTAAATAGTTTGCAAAGTCAGCAAACCACGGGTATGACTCATCAGAAATCATCATGAGACATTCATCAGAAAATGTGTGTCTAATTTCAAGGGAATCATCTAAATCAGGATTTTCTAAACGCGAAAGATGATCAGCTGCTAGGTTGTTTTCAGCTCCCTTTTTATCAATAACTTGCATATCAAATTCTTGCAGAAGTAAAACCCATCGTAAGAGTCGAGATTTAGCATCAGGCTTTGTGAGCAGGTATTTTAATGCAGAATGATCAGTGTAAACAGTTACTTTATTCATTATTAAATACGAACGGAATTTATCTAATGCGAAAATGATAGCTAATAATTCTTTTTCTGTAGTTGTATAATTCAACTGAGCTCCCGCTAATGTTTTACTTGCATAATAAATAGGATGAAAGTGTTTTTCCCTCCGTTGCCCTAGAACAGCTCCTATGGCATAATCACTCGCATCACACATAAGTTCGAAGGGTTTCGACCAATCAGGTGATATTATGATAGGTGTGTTGGTAAGTTTGTCTTTTAAAATGGAGAATGCCTTCTTGCAATCTTCATTAAAGTCAAAGGGTGCGTCCTTTTCTAAAAGTTTAGTTAATGGTCGAGCAATTTTTGAGAAATCTTGAATAAATCGTCTATAAAATCCAGCATGCCCTAGAAAACTCCTAATGGATTTAACATTAGTAGGTTCAGGGAGATTAGAAATAACATTAATTTTTGCTTTATCAACTTCAATTCCTTTATTAGAAATTTTATGACCAAGGACAATACCTTCTTTTACCATAAAGTGGCATTTTTTCCAATTAAGAACAAGATTTGTCTTTTCACAACGAGCGAGCATTTTATCAAGATTAGATAGACAGGAATCAAAGGATGTTCCGAAGACAGAAAAGTCATCCATATAAACTTCCATAAAATCTTCCACCATGTCGTAAAAGATAGCTGTCATACATCTTTGAAAGGTGCCTGGGGCATTGCACAACCCAAATGGCATTCTTCGATAAGCGAAAGTACCAAAAGGGTAAGTGAAAGTAGTCTTCTCTTGATCCTTAAGATCTATTGGAATTTGAAAATATCCGAAAAAACCATCCAAGAAACAATAATATTCCTTGCCGGCTAATCTTTCAATCATTTAATCAATGAACGGAAGTGGGAAGTGATCTTTTCGAGTAGCTTCGTTTAATTTTCGGTAATCTATACAAACTCGCCAACCGGTGACGGTTCGAATAGGTATTAATTCATTATTTTCATTTTGGATAACAGTGGTTCCTCCCTTTTTAGGGACGCATTGCACTGGACTAACCCATTGGCTATCGAATATTGGGTAAATCATTCCTGCGTCTAATAATTTTAAAACTTCCTTTTTTACTAATTCGGTCATATTAGGGTTTAGACGTCTTTGCCTTTGAATTACAGGTTTTGCATTTTCTTCCAACAGGATTTTATGAGTACAGAAGGTGGGATCAATCCCTGGAATGTCAGAAGTCTTCCAAGCGAATGCCTTCTTGTGTTTCTTTAATACTTCCAATAATTATTCTTTTTGATTCGCAGATAATTCAGCAGATATAATGACAGGAAGTTCAGAGTTGTCTTTTAGAAAAAACGTATTCTAAATGCGGAGGCAGTTCTTTAAGTTCTATTTTTGGTGGTACTTCAAGGGAGTGTTTTATTCTTAATTCGTCAGTTATAGGTTCATGTTCCTCTTCAAAATTATCTTTCATAAATTCCTCAAATTCATTGTCTAGATTTTCCTCCTTTATTTCGTATACAAATTCACCTATATCCATTGATAAAAATTCATCGACTTCTTCCTCGACACAGGTTTCTATATATTTTATTGTTGGACAGGAAAGGTCTATTTCAAGATTATTACTTAGAGTGATTCTGTCATCTCCTATCCCTAGGCTGTATGTCTTGGTTTGCATTTGGAATTCAAAAGCAGCGGTGCTTAAAAATGGCCTTCCTAATATTATTGGGATTTTATCATTTTCTTTCATCTCTAGAATAACAAAATCAGCTGGGAAAGTGAATTTATCGATCCTCACTTGTATGTTTTCAGCTATCCCTATTGGGTAATTAAACGAACTATCGGCCAAACAAATGGACATCCTAGTGGGGGTTAATTCTCCTAGACCCAACCTTTTATATAATGAATAAGGCATAAGATTTATACTGGCCCCTGTATCTGCTAAGGCTTGATATACTCTAGAGTCATTGAAAGAGCACGGAACAGTAATACTTCCTGTATCACCTAACTTTTCAGGTATGTCAAATTTTTGAACAATGGCTTTACATTCAGTGATAATAAACCTAGAGGAATTTTCAGCATCTTTTCCTTTATTAGATAACAGGGTTTTTAAATATTTTCCATAATACGGATTTTCTTTTAGCAAGTCTATTAAAGGGATATTAACATTTATGTTGTTAAACATATTAGCGAAGTTTTCTATACGTTTTTGCTGTTTAGCTTTTCTTAGCTGCTGAGGGTACGGAACAGGTTCTAGAGGTTTGTCAATCTTAAAAGGTACATCTGTTTTCAATGTGGGTTCATTGCTAAGTTTTGTTGTATCAATCTTATCGAGTGATTCATGTTTCTCTTCTCGACTAGGTGTGATAGGTTCTTGTGTTGTTTTACCACTCCTAGTAGTTATGGCTTGTACCTCTATGTTTCCTCTTGGGTTTTCTAAAGTATTAGATGGTAGTGTTCCAGTTTCTCTAACGGCTAATTGCTTAGACAAGGTTCCCAAATCCTTTTCTAAGTTTAGTATCAAATTTTGATGATTATGGTATAGCTCAGAAATCTTATATAAAATAACGATATTTAGTTCAGTTTGATTATAAATATATCCTCTCATCATATCAGCTAATCCTTTACTTATAGTTTCCTCTTGCGTTACTTGAGAAATGTTTTCTATCACATGTTTTTCCTTTAATTCTTTTAATTCTTTTTCCAAAGCTTCTAGCTTTTCTTGTAAAGAGATTATATCATTTTCAACTTTAGTTTTAGATTCCTGTTGATTTGTATTCGGTTGATACCAATCATGTGATTGAATGGCTAAATCAGAAATAAATTGGTGTAAATCTTCGGGGGTTTTAGAAAGGGCTGCCCCTCCAGCGGCAGTATCTAGTTCTTTTCTAGTGGCTATAGTAATATTTTTGTAAAATTGCATTAATCTTTGAACATCATTTAATCCATGTTGAGGACATGATTTTATTAATCTTTCATATCTGGTCCAAACATCATATAAAGACTCTTGGGTGTCTTGTTTAAATTGATTTATTTTATTTTGTAATCATATCATTTTAGAAGGTGGGAATAATCTTTTCATAAATTTTTCAACCATTTGATCCCATGTAGAGATTTTTCTTTCAGCGAGTTGATTAAACCAGTCTTTAGCCTTTCCCTTAAGTGTCTAGGGGAAAAGAATGAGATAAATGTGTTCATCTTCTATTTGATTATATTTAAAGAGCGTACACATACTAGCAAAGTTACAGAGATGTTGATAAGCATCTTCCTCGATATTTCCATTAAAATGACATTCTTCTTTAATTAGATCCAATATTTGTTTTTCAATAGTGAAATTAGTTTTAATAGTTGGTGGGATTATAGCATTCCCATGAATTTGTTTTGAAGCCCTTAAGTGATCTTCCATAGAGAGTTTTAAATTATCCATTGTGTACTTTAAGTGTTTTAAGTATTTTAAGTATATTATTCACCAACAAATGGCCGTCAGCGTCTAGGTTCCGGCAGGGCCCTTTAAATCGGAAGCCCAGCAACCTTTCCCTAAAGGAAGACAGTCACCACTCGTATATAGGTGTTTTAGTATATATTCTTTCGATTCCACTGCGTTCCCCGGCAGCGGCGCCAAAAAGTTGATGTGTCAAAAGTGTGTGCAATAATGCGTGTTTTTTTAATCTACTTTTTAATTTATGAATTCTTAATTTGCTAATTACTTTTAACACCCTAACGAGCAAGAAAACCCGATCAGATGTAGTTTAGTATTTTGTAAGTTAAGGTTCGTCCCAAGAGAACGAGTGGGTTTTAGAATATAAGTTGTGATTTTAAAACTTTGAATAACAAGAAACAAATAAATTGTAGATAAATAACTTAAAAGGAAATAAACAATAATAATTAAAACACATGCTTGAATCTTTCACACCTTGTTCACAATTGCCTTATTGCATTAAGATCAAACTCAGATTAATAATTGACCTAAGAATATCTACTTCAAGATTAGTTGATCAGGTTAATCCTAAAATAGATGACTGAATTTCCCATTTGTATTAAGACCTGATAATAGATTTAGTATGATTAACCAAACCCTAATTATAGTTACTAGCTATAATCCTCACAACTAAGCTAATCCGATTATGTTTAAGTTTATTGAGCTTTAATCTTAGTGATGTTCTAGTTAAAACCTAATAGTTGATCTTTATCCAAACCAGATTAATTTAACAGTGGTATTTTAATCAGACATAAAACATAACAGAAAATCAGACATTCTGCCAAAATACAAATTCTGTGTAAATTATATAAAGCCGGCGGCTTTGACAATGAAGCCGGCGGCTTCGTTGGAAAATAGGATTAATTCCGCCGAATACTTTTTATTTCGATCTGAGTAAAAATAATAGTTAAATATTAACCAGCCCAGAGGAAGCCGGTGGCTTCGGTCCATGAAGCTGGCGGCTTCATGTTCCAACTCCGGATTTCTGTTTTCTTTCAAACAGTTTAAATAATTTAGGCAATTGATCACAAGGTGTTACATGATTCAAGCATACGTAAGGCTGTTAGCCCATAACTAAAGAAAGAACAATTAAAAAGCAAAGGATAAAGTAGAAAGTCATACCGACATAGAAGAAATCAAATACCAAACTTTTAATTGATGAACTTGAAAGTTGAAACGAAATTAAACCCTATCTAATTCGTACTTTGAACAATAAAATGCAAAGAAAAACTGAACATGTCTTAAAATCTGGCCTAAAGCCCCTATTTATAGTGTTTTATGACGGCTAAGCCAAGCCGGCGGCTTCAGGATGAAGCCGGCGGCTTCCCTGAGTCAGTGGCTTTTTCTCCAAGTAAAATGTGTTTTTAAAACAAATAATTCGTAACCGACTTCCTAAGCTGGCGGCTTGTGGCCAAGCCGGCGGCTTCAAATGATTCGCCAAATCTCTCTGTTTTTGTCTTGATTTTGTTTCCATTTTTAATCGAACTTGATCAGCAAGTCGGGAAACCGTGTCTCTAAAGTCGGCGGCTTCATAGTGAAGCTGGCGGGTTCACTTCATTTTTCTTGATCTCCAAGTTTAACACATTTAACGAACAAAACAGGAATATTCTGGAATTCTGTGGGGAAGCCGGCGGCTTGGTTCCCATGATGCCAGCGGCTTCATTCTCTTTCTTCGATTTTTCGCTGTTTTTGATCCTGTTTTTGTGCATTTCTTAACCAAAATATTAGAAACACCTATTTTCCCTTTTTACCCATTTTGGTGTGTTTTGGCGTCAAAATGATTCAAAAATAACAAGATAACTCCTTAAAATGATATAAAAATATAGTATAATTTAGGAGTTATCAGCTAGGAAATAAGGCATGTAAGTATCCGGCAGAAGGGTGACCCAATCTCCTATGCCATAACCATGCCTCTCTATCAGGTGTTCCGTGTGTAAGTATCACAGAGCCTTGTTGGGTTACTTCGTCTACATAGTATAACCCACCCCGTTCGGTGCCCCGCCCAATAATAACCCCGGTCCTGATATCTTGTAATATACAAAAAGTAGGGTGTAATAAAACAGAATAATTCAGTTCTTTTGTAACGTGGCTAACGGATAACAATTTATGAGACAATGTAGGGATATATAAGCAATTAGATAATTTTACGATCGGAGTAACTTCAATTCTCCCACCCCCCCCCCCCCCTTTACTGGTACAATCCCTCCATTATCGGTTTGAATTTTATGTACTTGAGGATTTGATTCGGAACAAAAATCTGATTTTTCAAAACTCATGGTGTGTGTGGCACCACAATCAAAAATCCATTCATTACTTTTTACATTATTTGAAAGAATATTGGCTTTTCCGCTAAAACACGAGTTTTTAGTTAAATGGTCATTTTTAAAAAGGTTTTGGGCTGGTTTATTTATATCTGATTTTTGTGTCTGGGCCTGAATATTCTGTCCACACCCTTTATCATTTTGGGCCGAATTACTTCTATTGAGCCTATCTGTAACTTGGGCCAATTCTTTTATTCTAGGCCCACCCTTATTAAGTCCAAGCCCACCCTTATTAAGTCCAAGCATGTGATCTGTATCAACCCTTTTAGGGTTCGATATCTCTTTCTTTTCTTTATCAGTCACCAAACGATTATCTGTATCAGCCCTTTTAGGGTTCGATATCTTTTTCTCTTTCTTATCAACATCTGGTACTTTTGGTTGAAGATAAGGAATTAATCCTCCATCTTCTTTGATTGTATGAAGGCAATCAAACTTATTGATACAAGTAATTTGATCGATTTGGGTTTCTTTAACCGGTTTGAGTTTATCCCTTTTCAATTTGAATGATTGATGGGAATAATTAGTCTTAGGGTTTGAGGGTTTAACCCTCACCCATTTTGCAGATTCAATCGGTTTGGGATTAACCCTCATCGATTTGGGGTTTTTACTTTTTAATTGAGGTACGTAATTAAAGTTTGAGGTACCTCTTATGTAGTGACTCGAACTTTTCCATGTTTATATATATATATTAAATGAAACTGTTATTTACATGATTAAGTGTTTCCAACATGTTAAGCAATCAAACTTGTTAAGACTTGATTAATTGAAATAGGTTTCATATAGACAATTGACCACCCAAGTTGACCGGTGATTCACGAACGTTAAAACTTGTAAAAACTATATGATGACATATATATGGTTATATATATAGTTAACATGATATTATGATAAGTAAACATATCATTAAGTATATTAATAATGAACTACATATGTAAAAACAAGACTACTAACTTAATGATTTTGAAACGAGACATATATGTAACGATTATCGTTGTAACGACGTTTAATGTATATATATCATATTAAGAGATATTCGTACATCATAATATCATGATAATATAATAATTTAAAATCTCATTTGATATTATAAACATTGGGTTAACAACATTTAACAAGATCGTTAACCTAAAGGTTTCAAAACAACACTTACATGTAACGACTAACGATGACTTAACGACTCAGTTAAAATGTATATACATGTAGTGTTTTAATATGTATTCATACACTTTTGAAAGACTTCAAGACACTTATCAAAATACTTCTACTTAACAAAAATGCTTACAATTACATCCTCGTTCAGTTTCATCAACAATTCTACTCGTATGCACCCGTATTCGTACTCGTACATTACACAGTTTTTAGATGTATGTACTATTGGTATATACACTCCAATGATCAGCTCTTAGCAGCCCATGTGAGTCACCTAACACATGTGGGAACCATCATTTGGCAACTAGCATGAAATATCTCATAAAATTACAAAAATATGAGTAATCATTCATGACTTTTTTACATGAAAACAAAATTACATATCCTTTATATCTAATCCATACACCAACGACCAAAAACACCTACAAACACTTTCATTCTTCAATTTTATTCATCTAATTGATCTCTCTCAAGTTCTATGTTCAAGTTCTAAGTGTTCTTCATAAATTCTACAAGTTCTAGTTTCATAAAATCAAGAATACTTCCAAGTTTGCTAGCTTACTTCCAATCTTGTAGAGTGATCATCCAACCTCAAGAAATCTTTCTTATTTACAGTAAGATATAATACTCATATTCAAACTTTGATTCAATTTCTATAACTATAACAATCTTATTTCGAGTGAAAATCTTACTTGAACTGTTTTCGTGTCATGATTCTGCTTCAAGAACTTTCAAGCCATTCAAGGATCCTTTGAAGCTAGATCCATTTTTATCATTTCCAGTAGCTTTATCTAGAAAACTTAAGGCAGTAATGATGTTCATAACATCATTCGATTCATACATATAAAGCTATCTTATTCGAAGGTTTAAACTTGTAATCACTAGAACATAGTTTAGTTAATTCTAAACTTGTTCGCAAACAAAAGTTAATCCTTCTAACTTGACTTTTAAAATCAACTAAACACATGTTATATATCTATATGATATGCTAACATAATGATTTAAAACCTGTAAACACGAAAAACACTGTAAAACCGGATTTACGCCGTCGTAGTAACACCGCTGGCTGTTTTGGGTTAGTTAATTAAAAACTATGATAAACTTTGATTTAAAAGTTGTTCTTCTGGGAAAATGATTTTTCTTATGAACATGAAACTATATCCAAAAATCATGGTTAAACTCAAAGTGGAAGTATGTTTTCTAAAATGGTCATCTACACGTCGTTCTTTCGACTGAAATGACTACCTTTACAAAAATGACTTGTAACTTATATTTCTGACTATAAACCTATACTTTTTCTGTTTAGATTCATAAAATAGAGTTCAATATGAAACCATAGCAATTTGATTCACTCAAAACGGATTTAAAATGAAGAAGTTATGGGTAAAACAAGATTGGATAATTTTTCTTGTTGTAGCAACGTGAAAATTGGTAACAAATCTATATTAATCATATCCTAGCTAACTTATATTGTATTATACATGTATTCTAATATATTATGTAATCTTGGGATACCATAGACACGTATGCAAATGTTTTGACATATCATATCGACCCATGTGTATATATTATTTGGAACAACCATAGACACTCTATATGCAGTAATGTGGGAGTTAGCTATACAGGGTTGAGGTTGATTCCAAAAATATATATACTTTGAGTTGTGATCTAGCTTGAGACGTGTATACACTGGGTCGTGGATTGATTCAAGATAATATATATCAATTTTTTTCTGTACATCTAACGTTGGACAACTAGTTGTAGGTTACTAACGAGGACAGCTGACTTAATGAACTTAAGACATCAAAATGTATTAAAAGTGTTGTAAATATATTTTGAACATACTTTGATATATATGTACATATTTGTTATAGGTTCGTGAATCGACCAGTGGCCAAGTCTTACTTCCCGACGAAGTAAAAATCTGTGAAAGTGAGTTATAGTCCCACTTTTAAAATCTAATATTTTTGGGATGAGAATACATGTAGGTTTTATAAATAATTTACAAAATAGACACAAGTACGTAAAACTACATTCTATGGTTGAATTATCGAAATCGAATATGCCCCTTTTTATTAAGTCTGGTAATCTAAGAATTAGGGAACAGACACCCTAATTGACGCGAATCCTAAAGATAGATCTATTAGGCCTAACAAACCCCATCCAAAGTACCGGATGCTTTAGTACTTCGAAATTTATATCATATCCGAAGGGTGTCCCGGAATGATGGGGATATTCTTATATATGCATCTTGTTAATGTCGGTTACCAGGTGTTCACCATATGAATGATTTTTATCTCTATGTATGGGATGTATATTGAAATATGAAATCTTGTGGTCTATTGTTACGATTTGATATATATAGGTTAAACCTATAACTCACCAACATTTTTGTTGACGTTTAAAGCATGTTTATTCTCAGGTGAATAATAAGAGCTTCCGATGTTGCATACTAAAATAAGGACAAGATTTGGAGTCCATGTTTGTATGATATTATGTAAAAACTGCATTCAAGAAACATATGTCGATGTAATATATTTCTATTGTAAACCATTATGTAATGGTCGTGTGTAAACAGTATATTTTAGATTATCATTATTTGATAATCTACGTAATGCTTTTGAAACCTTTATTGATAAAAATAAAGGTTATGGTTGTTTTAAAAATGAATGCAGTCTTTGAAAAACGTCTCATATAGAGGTCAAAACCTCGCAACGAAATCAATTAATATGGAACGTTTATAATCAATATGAACGGGACATTTCAGTTGGTATCCGAGCGTTGGTCTTAGAGAACCAGAAAATTTGCATTAGTGTGTCTTATCGAGTTTGTTAGGATGCATTAGTGAGCCTGGACTTCGACCGTGTTTTCTTTAAAAATGATTGCTTAACATTTTTGTTGGAAACTATATATTTTTAACATGTGAATATTATGTGATATATTAATCTCTTAACGTGTTTGATATTATGTGATAGATGTCTACCTCTAGAACAAGTCCCATTGACTCACCTAATAATAATGAAGAGTCAAATGTAAATTGGAATGATTCGTGGACTGATTCACAAGTTCCCAAAGAGGAACCGGAAGAAGAGTCGGAACCGGAAGAAGAATCGGAACCGGAAGAAGAATTGGAACCGGAAGAAGAAATAGAACCAGTGGGGGAAATAATAAAACGGTTAAGTAGAAGAAAATTCTCAACCAACCGACCAAAGTTAATTATGGTCAATGGTGTTTCCGCCAAGGAAGCAAAGCATTGGGAGGATTACCAATTTTCCAATGAATCGGATCCCGACAAGGATTCCGATGATGTTATAGAAATTATCCCAACACAATTTAATAAGGCAAAAGAGAACAATAAGAGAAAGGGTATAAAAATAGAGAAATTTGGTTCCAAACCCGATGAACTTTATATGTATCGTCAACACCCGTATTTCTTAAGTTGTGACAATAACCCGGGAACCTCTAAACCACCAGGTTTTTTTAAACCAATGTGGAAAACGACGGCTCATATTAGGGGAACATCATATATCCCTAGAAACTTGGCAAAACGAACCAAAACCGAAGAAGAAGAAACGAGCGAGTCGGAATAAGATAGTTGTATTCGTGTGGTGTAATATATGTAATATAGTGTGCTTATGCTTTATGATATATGTAAAAATTGCTTGTATTAATAAGTATTTTTTTTTATGAATCTAACTCTTGTCTATTTTACAGTATAAAAACACAAAATGGATAGACAGCCCAATATTTTAAGAGATCTACCCGGAGACATGATTGATGAAATCTTGTCTAGAGTCGGTCAGAATTCCTCGGCACAACTATTTAAGGCGAGATCAGTTTGTAAGACATTCGAAGAACGTTCCAAGAATGCCTTGGTTTATAAAAGGCTTTCGTTCGAAAGATGGGAGATATCACATTGGGAAATCCATAAGTTACGATGTGTTTACTTTGACGCATATATTGCGGGAAATCCAAATGCTATTTTACGCAACGGGTTAAGAAATTATTTTGACTCAATATATCCGAATATAGGACTTCATGATTTAGAAAATGGGGCTAACATGCAACATAAAGAAGCATGTTATGCTTACGGGTTAGTAATGTTTGCTTCTCACCAAAGTGAGAATAAGAACATCGGGCTACAACTATTAAACAAAATGTTCCCACAAGTGATGGAGTCGGTAATTGGGGTAAGAAATGAGGTTTTTAGGATATTACGAGACTGTTGGTCATTACGTAACCTTCATCCTTTTGACGACGTTACAACACATTGTCTTACTATCGGTCACATCAGTTATGTTCCACAAGACCAAGGATGGGAAGTGGTATTAGTAAAACCAGAATGCATGACTTGTTTCTGGACGTATGAATTGCGTGTCTTTATTGCCTTTGTTGAACGCCTTATTTATTAACTAGAATTATCTTCGCAACTACTTTGTATCAAAGTTTTATGTGCTATATTTCATGCTATATGTAAAATAGCGGTATTGTAAGTTTGCAAGTTATTGTATAAAGGCTTGAATATGATATTTTTTGTTTTGTTTTTGTGATTAGTTTTTCATATAGAATTGTAGTAGTTGAAATGGTATGTTAGCTACTAAGTATGAACTTAATTAAAGAGTATAAAACGCTAATATGAAGAAAGAGCTTTTATAAATAAGTTCATATTACGCTACGAAATACTATTGACTACTCTTGATATTCTATATGATTAACTCGTTTCATTTGACTATTTTGAAGGAAATGGCACCGACTATTCGACACACCTTGAATATGAGCGAAGAGGAATTTCGTGCCTTTATTGCTTCAAACATAGCCGCAGTACAGGCTGCGCTACATACCAACAATAACCTTGGATCTAGCAGTACAGGAAATCGTGTAGGATGCACCTACAAAGAATTCACTGCCTGCAAACCTTTGGAATTTGATGGAACCGAAGGACAAATCGGATTGAAACGGTGGACCGAGAAGGTCGAATCGGTGTTTGCCATAAGTAAGTGTACTGACGAGGACAAAGTGAAGTACGCTACGCATACCTTTACAGGTTCTGCATTAATATGGTGGAATACCTATCTAGAGCAAGTGGGACAAGATGATGCTTATGCACTACCGTGGTCAGCATTCAAGCACTTGATGAACGAGAAGTACCGTCCCAGAACCGAGGTCAATAAGCTCAAGACAGAACTTAGAGGGTTACGAACCCAAGGATTTGATATTACCACGTACAAAAGACGATTCACAGAATTATGCCTATTGTGTCCGGGAGCGTTCGAAGATGAGGAAGAGAAGATCGACGCGTTTGTGAAAGGATTACCGGAAAGAATCCAAGAAGATATAAGTTCACACGAGCCCGTCTCCATACAACAGGCATGTAGAATGGCTCACAAACTAGTTAACCAGATTGAAGAAAGAATTAAAGAACAGACTGCTGAAGAGGCCAATGTGAAGCAAGTTAAAAGAAAGTGGGAGGAAAACGGTGATAAGAATCACCAATACAACAACAACAGCAATTACAACAATAATCGCAACAACTATCCCAACAATCGCAACATCAATCGCAACTACAACAAATGGCCCAACAACAACAACAACAACAACAACAACAATCATCCCAACAACAATAATAACCGCAACAACAACAAAAATCAGAAGCAGCTATGCCAAAGGTGTGAAAAGTATCACTCGGGGTTCTGCACCAAATTTTGCAACAAGTGTAAAAGAAATGGTCATAGCGCGGCAAAGTGTGAGGTCTACGGACCAGGGGTTAACAGAACGAAAGGAACAAATGGTGTCGGAACGAGTAATGGCGGAGCAAGTAGTGTCGGAGCAAGTTATGCCAATGTACTTTGTTATAAATGTGGAAAACCGGGCCACATTATTAGAAATTGCCTGAACCAGGAGAACACGAATGGACAAGGCCGCGGAAGAGTTTTCAATATTAATGCGGCAGAGGCACAGGAAGACCCGGAGCTTGTTACGGGTACGTTTCTTATTGACAATAAATCTGCTTACGTTTTATTTGATTCGGGTGCGGATAGAAGCTATATGAGTAGAGATTTTTGTGCTAAATTAAGTTGTCCATTGACGCCTTTGGATAGTAAATTTTTACTCAAATTAGCAAATGGTAAATTAATTTCAGCAGATAATATATGTCGAAATCGAGAAATTAAACTGGTTAGCGAAACATTTAAGATTGACTTGATACCAATAGAGTTAGGGAGTTTTGATGTGATAATCATTATGGACTGGTTGAAAGAAGTGAAAGCAGAGATCGTTTGTTACAAAAATGCAATTCGCATTATACGAGAAAAAGGAAAACCCTTAATGGTGTACGGAGAAAAGGGCAACACGAAGTTACATCTTATTAGTAATTTGAAGGCACAAAAACTAATAAGAAAAGGTTGCTATGTTGTTCTAGCACACGTCAAGAAAGTACAAACTGAAGAAAAGAGCATCAATGATGTTCCCGTCGCAAAAGAATTTTCCGATGTATTTTCGAAAGAATTACCGGGATTACCCCCACATCGATCTGTTGAATTTCAAATAGATCTTGTACCAGGAGCTGCACCAATAGCTCGTGCTCCTTACAGACTCGCACCCAGCGAGATGAAAGAACTGCAAAGCCAATTACAAGAACTTTTAGAGCGTGGTTTCATTCGACCAAGCACATCACCGTGGGGAGCTCCTGTTTTGTTTGTCAAGAAGAAAGATGGTACATTTAGGTTGTGTATTGACTACAGAGAGTTGAACAAACTTACCATCAAAAACCGTTATCCACTGCCGAGAATTGACGACTTATTTGATCGACTACAAGGCTCGTCTGTTTATTCAAAGATTAACTTACGTTTCGGGTATCATCAAATGCGGGTGAAAGAAGATGATATTCCAAAGACTGCTTTCAGAACACGTTACGGTCATTACGAGTTTATGGTCATGCCGTTTGGTTTAACTAATGCACCAGCTGTGTTCATGGACCTTATGAACCGAGTGTGTGGATCATACCTTGACAAGTTTGTCATTGTTTTCATTGATGACATACTTATTTACTCAAAGAATGACCAAGAACACGGTAAACATTTGAGAAAGGTGTTAGAAGTATTGAGAAAGGAAGAATTGTACGCTAAGTTTTCAAAGTGTGCATTTTGGTTGGAAGAAGTTCAATTCCTCTGTCACATAGTGAACAAAGAAGGTATTAAGGTGGATCCGGCAAAGATAGAAACTGTTGAAAAGTGGGAAACCCCGAAAACTCCGAAACACATACGCCAGTTTTTAGGACTAGCTGGTTACAGCAGAAGGTTCATCCAAGACTTTTCCAGAATAGCAAAACCCTTGACTGCATTAACGCATAAAGGGAAGAAATTTGAATGGAAGGATGAACAAGAGAAAGTGTTTCAGTTATTGAAGAAAAAGCTAACTACGGCACCTATATTGTCATTGCCTGAAGGGAATGATGATTTTGTGATTTATTGTGACGCATCAAAGCAAGGTCTCGGTTGTGTATTAATGCAACGAACGAAGGTGATTGCTTATGCGTCTAGATAATTGAAGATTCACGAACAAAATTATACGACGCATGATTTGGAATTAGGCGCGGTTGTTTTTGCATTAAAGACTTGGAGGCACTACTTATATGGGGTCAAAAGTATTATATATACCGACCACAAAAGTCTTCAACACATATTTAATCAGAAACAACTGAATATGAGGCAGCGTAGGTAGATTGAATTGTTGAATGATTACGACTTTGAGATTCGTTAACACCCGGGGAAGGCAAATGTGGTAGCCGACGCCTTGAGCAGGAAGGACAGAGAACCCATTCGAGTAAAATCTATGAATATAATGATTCACAATAACCTTACTACTCAAATAAAGGAGGCGCAACAAGGAGTTTTAAAAGAGGGAAATTTAAAAGATGAAATACCCAAAGGATCGGAGAAGCATCTTAATATTCGGTAAGACGGGACCCGGTATAGGGCTGAAAGAATTTGGGTACCAAAATTTGGAGATATGAGAGAAATGGTACTTAGAGAAGCTCATAAAACCAGATACTCAATACATCCTGGAACGGGGAAGATGTACAAGGATCTCAAGAAACATTTTTGGTGGCCGAGTATGAAAGCCGATGTTGCTAAATACGTAGGAGAATGTTTGACGTGTTCTAAGGTCAAAGCTGAGCATCAGAAACCATCAGGTCTACTTCAACAACCCGAAATCCCGGAATGGAAATGGGAAAATATTACCATGGATTTCATCACTAAATTGCCAAGAACTGCAAGTGGTTTTGATACTATTTGGGTAATAGTTGATCGTCTCACCAAATCAGCACACTTCCTGCCAATAAGAGAAGATGACAAGATGGAGAAGTTAGCACGACTGTATTTGAAGGAAGTCGTCTCCAGACATGGAATACCAATCTCTATTATCTCTGATAGGGATGGCAGATTTATTTCAAGATTCTGGCAGACATTACAGCAAGCATTAGGAACTCGTCTAGACATGAGTAATGCCTATCATCTACAAACTGATGGGCAGAGCGAAAGGACGATACAAACGCTTGAAGACATGCTACGAGCATCTGTTATTGATTTCGAAAACAGTTGGGATCGACATCTACCGTTAGCAGAATTTTCCTACAACAACAGCTACCATTCAAGCATTGAGATGGCGCCATTTGAAGCACTTTATGGTAGAAAGTGCAGGTCTCCGATTTGTTGGAGTGAAGTGGGGGATAGACAGATTACGGGTCCGGAGATAATACAAGAAACTACCGAGAAGATCATCCAAATTCAACAACGGTTGAAAACCGCCCAAAGTCGACAAAAGAGCTACGCTGACATTAAAAGAAAAGATATAGAATTTGAAATTAGAGATATGGTCATGCTTAAAGTTGCACCTTGGAAAGGCGTTGTTCGATTTGGTAAACGAGGGAAATTAAATCCAAGGTATATCGGACCATTCAAGATTATTGATCGTGTCGGACCAGTAGCTTACCGACTTGAGTTACCTCAACAACTCGCGGCTGTACATAACACTTTCCACGTCTCGAATTTGAAGAAATGTTTTGCTAAAGAAGATCTCACTATTCCGTTAGATGAAATCCAAATCAACGAAAAACATCAATTCATCGAAGAACCCGTCAAAATAATGGATCGTGAGGTCAAAAGACTTAAGCAAAACAAGATACCAATTGTTAAGGTTCGATGGAATGCTCGTAGAGGACCCGAGTTCACCTGGGAACGAGAAGATCAGATGAAGAAGAAATACCCGCATTTATTTCCAGAAGATACGTCAACACCTCCAACTGCTTAAAATTTCGGGACGAAATTTATTTAACTGGTAGGTACTGTAGTGACCCAAACTTTTCCATGTTTATATATATATTAAATGAAACTGTTATTTACATGATTAAGTGTTTCCAACATGTTAAGCAATCAAACTTGTTAAGACTTGATTAATTGAAATAGGTTTCATATAGACAATTGACCATCCAAGTTGACCGGTGATTCACGAACGTTAAAACTTGTAAAAACTATATGATGACATATATATGGTTATATATATAGTTAAGATGATATTATGATAAGTAAATATATCATTAAGTATATTAATAATGAACTACATGTGTAAAAACAAGACTACTAACTTAATGATTTTGAAACGAGACATATATGTAACGATTATCGTTGTAACGACATTTAATGTATATATATCATATTAAGAGATATTCGTACATCATAATATCATGATAATATAATAATTTAAAATCTCATTTGATATTATAAACATTGGATTAACAACATTTAACAAGATCGTTAACCTAAAGGTTTCAAAACAACACTTACATGTAATGACTAACGATGACTTAACGACTCAGTTAAAATGTATATACATGTAGTGTTTTAATATGTATTCATACACTTTTGAAAGACTTCAAGACACTTATCAAAATACTTCTACTTAACAAAAATGCTTACAATTACATCCTCGTTCAGTTTCATCAACAATTCTACTCGTATGCACCCGTATTCGTACTCGTACAATACACAACTTTTAGATGTATGTACTATTGGTATATACACTCCAATGATCAGCTCTTAGTAGCCCATGTGAGTCACCTAACACATGTGGGAACCATCATTTGGCAACTAGCATGAAATATCTCATAAAATTACAAAAATATGAGTAATCATTCATGACTTATTTACATGAAAACAAAATTACATATCCTTTATATCTAATCCATACACCAACGACCAAAAACACCTACAAACACTTTCATTCTTCAATTTTCTTCATCTAATTGATCTCTCTCAAGTTCTATGTTCAAGTTCTAAGTGTTCTTCATAAATTCTACAAGTTCTAGTTTCATAAAATCAAGAATACTTCCAAGTTTGCTAGCTTACTTCCAATCTTGTAGAGTGATCATTCAACCTCAAGAAATCTTTCTTATTTACAGTAAGATATCTTTCTAATACAAGGTAATACTCATATTCAAACTTTGATTCAATTTCTATAACTATAACAATCTTATTTCGAGTGAAAATCTTACTTGAACTGTTTTCGTGTCATGATTCTACTTCAAGAACTTTCAAGCCATCCAAGGATCCTTTGAAGCTAGATCCATTTTTCTCATTTCCATTAGCTTTATCCAGAAAACTTAAGGTAGTAATGATGTTCATAACATCATTCAATTCTTACATATAAAGCTATCTTATTCGAAGGTTTAAACTTGTAATCACTAGAACATAGTTTAGTTAATTCTAAACTTGTTCGCAAACAAAAGTTAATCCTTCTAACTTGACTTTTAAAATCAACTAAACACATGTTCTATATCTATATGATATGCTAACTTAATGATTTAAAACCTGGAAACACGAAAAACACCGTAAAACCGGATTTACGCCGGCGCAGTAACACCGCGGGCTGTTTTGGGTTAGTTAATTAAAAACTATGATAAACTTTGATTTAAAAGTTGTTCTTCTGGGAAAATGATTTTTCTTATGAACATGAAACTATATCCAAAAATCATGGTTAAACTCAAAGTGGAAGTATGTTTTCTAAAATGGTCATCTAGACGTCGTTCTTTCGACTGAAATGACTACCTTTACAAAAATGACTTGTAACTTATATTTCCGACTATAAACCTATACTTTTTCTATTTAGATTCATAAAATAGAGTTCAATATGAAACCATAGCAATTTGATTCACTCAAAACGGATTTAAAATGAAGAAGTTATGGGTAAAACAAGATTGGATAATTTTTCTTGTTGTAGCAACGTGAAAATTGGTAACAAATCTATATTAATCATATCCTAGCTAACTTATATTGTATTATACATGTATTCTAATATATTATGTAATCTTGGGATACCATAGACACGTATGCAAATGTTTTGACATATCATATCGACCCATGTGTATATATTATTTGGAACAACCATAGACACTCTATATGCAGTAATGTGGGAGTTAGCTATACAGGGTTGAGGTTGATTTCAAAAATATATATACTTTGAGTTGTGATCTAGCCTGAGACGTGTATACACTGGGTCGTGGATTGATTCAAGATAATATATATCAATTTTTTTCTGTACATCTAACGTTGGACAACTAGTTGTAGGTTACTAACGAGGACAGCTGACTTAATGAACTTAAGACATCAAAATGTATTAAAAGTGTTGTAAATATATTTTGAACATACTTTGATATATATGTACATATTTGTTATAGGTTCGTGAATCGACCAGTGGCCAAGTCTTACTTCCCGACGAAGTAAAAATCTGTGAAAGTGAGTTATAGTCCCACTTTTAAAATCTAATATTTTTGGGATGAGAATACATGCAGGTTTTATAAATGATTTACAAAATAGACACAAGTACGTGAAACTACATTCTATGGTTGAATTATCGAAATCGAATATGCCCCTTTTTATTAAGTCTGGTAATCTAAGAATTAGGGAACATACACCCTAATTGACGCGAATCCTAAAGATAGATCTATTGGGCCTAACAAACCCCATCCAAAGTACCGGATGCTTTAGTACTTCGAAATTTATATCTTATCCGAAGGGTGTCCCGGAATGATGGGGATATTCTTATATATGCATCTTGTTAATGTCGGTTACCAGGTGTTCACCATATGAATGATTTTTATCTCTATGTATGGGATGTATATTGAAATATGAAATCTTGTGGTCTATTGTTACGATTTGATATATATAGGTTAAACCTATAACTCACCAACATTTTTGTTGACGTTTAAAGCATGTTTATTCTCAGGTGAATAATAAGAGCTTCCGCTGTTGCATACTAAAATAAGGATAAGATTGGAGTCCATGTTTGTATGATATTATGTAAAAACTGCATTCAAGAAACATATGTCGATGTAATATATTTCTATTGTAAACCATTATGTAATGGTCGTGTGTAAACAGTATATTTTAGATTATCATTATTTGATAATCTACGTAATGCTTTTGAAACCTTTATTGATAAAAATAAAGGTTATGGTTGTTTTAAAAATGAATGCAGTCTTTGAAAAACGTCTCATATAGAGGTCAAAACCTCGCAACGAAATCAATTAATATGGAACGTTTATAATCAATATGAACGGGACATTTCATCTTATGCTACTGTTGCCGGTGACCGTATGGATGCCGCCGGTTGTTTCATGGTTGTTGCCGATTGCCTATGCCATCATAGCTCCGCCACTTTGTTATTTGTGCCACCAATTGGGGTACCCAAGAAGCTTAAAACAATTAATTACTGTGTGTTCTTGCATTCCGCAATAAACACACCTCGGAGGTTGTGGTGGTCTATGGTGGTCGGTGGTGGAAGCCTTTGATACACTACAAGGAGGTGTTTGACATAAAGCATCCAGGTAAGTTTTTCCATCTTGTGGGCTATTGAACTTTCTACCGTCTAAAATTGACATGGCAGCTCGGTTCAATTCTGAGCTATCGTCGGTGTTAGACATGGTGGCTTTGTTAATGGTAGATGATTGAGCCATTGAAGTGTTACTATGATTCAGAATCAGTACACTCGCTCTGATACCATGTTAGATTAAGAGAATTGAAAAACCAAATGATGATTTGTATTGACCAGTTTGCTATTTGACAGAATTGATACAAATTGTTATGGTTGTTACATCAATTGATAGTGTCTTTTATACACTATTGGCTCTAACGGCTATTTCTAAACAAGGTAAGGCTCCAATTCACTTTTTAGAGCCACTTTGATAACAAGGAAATATGTTGTTTGTAGCCTGCACTTTTAGCCGTTGAATGCTTGTACTTATGCAGTCTTGTGATGAACTAAAAAGGGAAAAGATGAAGTTTGACTTCTGATCCCAAAAGTCAAAGTTACCCAAAATGGTAACTTCATATTGTTGTTGTATTCTAACAATAATCAATATTTTCTTTCAGACATTTCATCAAGCACCTTACGTGCATCTAAAATGAGTATTTTTAGCTAAACGTTGAACATGTACATGGAATTTTTTTTTAAAGCAAATGTTTTGCTTAGCAAATGACAACTTTGACGCACGTGTTTGCTCTTTCAACAATGTGATAATTGCTATAAGCCTTGAAGTCTTAAGTACTGTATTATATACCAAGGGGCATATTGCTTTGATGGCTTTCCTAGTCTATAGCTGAAGACATCACGTATATTCAAATGAAGCTTCAGAAACTATTAGAAGATCTAAATTAAAGGTGGCAAGATGAGTGGGTAAGGCAAGGGCCTAAAACGTTTCGGTTAAAGATCATTGATTCCAACAACAAAAATTCTTTGTCCATTAAAAAGGTAATTAAAAGGTTTACTATAATCAAAAAAATATGTTGAGGTAACTACCCATTTTAGATGCACGTAAGGTGTTTAATGAAATGTCTGAAAGAAAACATAGATTATGATATCAGGCACGAGCAAGAGGCACCTTGCGTCCCCGGGAAGCAAGGTCGCAAGAGGCACCTTGCGTCCACAGAAAGCAAGGTCACAAGAGGCACCTTGCGTCCACCGGGAAGCAAAGTCGCAAAAAAGCACATTGCGCCTTGCGCGGGCAAATTGTCAATTTTTTGCTTTTTTGGGCTATGCGTCAAAAAATGGAGAAAAATGGGCATTTTGGTGATAACCCCTAAAAAATATGTAAAAACTGATAAATATTACAATGATAAATATTACAAAGGTCATCATTGGAACTTATAAAAGTAATTAAACATATATGATTATTTTTTTCACTTAACCAAATACCTTTTGTTTATTGGTAATTATATAGGAGTTGATGTCTTGTTCCCCTATATCAATCAAGCCTTCATTTGTCTCTATTACTTTTAGCTCTGTAGCAGCCACAAACCCCTTGGTGAAAACTGATAGATCCGGACATTCTTTGATTACCAAGGTAGTCAATGATGGCAACAAAAACTCCTTCTCCCATAAGCAAAATCCTTTTATACGTGGAAGATGTTCAAGTTTTAAAGACTTTAGACAAGGTAACACTTTTCTCTCAGAGTCATCATCTTCCATGACAATTTGCCACATTGCACAGCAATGTGTTACCTGCAGCTCTTGGAGTTGCATGAAACTACCAACCATCGAAGTTGTAAATACACGTATTAATCTATCGCAATTATGAATAGAAAGTCTTGTCAGGTTCGGTAGCTCCAGCTGTCTCCACTGATTGCTCTGCCATAGATATTCCAACCAGCTTAGCTCTTCTAAGACCACCTCTCTTAGTTTTGGAAGTTTCACAACACTAGTTTGTGATTCGTTGTTAAATTCACTATCTGTCACTTCCAATGCTACTTCAAAAATATTCTTTGGCCAAATACACCTCTTTACATGAATCTTTTCAAGATTTTGTAGTTGTTGCAACTCGTTGAATGCAACGATCACTTTGCTATCTGAGTTTTCCACATTTATCTCTTTAATATCTTGTAAAGAGCGAGGTTTCTCATCATTTGAAATTGTAGGGCCAGAGCTTGTACTCTCTAAATTCGGGGACGTGATCTGCAAAAACATATAATAAAAATGATTATTAAAGATGGAACAATTTCATAGTTAGTTACATAATGCATGATAAATAAAACTGTACCTGAGATGAAGCGGTCGTCATATAGAAGTTATAATGTTCAGGAGTTAATTTGCCAAAGATTGGATGTTTCATGTATTTGAGCCTTGGAGCTATTGACTTACTACACGTGAAAGTCATCAATTTGGGGCATTCTTCAACGTAAAAATCATTCAAAAGTGGCCATTGGAATTCTTTTATTATCCCCGAGAAGAAACCTTCAACGTTTGACAGAGAGAGCAGTTCAATTACTTTCAGACGTGGAAACACCACAACCACCTTATTATTATTAGGTGTTGTAGTAGTAGTTTGGTCTCCTCCTCCTCCTCCTCCTCCTCCTCCTCCTCCTCCTCCTCCTTCGACTTAGTTTAATCGGGTCCATTACAAAGGGAATTAAATTTCTCAAAGTTGAAAACTTTATCGAATGAAATAGGTTGTAATTGATAGATTTCTTTGTAAAACAAAGATCACTTAAACTAGGCATTAGAAGACATCTATTTAACATTCTTGCGGTTAAACAAACTCGTGCGAACACAATCTTTTGATTGTTTAATGCCCAAACAATTTGTGCTACTTCTATGAACTTCATTCTTACATCTATCGATTTCAACGACTCAAATTCTATGTTTTTAGACCCACCAAAAGTAAAGGTATTGGGCAGTAATATTATTCTCATGATCATAGCCATTACAAACAACAATACACATATTGAAATTAAATTATTCACGTGGAACTTACAAAATCTCAAATTTCTCAACTTTAATAAGTCCATTTGAAATTGAACTTAAGAAAAGAATATAATTAAAACCCCATCTTAACACAATTCACTTCATAAAATTGAAGACAGAGAAACAGGGTTGTGAGGTTTTCAATCAAAATAAGACACAAACTCAATTGAATTAGTAGTATAGATATGTTACCTGCGCTGATGATTATGTATAGATCTCTGAATTTAATGGATGAATTCAGTTTGATGAAATTGTTGAATTTGTTTCTCTCGGGCACTTAAACAAAAACATATACATAGGAATGTATTGGAATGTGAAAATGAAACAAATTGAACGAAATTAAAGAATCACATGACCCGATCTGGATAGAAATTACAAGAATTTCGTGGTGTGAACATGGTGATTACTTGACGGAGAGTTAACAGTCGTGAGTGTAAGGGACGAAATTGAAACGTTTAATTTAAAATGAGGATGATAAATGCAGCTTTTTAAAAACAGGGACTAAAACTACTAAAACAGATGAACACAGGGATGAATTTGACAATTTTGTCTAATAATAATAATAATTTATATTTACATTTATATTTATAATAATAATATATAATAAACATATAATAACACAACAACAACAACAACAAAACCCAATATCACATGAGTGGTGTATGGAGGAGGTGAGATGTAGACAATCCTTCCCCTATCCGAGAATAAAGACAAGTCATTTCTCCACCCAGAGTGAAACACTCTCAAAAGTAGAGAAAGTCATCCCTCTCTCTATTCGACGGATAAAGAGATTGCTTCCGAGAGGACCTCCGGCCTTTAAGTAGGAAAAAGTTTTTAAAAAAAAATAAAAAAAAATAAAATAAAAATAAGTAGACGCCATGAAAATGGTAGAATCAAATTTCCATGGGTTTTAGATCCTGCCTGGAATTTAATTTAGGCTCTAAGAGTCAGTCAAGTCGCCAATAAATCGACGATTGTTGTCGACTCAATAGAGCCTATAAACATATAATAATAATAATAATAATAATAATAATAATAATAATAATAATAATAATAATAATAATAATAATAATAATAATAATAATAATAATAATAATACTTGGTCCGCTGCTTTTTGCTTTGGTCCTACAATCCTTGGTTTCTAAAATCAGAGATAATTTTGAGGTTTGTCTTCAGGCGTGGTATTTGGATGATGGTACTATTATTGGGGACACTTTGGTGGTGGGGAAGGTTTTGCATTTGATTATGGAGGATGGGCCTCGTTTTGGGCTGCATCTCAACGTTGAAAAAACAGAAATTTTCTAATGGAGCGATAGAAGAAGGGTGCTTAGACAGCAAGTCCGCCAGTGTGGCGTCATTATAAGGAGCAACGCCTGATGAAGAAAGAACACGAGCTGCAGCGGTGTAATGGCCATCACAAATCTTCCTACGACACTGCTTAATATTACGCTCTTCCAAATCAAGGACCTCATCATCAACCACTGACAACATAGGAGAATCCTCTGCTAAATACTCCCTCACAAGCTGTAAACTCCCACCCGCTGTCCCCCAAGAGCAAATAGCACGGGAAATATTCTCTTCCTGATGCCGACGCTTTATCGAAGACCTAGACTCACGACTACTCCGTGGCCGAAAGGTTTTAAGGGTACAAAGGGGTAACACCAACAAAGAGACCCAACTAGAAATGTCATTTCTAAACTCTACTTTTCCTTGCGTACTTGTCCTCCTAGTATATTTGAGGCGGCTCAACGCGCTTTCGATGGAGCCCTTCGATCTTCCTTGGAGCGTATTGTTACTGCTTCAGGGCCTGGGTTTGGTGATTGGCAGTGGCGGCTTGCCACCTTGCCATTTGCATTTGGAGGGCTTGGTGTTTATTCTGCTGGAGATGTTCGTCATTATGCTTTTCTGGCTTCTCGATTACAGTCTGCTGGATTGCAGACCAAGCTACTTCGTCATGCGAGTATTGTTGGTCTTGGTCGTGCTTTTGAAGATGCATTGGGTCTGTTTAATAAAACTGTTGGGTTTGATGTTTTAGGTAATCCGAGTGAGGTCGCTGCCCCAATACTCATGAAGAAATTGGCAGATGTTTATTTCACAAAGGTTACCGCTTCTGCAGAATCCACTTTTTCGTTATCTCCCCGACAATCGGCCTTATGGAAATCGCAGCAGGGTGATCACACCTCTGCTTGGCTAAGGGCAGTCCCTATTTTGGGGTTGGGTCAGACGATGAACGCAAAGACTTACCGATGTGTGTTGTGCTACCGGTTGGGTGTTCCATTGTTCTCTATCTCGACGGCATGCTCTGCCTGTTCAAGGGTTTTTACTGGGGATATTTTCGGGGATTACGCGGTGTCTTGTGCTGGTATGGTGGGTATTAAGCATCGACATAATGTTGTTCGGGATTCCCTTGTTGATGTTTGTTATCGATCTGGGATTTCAGCGAGAAAGGAGGTTGACATTGGGTTGTCTGGAGGGAACGACAGGGCCCTCAGACCTGCAGATGTGTTACTTTATTCCTGAGATTGTGGTCGCGATGTTTGTGTTGACTTGACAGGGTCTTCTCCTTTGACACAGTCTGGGCTTTCTGACTTTGTCCCTGGACGTGCTGTGGTTGATGCGGCTCGTCGGAAGCGGGTCAAGTACGAATCTAGCTGTCAGACGATTGGTTATGGTTTCATTCATTTCTCATTTTCTTCCCTTGGGGAATTAGAAAAGGATGCTGTTTCTTTGCTAAAGCGGGTTCAGAAGAGTTCGATGGCGCAAGATATTGGTGCCGGTGCTGCTGCTCATATTTTTACTAGGATAGGTTTTGCTATTGCTAGAGGTGTGGGGGCCCAGATTGTCTCTAGGCTCCCCACTAATTTTTTGTAAGTTTTAATACTTTTAAGTTTATTATTATTATTATAATAATAATAATTATTATTATTATTATTATTAATGATGATTATAAATAAAGACTAACTTATACCTAAAGTTTAATAAATTCAGTAACCTAATGTAATTAATATAAGTAAAATCAAACGTTACACAAGAATTATATTCATGTAAGCAAATTTCCTAAACAAATAAAGTATTAAAAAGAAAAAGCCAAACCAAAAAGTTGGGGAGTAATATTAAATTAGGTTATCCGAGTAGTGGAAGATGCACAATCGTCAAAAAGCCAAACCAAAAAGTTGGGCATATTACCTTTCTTTTTTCTTTTTTAATCCAGGTAGGCCTAAATCTTTTTCAGATTTTGTCATGTAGTGAATTTTTTATACTCCATGTTTTAATTTTAAGTGGAAGTGGAAAGCATTTTAGTGGAGTAGTGGTTGTAGAATAACAATATATTTAATTTTCTTTGTTTAGAAGAAAAACAAAGTTTAAAACGAAGAAAAAATAATATATTTTCGGTTTTTCGATTTTACAAATTTTGTTTTTCTATATATTCTAAACTTGCCATGTATCTGTTTTTTCAAACTTCTAATTTTATCTTTATTTATATTTATTAAGAATTTTACATATGTCCTTATTTTTAAATTATAACTATTTTTCGAACCCTCGCTTCGAGTCGGGGATTCCATTTTCAATGTATTTTATTGCGTTTAGTATAAAATTATTTCGTGGCTAACGATGATGTCGTTGAAGCGTAACTCGAGTCGAACTAAAAGGTATAACCCGTGAAAAATTTAAATGTTATTTTAAATTAACAATATATATACATCTTCGCGTTTCGCTATCATTAACGTTGAATTCGACTATTCGAGACTCAAATGTAACTATTTACATCTTGCCTCAAACTGTAATAACTCCTCATCATCCACAAAGTAACTGCTGCCACTACTAGAACAAGTAGACATCTACAATACACAAAACATAAAAAAATAAAGATAAGCAAAATAGTACCAATGTTACATATAAATATAAAGTAACAACAATTCAGTAACAATTTTAATTAATTAATTATACATTTATATAAATTAGCAAAATAGTACTAAATTTGTTTCTGGTTTCGTATGTGGAAGGATTTGTGGTTGGGAAATTGTTCAAAATACACATTTTATTTTTCAAGGCTTCAAACAAAATACATTTTTTTTTTAAAAATTGTCTTTTTACACCATTCGTTAGACGGGATTTCTGTCTACCACCTTTATCTGTCGTCTACTATTATTTTTACAAAGTAGTAGACAACTTTTTCGTCGACTACTCAATAAAAGTGGTCTACTATATAGTAGACGAAGTTATAACGCAGTAGACGTAACACTGCCTTAAAACTCCGTCTACTACGTAGTAGACCAGGGTTACGTCTACTGCCTTATAACTTCGTCTACTACGTAGTAGACCACATTTAGTAAGTAGTCGACGAAAAAACTGTCGACTACCTTGTAAAAATAATAGTAGACGACAGTAGACGAAGTTATAAGGCAGTAGACGTAACCCTGCCTTATAACCTCGTCTACTACGTAGTAGACCAGAGTTACGTCTACTACCTTATAACTTCGTCTACTACGTAGTAGACAACATTTATTAAGTAGTCGACGAAAAAATTGTCGACTACCTTGTAAAAATAATAGTAGACGACAGATAAAGGTGGTAGACAGAAATCCCGTCTACCGAATGGTGTAAAAACGCAATTTTTTTTTAAAAGTGTATTTTGTTTGAAGCCTTAAAAAAAGTGTATTTTCATCAATTTTCATTTGTGTTTGACATCTTAAATAACCCTTTTAACCTTATTGCTTTAGGGCTTCAACTTGATGCCCGGAGTCTCAAATTGGGCTAGTAAAGTAGTTCCTTTTGGGGCCATTTTTGAAATGACCATTCTGGCCTTATGCTACGAGGATAAGCATGTGAATAAACTGAAAGAACAGATAAAATTTAAGTATGTATGTTCTTGTTCATGTCATTGATAACATATGTTTGATCGTAAACATAAACACACGTATACAAACGAATATATGAATTAGTTCTCAATCTACGGCTTAGAATTTAGAAATTATAAAAACTCTCCTAATTTGAATAAAATTATCGAATAAAGATATAAAGTAAAATTTTGAATTTGATAACAATATAAACTTGAAGTACAGAAAAGTTTTACGTCATCGAGTTACCCGTCTTTTGTATAATTATATGATAAAACTACGCTCGTCGTTCCTCAACTTGTTCTCAACCTTCATGGGTTGTCCATAATCTTTCTTTTTTTGCTGAGTTCGTCCCTAAACTTCAATTATGTAACCCATGTCGTCCTTCTGTCTACAAGCCGTTTAAAGATTCTGTTAACCTTGATTTTGTGCCTCTCACGTGAAGGTATTTCAGTCTTTTAATTATTGAGGGGCGACAAGTGTGAGTTTCACATCATTCAAATACCCCATTTGTGTGTGATTAATCGCCATTCTCACCTCCCCCAATTCTAGCCCTAATTTTTTTCTTTGGTTTACAACAATGGTAACAAAGTTCTATGAAATTCGTGAACCAGATGTTCACTACGATATTGATCAGCTATATGGTAAGTATTACACCATTAATCGTATTTTTATTATAGTAGTTGAATTTAATTTTGTAACCTAAATTTTGTTTATGTTTTGCAGAACATACAACTACTTTGTTTACTATAAATTTTCATCATGGTGGTAAGTTCACTGATGCTCCTGGAAGGAAATATATAGATGGAAAGGTAACCTACATTGATGCCCTCGATACAGACTTCTTTTCATATCATGAACTAGGTGATATTATTCAGGATATAGGTTATAATGGTCACGATGTCATAATATTTCACTTTTTAAAGACTGAATTTGCTCTGGATTATGGATTGGAACCTTTAGGAAGTGATGAGGATATTAGACACTTGAGTAAGTTTGTAAAGGAAGTTAAGGTAATTAGTGTCTACACTGAACATCGTATGAAACCCAAAGTAAACTCATTTAGGAGTCCAACTGGTAAAGTTCAATTTGTGTTAGAAGAGATTGCCGATGAAGAAACTTCACCTGTTATGAGTAAGAAATCAACAAAAAAACAACCGGTTCATTGAGTCCAAAGAAGTTGTTGTTGTTAAAGGATAGTGGTGTAGTCAGTCGTACTTTTATTGTTGATGGATACACTCAAGAAAGTCAAGTAATCAATGATAGTGACCCACTTCATAATTTCCAACAGAATGAGCTGCACAGTGATGCTAGTGAGAGTGATCCAAATGATAATGAGCGTGATAGTGATAGTGAAGAACAGAATGAGTGTGAAGATCAGAATGAGGGTGAAGATCAGAATGAGGATGACCTGAACTGACAGTGAGGATGATGACTATTTACATGATAATGATATTGAAGATGTTGAGGTTGATATGCAACACTTTAAGTTCAGTGTTGATAAAGATGTGGAGTTTATGGGTTCTGATCATGAAGAAAATGTTGAAACTGAAAACACTGAAGTTAATGAGTCAATTTATGAGTTAAACAATGATGACTTTGATTCTGGAGATGAGGATGACATTAGGAAGAAAAAACCTAAGGATCTGAAACAACAAGAGATGCAAGGTAAAGATCTTAGTAAGACTTTCTTCTTTCTTGGCCAAGAGTTTGGTATACTGATGAGGTAAAGCAATATGTTGACTTGCACGCAATTGAAACAAGAAGAAATTTAGTTTCTATAAAAAATGACAAAAAAAGAATTAGGGTTGGTTGTGAAGGTTCTATTCCAGTTTTTAAAAATGGTGTATGTGTGGGGGTTAAAAAGTGTGATTTTGGTCAAACTTCTAAGCATGTGAACACTTGAACCAGAAAGGATGGAATAAATGCTTTTGAACATATGAACAAAAATAAAGTTGACAAAAAGTTCTTCAAAAGATAAGAGTAAATGCAGTTGACTAAAAGAAAAAGAGAACGAGAGTGAGGGATCCATGATTTAATTTATGATTAAGTGCTTTTTTATTTGTGTCCATTATCATTTTTTAACTGCTTCATCTACTTTCTTAAACATCTAATATATTTAAAAAGCTCCGAGTACCAGCTACCAGCTTTCAACTCCAGCTACGAGCTAGTATTGCCAAACATACCCTAAGTGGCCTTTGTTTTCATCAGTATCTATCGATGTAGAGCATTTTAGCAAAACTAGCTGGAAGCTAGCTGGTAGCTGAAAAGATGGTAGGTAGAAGCTGGTAGCTAAAACCTTTTTGATATATTTATGTGTTTGGTAAATAGCTGAAGCCGTTAAAAATAATGATAAAATGACAAAAATGTACACGAGAAAAAAAAAACAATTAATGTTAAGCTTGTAAATGTTACAACGATATTCAAATCATGTGAATTTATATACTATATACTAGTAATAAATAATAAATTGACATGTATATATTTATGTACTATATACTAGTATACTAGTATACTAGTAATATGATAATAAAGATAAACAATAGAGAATTGAGACTCCCCAATTTTCAGTTTGAGATTCATATGATCAATCGTGTTTTTGTGTGCAAGTAATATAATGATGAGTTATCCAAAAAATAACGTTCAAGTAAATAAAAGGAATATGTAGTTGGGTGTTACATGGGATACCCAGTGTTATAAAACGTAGGCTTGTGAATATAGCGTTAAAAAATGAGCTTTTTGCCACTTCAAAAAGCTATAATCTCTTTAATCAAAGAGAGCTTTTTATTAAGTAGGAGCTTTTTCATAAAAGTTAAAAGCTCTAAAAAAAAAAAAAAAAAAAACTTCAACAAACATGCTCGTAAACAAAGAGAGCAGAGGATAGCCTTTTACTAGTAATCACATTTTACATTTGAAGGAGAGAGAAATAAAGTCTTCCTTTTCCACTTTATCGTTTCCCCTTTTACATTTCAACTGCATATTCTTTTACCAACTTACAACATTATCATATATAATCAATCCTTATAACGTCGTGTTAATTTGTTACGGAGTATAATGGATCAAAAACTAAATAAACATATATGATTTTTTTTTCAGTTAATGAAATACCTTTTTTTTGTTGTTGTTGTTTATTGGTGATTATAAAGGAGTCGATGTCTTGTTCCCCTAAATTAATCAAGCCTTTATTTGTCTCTACTACTTTTAGCTCTGGAGCAACCACAAACCCGTTGGTGAAAACTGATAGTTCCGGACATTCTTTGATTACCAAGGTACTCAATGATGGCAACACAAAATCCTTTTCCCTTAGGCAAAATCCTTTTAAATATCTAAGATGTTCAAGTTTTAAGGACTTCAGACTTGGCAACACTTTTCTCCGAGAGTCATCATCTTCAATAACAATTTCACGCATACATATACAACCAGTGACATGTAGCTCTTGGAGTTGCATGAGACTACCAACCATCGAAGTTGTAATTACATGTCGTAAAATTCTGCAATTGTGAATAGAAAGTCTTGTTAGGTTGGGTAACTCAAGTTGTCTCCACTGATTGCTCTTCCATAAATATTGCAAACTTCTCAGTTCTTCCAAGTGCACTTCTCTTAGCTTCGGAAGCTCCACAACAGTTGTTTGTGATTCGTTGTTAAATTCACTATGCGTCACTTCCAATTCTACTTCAAAAATCGTATATGCCCTTTTACACGTCTTTGCGTGAATCTTTTGGAGATTTTGCAGTTGTAGCAACTCGTTGGATGCTACGATCACTTTGCTGCTTGCGTTTTCCACATTTAACTCTTTAATATCCTGTAAAGAGGGAGGTTTCTCATCATTTGAAATTGTAGGGCCAGAGGTCGTACTCTCTAAATTCGGGGATGTGATCTGCACAAACATATATGTAATAAAAATGATTATTAATGAAAGATGGAACAATTTCATAGTTACATAATGCATGATAAATAAAACCGTACCCGAGGTAAAGCAGCAGCCGTCATATAGAAGTTATAATGTTCAGGAGTTAATTTACCAAAGATTGGATGTTTCACGTACTTGAGCCTCGGAGCTATTGACTTAGTACGTGTGAAAGCAGTAATTTTGGGGCATCCTTCAACGTAAAAATCATTCAAAAGTGGCCATTGGAATTCTATTATCCCCGAGAAGAAATCTTCAAGGTTTGACAGAGAGAGCAGTTCAATTACTTCCAGACATGGAAACACCACAACAACCTTACGAGATGCACTTTCCTTTCTTTCTTCTTCTTCTTTCCTCACAATCACTTTCAATGCCTTGCAACATTTTATTCTTATCTCTTTGAGTTTCTTAAGGCTTTCAAGTGTGGAAAATGTGAATATATATTCCAAACTGTCACAATTACTGATATGCATTATCTTTAGGTTTGATGGTTTATGAGCAGTAACGTTTCCAAGTCGTGGAATTGAACGAGTAGCACCAGTTCCTTGGTCAGAGATAGTACCATATTGACATCCATTGTCGTTCTCTACTATAGTTGCAAATATCTCCTTCATTGACTTGCAGTCTTCTATCACCATCTTTTCAACCATTACCCTTTGCCCTGCTGTATAAGATGGAATCACACTTGACAAACCATCACAAAACGATATATGAATCACTCGAGAGTATAGGCATAAGGACCAGTAAATGACACCCACTTGAGGAACCTGTAACCAAAAAATGCTAATTATATTAATAAAGCTTACTTATAGAGTTATAGGTAACATGGAAGGACAAGAGCAAAACAGCGTGGCACTAGTATGTCTTTTTGTCCCCTTACGTGACACTAAGGGACAAAAACTTACACGTATAAATAGGCGTAACTCTAGCTGAAAACCGACGACATATATCACAATATTCACTCTCAAGAAAGAAAACTATCCTCTCAACATATAATTCATACTCGTCCTTAAGAGACTTGTTAATTACCGATCTTAAACGCGCAACCGGAACACACACTTCACACTCTTTACGGTTTCAGGTAACGTTCTTTGAACATAAATCCTAACACCGTCCCTGAGCCATCAATGCCGGCTAACCCTAATGATGGTGGGTCATGTTTAACCACCCTTTCTGAGATCATCATCTTGTACTAGGGTTACTCACGGTGCTCCGGACCGAAGAGTTAAACTCAAAGAACCCTTAAATCCCCTCCATTTGTTGATCTTGCATAGACCGAATCCCTTGAAATTTTTATGCTTAATCAAATGGCGCCATCTGTGGGGACTCTTAGTTAAGAGGTTTTGTTAAAACATTTTTCCTTAAAAGTTCATTACATCATATTCTTTTTTGTGTGTGTGTTTCAGTCCCGGGTGATTAGAGTAGAGCAAAAGAAATGACGAGCCAGCCGGAAGTTTCGAAAGCCATTTTGGTACGACCTAAGGCGCCACGAGTGTCCTAAGCGGCGGACGCACGAACAATTAGCGGTGCGGGTGTATTGTCAACGGGAGCTCCTCTCCCTCTTTCCCCGGAGACTCCAGTACAAGGTTTCAAAACTCCGAAGACTACTCGACCAATACCGTGGTCGGCGACGCATCTGGATCGTCGGTGCGAAGTACCACCACTGTGTTCTCAAGTATTAACTCGCGCTCGCCAACCACATCGGCAGCGCATTAGAAGCTTTGCAAAAGATGGGCTTTCACACGCAGGAACTGAACATCCAGAGCACTCAACTTAGTTCAGGGTTGTACCAAATGACTCCACCAACAAAGTCGCGCCCAAACCTAACAGTCTATGTACCTCGACAAACACCTATCCCTATGGTGTCCGATTCCTAGCCAAACACCCAAACATGTGAAGAGCGTGCGCAAAATCAAGCGAACTTGATTTAATCAGTGATGAAGGTTGCGCCGGACAATATGATTAAAGACTTCGAACAAACAGAGAAAGCAGAGCAGATGGTCAAGAACCTATATGCAGGAATGAAGGGGAGCAATGTTAAGTCATCATTTGAAACCGCGCCTACTTTTGAAAAGTTCGCGCCTCACATACTAAACTACATTGCCACACCATTGCCAGTACTCCCTCTCACGCTGGGATACTATGATGGGCTTTCAGATCCCGACGATTTCCTACACAAATACGAAGGCATATCCCATAATCAACGATGGGTTGATGAGACCAAGTGTGCGGAATTCCCTCCCTTCCTGGAAGGAATCGCGTCATGGTTCAACAACTTGCATGTGCCCCTCATCATTTGCTACACCGATATGAGGGAGCGCTTTCTACTTAAATTTCACAACATGAGGGCATCTAGAAGGACACATGTCGAATGTCATGATATCAAACAAGGATGTGAAGAGTCTATGGGACAGTTTATTGACAGGTATAGTCGGGAGGTGGTGTGTATCCCTAACTTGGCCAAATCACAGAAAGTATTAGGATTCATCCACGGAATTTCTAGAGAGCGACACTTGCAATTATGGCAGAAGTTGCGGAAGAGGCCACCAGAGACATTGGCAAAAAATATTAGGGAAGCACACGAACACCTGCACGCAGCCGAAGATACTGTACGCTACTCGAGATACGGGAGTGGCTATGGGAGACGTGACGACCACAATTCACCCGGAGGAGGACGCTATCCCCACAACTCCCAAAAAGGGTATCAAGATTCCGGTCCCTATCATCATAGCAACGATAACCACCGTGGGCATACTCAAGAACATCACGGCAGTAACAATCAGCGGAACAGGAACATGAAAAATAATCAAATGCTCATCAGAAGTCTAGCGAAAAGTCTAAAGGAAATCCTCACAACAGAACCAATATCTCAGACCTTTGGACGATCGGCGCGCATGTTCGAGTACGCGAGGCGAGAAAAATCCAAGTTCTGTGATTTCCATGATGACTACGGTCATGAGACGAACAGATGCAAGGCGCTGACGGACAAGGTGGTCGCATACTTAAAACGGGGAGAGCTTCAACATTTAAAAGATCACAAGGAAAGATCGCGTAAAGAAGAACGTGATGAAAGAAAGGCGAAGGTGCAAGATAAAGTGGTTCACGTTTTCACGGGAGAGCACACAGAGGCGGAGCAAAAGACCCTGCATTCATGGAAAAACCTGCGGGTCGTTTTCCCCTCTATCGGGGATTAGGGGGCTAAGTGTGACCCTGTAATAGTTGTTGGATATCTGCCTGAGTGTGGACGTACAATTAAACGACTATGTGTAGATACTGGCAGTAGCGCCAATATCATGTTTGAACATTGTTAGGATGAACTCTCATACAGGCTAAGGTAGAGCTTAAAACCTTCAAATGAAAGGTTTCGAGGACTCTCAGGCAACCCTACGTAGGCCATAGGGACCTTAGAGGTCAAACTTCAGCTCGAGGATGATGAAGACAAGAGGAAAGCGCGGACAGAAAAGGTAAAGTTTAGTGTCGTGTGCGCGTCGTCTGACTACGACGCGCTGCTGGGATGCCCGTCCTTACAGAAGTTTGGTGCAATACATTCTACCGCACATGGTTTGATCAAGTTTCCTACGCGAGCTGGAATTGCGATGATGGCGTCAAAGCCACCTAAAAAAGGTCCAGCTCAACATCAGGTATGTCTATTAAATATCAAATATGTAGTGACATGATAATTTGAAAGATTATTAGACCTAATAAGACGCCTCAACGCGCATACAGTTAAGCGCGCTTACCGCATTTAAATGAGCACAAACTTGTATAATCCGAAACATAGGACGCATATTATATTGCACCTGATAACGCCAAAATTATACATGTTTATTGTCGTTATTTCGATCCAATGTTGTTCCATTTGTATGTAATTGTTATACGTATGTATTGTAATTCATGTACATTTGTAAAAAGTCCATTGTGAATGAATAAATGAAGACCAACAGCGAAAACAGAGTTAAAACGAAGATCGAATGCGTAAAACAGCCCGAAACCACTGAAATAGGTCCAAATGCGGCGCATCTCTCTTAGATGCGGCGCATCTTTACACCAAATAACTCCCGACAGTTTCAGATGCGGAGCATGAAGACTTCTGGGCCAAAATAGCAACAGATGCGGCGCATCTGAGATGGATGCGGCGCATCCAAGCCAGATGCGGCGCATCTGTCCCAGATGCGGCGCATCTGACCCTCTGCCGAAAGTCCTGAGTGCAGAATCGAGCTGGAATCTACTGAACGTAAAGAGATGCGGCGCATCTGGTCACTTTCTGGCCAAAATACCTAACTTTTTAGGCTATTTAATGAGGCAAATGGTTACTTACTTGAGAGAACCTTCACTACTACGTTCTCCCCCAGTTTTAAGACGATTTTCAAGGTCCAAAGGAAGGCTGCAAGTTAATCTCTACTCTTTCAACATCAATATTAAGCTAGGATCGTTTATCGCAATTGGTACTATTGTTCTATATCTTTTTAACATGAATTCAACTTGTATTTACTGTTTCATTAGTTCTACTATGATTATGTTAGGCTAAAAGCCTTGTGTGTTTGCTTCAATGTAAGATTTATGGCTTGGGATTGTTCTATACTTTGATGTTATGCTAGTTATACATATGTTTGATTGATTTAATTATCTAGTTCAACCGTAAGAACCATTGTTATGCATGTTTAGATCATTACTTCAATTATATAGATTGCAACCTATTAATGTGAGTTAACTAGGAAAACAATCTATACTTCAATACATCTAGTAATCTAGACGATTAGATACATACACTTAAGTGATTTTGTTATGTGTTTAATTCGGTAATTGAATAAGTTCCAAAGCAACATAGTTATGAAATTACCTCAAGTGATTGTTGTAATTAAGGTTTCACGTGAGTTTAACTGGGTTGAATCTAGTTAGTTAATCAATCTAAATCACCATGTTCTTTCAAGAAATCCATTGTTGTAACTATCTTTATATTCTAGTTCAATTATACGAGTTATGACTTGATTTATGTGAATTTATCAAAGGCTATAATTTGTACTTCAACACCTAGTGATCTAGACACCTATATGTGAATATAGGATGGTAATTGGATGATATTTAGGTTTTACAATCATGTAGTTTACTTAGAGTGATCTTAGTAAACTAGGTTTTATGTGAATTTAACCAAGAAAGAATCCTGTTGATTAAACATAGTTCTTAAGTTTATAGATATTGTGAAATTGATATAAACTACTCTATTGTAACTATCGCATAACGGTTTTAATTATAAAAGAACAATCCCTGTCATCTATCAAGCATAGAAGTAAACACCGCATTCTCATTATTGTCATTCATTATATTTATTTACTGTTTCGTTAAACAAAAACACAACTTCAAATATAAACCCCCTTTTTAGAATAATTAATCGTGGTAAAATCATTTAAACAAACTTCTCCCTGTGGATCGAACTGGTCAATTTACTTGCTAGTTACTACATGATCGGGTTTTAGTTGCCTGTATTATGTGTTAATTATTAAGCATATTGTCTACATTTTAAAGGTTACGTCTTGACACATCAACTTTTTGGCGCCGCTGCCGGGGAGCGGTTTTGTTAAAAGATTTTAATAAACTTTGAATTATTCAATCCTTTTGTAGGAATTCAATTCCTAGAAAAGTTACTTTTTATTGTAAGCTTGTATTTTTGCAATTGGTTTGTTTGTGGTGTTGTGATTGCAGGATAGGCATTAGTGCATGAATCTACGTTCTTCCAACTCTAATTTAATTCCTTCATATCCTGAACCTGAAAGAGAACTTCACGAATGCTTAAGAGCTCAAGAAGTAGAATCTCTTGCTCAAGGTTTAGAATCACTTTCGTTAGATTCTAACTCTGAACCAATTGTTCAACCAATCATTGAGCCAGTCATTAAAGAAGAGGAAGAGATGACTGCTACAAATCAAACGATGGATGCTTTGATGAAGGCAACAAGGACAGGACAAGGCCACGCAATTGTTCAACCTACGATGACTGATGGTTTTGAAATAAAGGGACAATTTCTCCACATGGTGACTAATACATGTCAATTCGGTGGAGCCCCAAATGAGGATGCTAACGAGCATCTTCGTAAGTTTGTAAGCATTTGCAAGCTTTTCAAAATCAAAGATGTCTCCGATGAAGTTGCATGTCTAAAAATATTTCCATGGTCCCTAAAGGATGATGCAAGAGATTGGCTAGACTCATTACCGGAAGGTTATATTGAAAACTGGAATGATATGATGGACAAATTTTTGTCAGAATTCTTCCCCGCTTCGAAAGCAGCAAAATTGCAAAGTGACATAAATCACTTCAAGCAAAAGTCTAACGAGACTCTTTATGAAGCTTGGACCCGATTTAATAAAATGCTTAGGGTATGTCCTCAACACGGGTTGAATACATTCCAAAAAGTCCAAATTTTCTATAAAGGAGTCAATGTGGCTACCCGGAAGGATATAGATGTTGCAGCAGGAGGATCAATCATGAAAAAAATGCCCGAAGACGCTCACACGATAATTGCCGATATAGCAGCCCATTCTCATAATTGGCATCAGGAGATGGAATTCTCTAGATCGTCAACAGTTGCTAATGTCGAAAGCAACGATGAAGTCGCTGCATTAAAAGTTCAATTGGCAAATCAAGCAAGGCAAATCGAGAAGGTAACTAAAGAAATGCACGCTATCAGGGTAGGGTGCGAGTTGTGCCAAGGTCCCCATCTCACACGAGATTGCGACCAAACGACGATGGAAGAGCAAGCAAATTTCCTAGGTTACATGCGAAAAGGTGAGATGAATTTTGACGACTTTCCGGCGGTTGAAGCAAATAACTGGAAATATCCTCATGTCAACAGTTATCAAATAGGAGGACCTTCAAGTTCAAACAACAACTACCACGGAGGGAATGCAGGTTACCAAAATAACCGAAATTTCCAGAATCAAAATCAAAGAAATACACCACCGGGTTACAATCATCTAAACAATCGTAATCAACCGCCACGAAATTACCAAAATAATTTCCAACACAATCAACCACAAGCACAACCACAAGCACTTATACAACCACAACCTAAGAAGAAATCCGGTTTAGAAGATCTGTTGAGAGATTTTATGGTTAAACACGAACAAAATGCAGAAATTCAAACTCAGCAAATTCGCAATCAACAAGCTACGATTCAAAACTTAGAAAGGGATGTTGGAAGGATCTCACAGTTACTAGCAGAGAGACCACCTGGTGCTCTCCCCTCAAATACTCAAGTGAATCCTAGTAACAATCAAACAAGGAATGAGCATGTAAATGCTATAACCACTAGAAGCGGTTTAACTACTAACCCAGAGACCCTTAAGTCCCCGGAAGTTCCCTTGTCTCCTTCTGTTTTGCAGGAGCCTGCTGATATAGATGAGCATATTGAAAAAGAGCAAGAGAAAGGTGATCCACCGGAGGTCATATCGAAGAAAAGTGAAGAACCACCAGTGAAGGTGTACAAGGCACCTATTCCATACCCAAAAGCGTTGAAGAAAGACAGACTCGCGAGCTAATATCAGAAATTTGCGGATATGATCAAGCAAATCAGCATTAACATGCCACTCGCAGAGGTTCTTAAGGGTATGCCCCATTACGGGAAGTTTTTGAAAGATCTCATATCCTCGAAAGGAAAATACCAAGAAGTATCTGCCACATTCCTCCATGAGGAGTGTTCGGCCATCTTGAAAAAGCAAAATGTACCTCCAAAATTGGGAGATCCGGGTAGTTTTATCATACCATGTATGATGGGTGATTCGGTAGTGTATGATGCACTAGCCGACCTAGGTGCAAGTGTTAACCTAATGCCTTACTCGTTATACTTGAAACTTGACTTAGGAGATTTGAAACCAACCCGGATGGGTATTCGATTAGCAAACCAATCATTTGATACTCCCATAGGTATAGCCGAGGATATTCTTGTAAAAGTTGGCTCACTTGTCTTTCCAGTCGACTTTGTTATTCTAGAAATGCAAGAGGACACAAAAGTTCCTATCATTTTAGGACGTCCTTTCCTTAACACTGCAGATGCTATCATTAATGTCCAAAAAGAAAAATTAAGTCTAGGTGTGGGAGACGAGAGAATAGTTTGTAATATTGACAAAGCTATGAAAAGACCCACTTCCACCGATGACTCTTGTTTTTAAATTGATGTTATAAACTTTTGTGTTGAGAATGAATTACAGGAGCTACTTGAAATTGATACCTCGGGGTTTGCCCCGGTGAGTGAAAATCAATATTTCAATATTGATGATGATTTTGATGAGTTGATGAAAGCGGTCACGGATGATGAGACCATGAAAGAAGAGTTTCCTAAGGAAGAAGAATCATTTGAAGATATCGGAAATAAAGATAGATTCCGAATAAAGAATTCCTTGGAAGAACCACCCGTACTAGAGCTTAAGGAGCTACCCAAACACTTGGAGTATGCTTACCTCGAAGGTACATCTCAATTGCCAGTAATTATTGCTTCACATCTTTCCGGTAACGAGAAGAAAAGGTTAATCTCTGTTTTGAAAACCCACAAAAAGGCTATAGCCTGGAAAACGACCGACATTCCAGGGATAAACCCGTCTTATTGTACACATAAAATTCTCCTTGAAAATGACTTCAAACCAGTAGTACAAAGACAACGCAGGCTAAATCCCAACATGAAAGAGGTTGTTAAAAAGGAGGTAGTCAAGCTTCTTGACGCCGGGTTAATCTACCCCATCTCCGATGGTCCTTGGGTTAGTCCAGTACAAGTAGTACCCAAAAAGGGGGGTACAACCGTTATTGTAAATGAAAAAGACGAACTCGTTCTAACTAGAACGGTTACCGGCTGGAGAGTCTGTATTGATTACAGGCGTCTCAATGAGGCCACTAGAAAAGATCATTTCCCGTTACCTTTTATTGATCAAATGATTGAACGATTAGCGGGGAAAGAATACTATTGCTTTCTAGATGGTTTCTCCGGTTACTTCCAAATTCCAATTGATCCCAACGACCAAGAAAAGACCACATTCACTTGTCCTTTTGGGACCTTTGCCTATCGCCGCATGCCATTTGGTTTATGCAATGCACCCGGAACCTTTCAAAGGTGCATGATGGCAATTTTTGATGATATGGTAGAGGATTGTATGGAAGTCTTCATGGATGACTTTTCCATGTTTGGAGACTCCTTTGAATCGTGTCTTTTTAACCTTGAACGTATGCTTATCCGATGTGAGAAAGCAAATTTGGTCCTGAATTGGGAAAAATGCCACTTCATGGTGAAGGAGGGCATTGTACTTGGTCACAAAATATCTCGTGCGGGAATAGAGGTAGATAAAGCTAAAATTGAAGTTATCTCTAAGCTACCTATACCAACGAATGTCAAGGCAATTAGAAGCTTTCTTGGTCACGCGGGATTCTATAGGCGATTTATCAAAGATTTTTCTAAAATCGCCCGCCCATTGACCAAGCTTCTTGAAAAGGATGCTCCATTTGACTTTGATTCTAATTGCGAAAATGCATTCTCGATTCTAAAGTCAAAACTCACACAAGCTCCCATTATCGTATCTCCGGATTGGAGTATGCCATTTGAGCTAATGTGTGACGCAAGTGACTATGCCTTAGGTGCTGTCTTAGGACAACGACCCGATAATCATTTTCTTCCAATTTATTATGCAAGCAAAACGCTAACGGGGGCTCAAATTAATTACACCACCACGGAAAAAGAGCTCCTAGCGGTTGTTTATGCGTTTGATAAATTTCGGTCATATTTGGTGTTGTCCAAAACCATTGTTTACACGGATCATTCGGCTCTTAGGTACTTATTCTCGAAACTAGATGCAAAACATCGTCTCATACGTTGGGTTCTTCTACTTCAAGAGTTTGACATTGAGATACGTGATAAGAAAGGAGCCGAGAATCTAGCCGCCGATCATTTATCCCGACTTGAAAACCCCGAATTAGATAAACTCGATGATACAATCATCAAGGACACATTTCCGGACGAATCTCTAATGAGGGTTGACAAGGAATCTGAAATCCCATGGTTTGCCCATTTTGCAAACTATCTTGCTTCAAGCATTCTTCAAAAAGGACTTTCTTATCAACAAAAGAAGAAATTCTTTGCGGATTTGAAGTCCTATTTCTGGGAACATCCCGACCTATTCCGTGTGGGTGCAGATCAAATGATTCGCCGTTGTGTGTACGGAAAAGAGGCTCAACAAATTCTCGAGCATTGCCATCAAGGGCCCACCGGCGGTCATTTCGGACCAAACCACACCGCAAGAAAAATCCTTGACTCGGGCTTTTATTGGCCCACGATCTTTAAAGATGCCCATAATTTTGTTCGGACTTGCAATGCATGCCAACGAACGGGTAACATCACGAAAAAGGATGAGATGCCTCAAACCGGCATCCAAGTTTGTGAAATCTTTGATATTTGGGGAATCGATTTCATGGGACCATTTCCAAGTTCCCATAAGTGCAAATACATCCTAGTAGCCGTTGACTATGTATCTAAGTGGGCTGAAGCAAAAGCCTTACCTACGAATGATGCTAGGGTGGTGGTGAACTTCTTGAAAAATCTTTTCTCGCGCTTTGGAATCCCAAAAGCGCTCATATCCGATCGAGGAACTCATTTTGCCAACAACCTTCTTGAAAAGGTGTTGAAGAAGTATGGCGTAACTCATCGTTTCTCTACTCCGTACCACCCGCAAACGAGTGGTCAAGTGGAGAACACAAATCGTGCCTTGAAACGCATACTTGAGAAGACGGTTGATAACAACCCTAAGATTTGGCAACGCAAGTTGGATGATGCGTTGTGGGCCTTTAGGACTGCTTTTAAAACACCAATCGGTACCACACCATTTAGACTTGTATACGGTAAAGCATGCCATCTTCCGGTTGAAGTGGAACATAGAGCATACTGGGCATTAAAACTTTGTAATTTAGACATGGAAAAGGCTGGTGAAAACCGATTCATGCAATTGCATGAATTGGAAGAGTTGAGGTTAGAAGCGTACGAGAATTCGAGCTCGTATAAGGAGAAAACGAAAAGGTGGCATGATGCCCGATTGAAAGAAGTGAAAGAATTTAAAACCGGTGATAAGGTTTTGGTTTTTAACTCACGGTTTAAATTTTCTGCCGGAAAGTTGAAGTCCCGATGGACGGGACCTTATTTGGTGAAACAAGCATTCCCATCAGGATATGTTGAGTTGTTTGGAAACGGAAATACCTTCAAGGTGAATGGTCATCGCTTGAAACTCTATTTCGATGGAGTGGACACCACGGTTCGAGATAACATCACCCTATTCCCCAACGCTAATTAGCTTGGGACGGAGTCGCGTGAACGACTCGTTAAACTTCACAACATGTATATAGTCCCACTCGTGTACGTATTTTAATATATTTGAGTGTTTTGAGTGATTTCTAAGTTATTATACGAACCAAGTTGTTTAGGGACCTTCCGAAATGTTTAAAACGCGAAAAAAACGTCAAAAGCTGGTGCAACAGGTGCAGATGCGCCGCATCTGCAGAAAAGAAAAATCCCGTGAACTTTGAATGCGCCGAGAAAGGGTCATGCGCCGCGTTTGGACCATCTGATGCGCCGCATCTGCTTCAGATGCGCCGCATCTGAGCCAGATGCGCCGCATCTGCTACAGATGCGCCGCATCTGTGTCTGTATGTTGGATTCTGCCCATTTTTTTTGCACAAATACGGGAGTTTATCATTTTTTCTCATTTTTTCACCTACTACTCCGAATTCCATCTCATTCTCTCTCAAAATTTCAATCTCTACTCACTAATTGAACCGATTAATCCCATCTTTGAGCATCAAATCCGAATATCAACATGAGAAAGGTAAGATTAATCCTAAACACTTCATGATTCTTGTGTTCTTCACTCTAAAAATCAGATTTAGCTTGTTCTTAGTGTGAGGATGTTTGAATGTTCATGTTTTGGTCATTATATGCTTAAATTGTTGCTACTAATCCTTATTCATGCTCTAATTTCATGATTATTTGATTAAATCTTTACTTTGGAAATTAGGGTTCTTCATGAATTTAGGGGTTTCGGACTTTTGGCCATTAAATTATTCAATTGAGATATTTTGAAGTTTGATTACTAGTATACATTAACAAAATCGCATGAACCTTTGTTAAATTACACGAACACACAAATTATTGAATTTTAGGGTTCTTGAATTAGGGATTTTGACTTTTGTTAACTAGTAAGTGTTCTAAGTTGAAGTTATGCAAATCATTACTTATGGTAAACACATGTGAACCTTAACTTGGTGTTATTTCGATTTGAAAGTAATTATTATATAAGTTAAGGATTATATGATTAAGCATTTTGATGAAGTTGTTGACTTGAGATGAATTTAATGTTCTAAATGTATGAAAACCATTGATTGCATATTGTTTAACATGTTTTTGATGAATGCCTATGGTTCCATATGTTATGACATTGCAAGTGTTTGGTGAAATGAAGCATGCTATGTATGATTATACTTGTAAAGTGATTTGAATCAATTGGCATACTAGTTCATGTTTGCTAAGAGTGAAAATAGTTCATACCATGTTAAGATATTGGTTAACATAAACATTGAGATTTAATTGGAACTTAACATATCCACATGGTTTTCGCTAGGTACAATATGAAAGATGTTTTGAAATTCTTTAATGCTAATCAACTTGGTTTGTTATTTTGTTTGTTTAGTTTTGTTGTGTTTTTGTAGACTAGAGCATCATCATCAAACCCAAAATCAAAGAAGCAAAAAGCCCCAGCAATTGTAGATGAGGATACAAGTGAAGAAGAACATGCTGCTGAAGAGGAAGAAATGGATATTGATAACCGGCAGTTAAATGTCCGTGGATTAACCACTCCGGATCCATGGATCAATGCAGTTTTGAGGCATCCGGAATACCATGAACGGATGAAGGCACTTCTTCACAAAGATGTATATCCGGGGAAATATATCGATTGGACACCATTAGAGGAAGCCGGCGAATATCAAAATTTTTGCAACCTTTTCCGAGTAACGTATCACGGACATCGAATATATGCTTGGGAAAACCTGTTCAGAATGCAAGAAAAAGTGTATCCACTTTTAGTCAAAGAATTCGTTGGTTCACTTAGGGTTGATTACACGTCACCAACATCAGGTACATTTATGAGATTTCGTCTTGGAGGGCAAGACAGGACATTAACGCTGCTGCAATTTGTGAAGGCGTTGGATATTTATGAAGGGTTGCCACATCAACTGATGCAAAATTACTTTAATCAGTGTATATACTATGTTTCTTCTTTTAATCATTCAGAAGCATGGGTGGACATGAGCAATACCGCATATAGTGCAAGCAAGCAGACTTGTAGCAAGCTACGTACCTACGAGCACCGATGCGTCCAATGATTCATTTCAAGTACCATAAACTGTCGAAAAGACAGTAGTGAAAAAGTCACCAACTTGGATATATGGTACATTCACGCGATAATGGATCACTCCCATGTTCATATCCCACGAATGATTCTCACTTTCCTCCTCGAAGAAAGGAAAAAGATTACACCAATCATGGGCGGCCATTTTGTAACCAGGATTGCCGAACATTTTCGAATCAACACAAGTGGGTTAGAGGAGAAACATATGATTGCCTTTGATAGAGTGAGTTATACAAGGGCGAACATTTTGATGAGAGGGTCGAACGGCCTTCTAACTAGGTATGAGGATCCCGTGAACAGGCAACCAGAACAACCCCAACAGCAACCAGATCCACAGCCGAATGTTGGAAGTAGTTCGGGTCCGGGAAATGATTGGGAGGCTTACATGGCGCGCCAGTTTTCAGATATGCGACTCCATAGTGATCAAAACACCCAAAAGGTAATTGATCACTACGATGCAGGTAACAGGGAGATGCAACATTACATTGATGTTGCGAATGATCGAACATGGTATACTCAAGCGGGGCAGCAAAATCAGCTTAATTGGATACATGAACAGACAGTGTCATACGCTGCAGATCCCGCTAACTATACCCCCTCTCCTTGGCCTGCATACGATCCTTGGGTTCGAATGGGTGATCCATATCCTGCGCCTTATCCTCCTCCTCCTAACCCGCCTACTGAAGACACTGCGGTCGTCCCTGCTCAAGGAACTTATCAGGGGTACAACCCCTCAATATTTCAGGACGACGACGCGGGAAATCAAATCGAAGGTGGAGCTGGCCCAAGTAACTCATTTTGGGGATTTTTCTGAGGATGACGTAATTTTTCCTGATGTGTGACAGGTTTGGTTGATGTTGGTTTATTTCAAAAACAATTTCTTTTCAAGTTTGGTGTGTAATAACTAGATAATATTTTGGATAATTGTGATTTGAATAATTTAGATAATTGTAAGTGGGGTTTTTAGTACATGGAGTACACCCCCATTTTTTTTGTGTGAATCGTATGGTACCTTTGTTTGAATTGCTACAGGTGAGCATTGTGCTATATGCTGCAGTTTTACAAAGACTGGCAGTAAGTTCAGCACATAATTGATTGGTGATTGTTTTGTGGTTGCAAGAAGCGGATGATGTTCTTATGCTGGCATTCAGTTCAGCGCCATCATCCCGTGAACTTCGGTTTTAAACCTTGAAAGTAATAAACTCTCTTACACTCTTTGACCCTCTTGAATTTAAATTTTTCTGATTTCTTGTAACGAGGACGATACATGAACTCAAGTGTGGGGAGGAAGTTATAAATTCTTTCGTGTTTTTGATTTTAGTTAAAAAGGCTTAAAATGGTGAAAATTTTTAAACTTTTATCTTCATAAATTCAAATTTTGTTTAAAATTTGTAGATTTTAAAACTAGGTGTATACACCGAAATTATTATCACAAAACAAATTAAGAAACAACCAAATGATTGAGTTTGTCATATAAAAGATATAATCATCATGCTATACCACATTCTGGATGAAATGAAAGTCATCAAGTAATTTGTTGTTCTAACAATCTAATCCAATGCTCATCCATGTAATGATTGTGATGGAAGTCAAGTCTTCCAATATGACACACTTGCTAACTTATGTTAGAAGTCGTAGTCCAGAACAGCTGTAGGTTGACGAAAAATCTTGAAAAGTCATCTCTATCATCGGCTGGAAATCCACCTCACCTCAGCATCAAACAGGGTTTTTGGTGGTCAGACTTATCCTAACCATGAGATGGATCTGTCTCGTACAATGGGGGGGCACAGTGCAAATTAGCTTTTAAGACTAATGAATCTAATCCCCAGATGGATGATCTCCGTAAAGATCAACCGCATCTATGTTGACCGCGGTTAACATACATATGCCATAACAAATTGAGGTGTGCAAACTCATGGTTCACCGATGATATTTGGACATGATATAGTTTCTTCTAAAACTTATGCTATTTTATGAACTATATTGTGTAAAACCATTTTTAGGACATCCGGTTTCAAGTTCCATGATACTTCAATCATGGGGGCGAGTAGCTTGCTAAGTGCCGACTGAGGCTTCGGTTTTCAGTTACCCTCAACCGGACTTTGAGGTTAAAACCGGAAAACTTGATTAGTGTAAAAACTAACATGAATAATTTTCAAAACATAAAAGGTTTTTAGCAAAAGGTCCTAATTTCCCTAAGGATCCAAATTTTCAAGAAATGTGGACTTTAAAACCCACCTTTCGACTTTGGCGTGATTTCATTTCGCGTGTGTACTCCAAAGGTGTGTGTACTCAAAACGCGTGAGTTTGATTCGTGTGTGAAATAAGTGTGAGTGTGATATATTTTGACCCGAGTGTGATTTCCATATAGCATGAGTTATTGTGTTACTAAATAACTTGTGTGTCTTGTGTATTATATCGAGAGAGTGTGAGTCCCATTTTTTTTTGTGTTCTCATTTAAATAAGTGTGTTTACTGTAGTAAATTTCGATTTCTTGTAAGTCTTGCTTGAGGACAAGCAAGGTTTAAGTGTGGGGATTTTGATAACGCCAAAATTATACATGTTTATTGTTGTTATTTCGATCCAATGTTGTTCCATTTGTATGTAATTGTTATATGTATGTATTGTAATTCATGTACATTTGTAAAAAGTCCATTGTGAATGAATAAATGAAGACCAACAGCGAAAACAGAGTTAAAACGAAGATCGAATGCGTAAAACAGCCCGAAACCACTGAAACAGGTCCAAATGCGGCGCATCTCTCTTAGATGCGGCGCATCTTTACACCAAATAACTCCCGACAGTTTCAGATGCGGAGCATGAAGACTTCTGGGCCAAAATAGCAACAGATGCGGCGCATCTGAGATGGATGCGGCGCATCCAAGCCAGATGCGGCGCATCTGTCCCAGATGCGGCGCATCTGACTGAAATGTCCCGTTCTTATTGATTAAAAACGTTCCATATTAATTGATTTCGTTGCGAGGTTTTGACCTCTATATGAGACGTTTTTCAAAGACTGCATTCATTTTAAAACAAACCATAACCTTTATTTCATCAATAAAGGTTTAAAAAGCTTTACGTAGATTATCAAATAATGATAATCTAAAATATCCTGTTTACACACGACCATTACATAATGGTTTACAATACAAATATGTTACAACAAAATAAGTTTCTTGAATGCAGTTTTTACACAATATCATACAAGCATGGACTCCAAATCTCGTCCTTATTTAAGTATGCGACAGCGGAAGCTCTTAATAATCACCTGAGAATAAACATGCTTAAAACGTCAACAAAAATGTTGGTGAGTTATAGGTTTAACCTATATATATAAAATCATAATAATAGACCACAAGATTTCATATTTCAATATACATCCCATACATAGAGATAAAAATCATTCATATGGTGAACACCTGGTAACCGACATTAACAAGATGCATATATAAGAATATCCCCATCATTCCGGGACACCCTTCGGATATGATATAAATTTCGAAGTACTAAAGCATCCGGTACTTTGGATGGGGCTTGTTGGGCCCGATAGATCTATCTTTAGGATTCGCGTCAATTAGGGTGTCTGTTCCCTAATTCTTAGATTACCAGACTTAATAACAAGGGGCATATTCGATTTTGATAATTCAACCATAGAATGTAGTTTCACGTACTTGTGTCTATTTTGTAAATCATTTATAAAACCTGCATGTATTCTCATCCCAAAAATATTAGATTTTAAAAGTGGGACTATAACTCACTTTCACAGATTTTTACTTCGTCGGGAAGTAAGACTTGGCCACTGGTTGATTCACGAACCTATAACAATATATACATATATATCAAAGTATGTTCAAAATATATTTACAACACTTTTAATATATTTTGATGTTTTAAGTTTATTAAGTCAGCTGTCCTCGTTAGTAACCTACAACTAGTTGTCCACAGTTAGATGTACAGAAATAAATCGATAAATATTATCTTGAATCAATCCACGACCCAGTGTATACGTATCTCAGTATTGATCACAACTCAAACTATATATATTTTGGAATCAACCTCAACCCTGTATAGCTAACTCCAACATTCACATATAGAGTGTCTATGGTTGTTCCGAAATATATATAGATGTGGACATGATAGGTCGAAACATTGTATACGTGTCTATGGTATCTCAAGATTACATAATATACAATACAAGTTGATTAAGTTATGGTTGGAATATTTTTGTTACCAATTTTCACGTAGCTAAAATGAGAAAAATTATCCAATCTTGTTTTACCCATAACTTCTTCATTTTAAATCCATTTTGAGTGAATCAAATTGCTATGGTTTCATATTGAACTCTATTTTATGAATCTAAACAGAAAAGTATAGGTTTATAGTCGGAAAAATAAATTACAAGTCGTTTTTGTAAAGGTAGTCATTTCAGTCGAAAGAACGACGTCTAGATGACCATTTTAGAAAACATACTTCCACTTTGAGTTTAACCATAATTTTTGGATATAGTTTCATGTTCATAATAAAAATCATTTTCTCAGAATAACAACTTTTAAATCAAAGTTTATCATAGTTTTTAATTAACTAACCCAAAACAGCCCGCGGTGTTACTACGACGGCGTAAATCCGGTTTTACGGTGTTTTTCGTGTTTCCAGGTTTTAAATCATTAAGTTAGCATATCATATAGATATAGAACATGTGTTTAGTTGATTTTAAAAGTCAAGTTAGAAGGATTAACTTTTGTTTGCGAACAAGTTTAGAATTAACTAAACTATGTTCTAGTGATTACAAGTTTAAACCTTCGAATAAGATAGCTTTATATGTATGAATCGAATGATGTTATGAACATCAATACTACCTTAAGTTCCTTGGATAAACATACTGGAAAAGAGAAAAATGGATCTAGCTTCAATGGATCCTTGGATGACTCGAAGTTCTTGAAGCAAAATCATGACACGAAAACAAGTTCAAGTAAGATCATCACTTGAAATAAGATTGTTATAGTTATAGAAATTGAACCAAAGTTTGAATATGATTATTACCTTGTATTAGAATGATAACCTACTGTAAGAAATAAAGATTTCTTGAGGTTGGATGATCACCTTACAAGATTGGAAGTGAGCTAGCAAACTTGAAAGTATTCTTGATTTTATGTAACTAGAACTTGTAGAATATATGAAGAACACTTAGAACTTGAAGATAGAACTTGAGAGAGATCAATTAGATGAAGAAAATTGAAGAATGAAAGTGTTTGTAGGTGTTTTTGGTCGTTGGTGTATGGATTAGATATAAAGGATATGTAATTTTGTTTTCATGTAAATAAGTCATGAATGATTACTCATATTTTTGTAATTTTATGAGATATTTCATGCTAGTTGCCAAATGATGGTTCCCACATGTGTTAGGTGACTCACATGGGCTGCTAAGAGCTGATCATTGGAGTGTATAGACCAATAGTACATACATCTAAAAGCTGTGTATTGTACGAGTACGAATACGGGTGCATACGAGTAGAATTGTTGATGAAACTGAACGAGGATGTAATTGTAAGCATTTTTGTTAAGTAGAAGTATTTTGATAAGTGTATTGAAGTCTTTCAAAAGTGTATAAATACATATTAAAACACTACATGTATATACATTTTAACTGAGTCGTTAAGTCATCGTTAGTCGTTACATGTAAGTGTTGTTTTGAAACCTTTATGTTAACGATCTTGTTAAATGTTGTTAACCCAATGTTTATAATATCAAATAAGATTTTAAATTATTATATTATCATGTATGAATATCTCTTAATATGATATATATACATTAAATGTCTTTACAACGATAATCGTTACATATATGTCTCTGATAATGCTGAAAACGAACATATATTTCATAGCATTATTCCTCAAGAAAGACAAGCTTTTAGTTGCAATTGTTCTATTTACAAGAGATATTCGTTTAAATAATAAAAGGTGAAGACAAAAGACAGATTCGACGAATTGAAGACGCAAACGACCAAAAAGCTCAAAAGTACAAAAGACAATCAAAAAGGTTCCAATTATTGATAAGAAACGTCTCGAAATTACAAGAGTACAAGATTCAAAACGCAAAGTACAAAATATAAAATTGTACGCAAGGACGTTCGAAAATCCGGAACCGGGACCAGAGTCAACTCTTAACGCTCGACGCAACGGACTAAAAATTACAAGTTAACTATGCATATAAATATAATATAATATATAATTAATTATATTAATTATATATATATTATATATATATATTATAAAACCGTCGGCAGAGAAACTCCAAGGGTGTGAGCTGTAAATACATTCTCCGCGACTCGCGGAATTTGAAGAGGATTTTGCCGCGAGTCGCGGAGCCCCAAAAATCAACTCTGGCTATAAAGCAAACCGAATTCTGATCATTTTTCATATTCTATTTCTCTCATCTCTCTATCTATACGATATATATATATATAATTTATATTTTAATTTTAATTTTAATTATAATTCTAATAATAAGGGTATGTTAGCGAATATTGTAAGGGTGTAAGTCGAAATTCTGTCCGTGTAACGCTACGCTATTTTTAATCATTGTAAGTTATGTTCAACCTTTTTATATTAATGTCTCGTAGCTAAGTTATTATTATGCTTATTTAAAACGAAGTAATCATGATGTTGGGCTAATTACTAAAATTGGGTAATTGGGCTTTGTACCATAATTGGGGTTTGGACAAAAGAACGACACTTGTGGAAATTAGACTATGGGCTATTAATGGGCTTTATATTTGTTTAACTAAATGATAGTTTGTTAATGTTAATATAAAGATTTACAATTGGGCGTCCCTATAAATTACCATATACACTCGATCGGACACGATGGGCGGGGTATTTATATGTACGAATAATCGTTCATTTAACCGGACACGGGAATGGATTAATAGCCACTAGAATAATTAAAACAGGGGTGAAATTACATTCAAGGGTAATTGGTGTAATTGTTAACAAAGTAGTAAAACCTTGGTTTACACGCAGTCGATAACCTGGTGTATTCATTAAACAAAGTATTAAAACCTTGTTACAATTCGAATCCCCAATTAGTTGGAATATTTAACTTCGGGTATAAGAATAATTTGATGAGGACACTCGCACTTTATATTTATGACTGATGGACTGTTATGGACAAAAACCAGACGGACATATTAAATAATCCAGGACAAAGGACAATTAACCCATGGGCATAAAACTAAAATCAACACGTCAAACATCATGATTACGGAAGTTTAAATAAGCATAATTCTTTTATTTCATATTTAATTTCCTTTATTTTATATTTAATTGCACTTCTAATTATCGCACTTTTATTTATTGTTATTTAATCGCACTTTTAATTATCGTACTTTTTAATTATCGCAAGTTTATTTTATCGCACTTTTATTATTCGCAATTTCATTATCGTTATTTACTTTACGCTTTAATTTAAGTCTTGTATTTATTTTATATTTTACATTAGGTTTTAACTGCGACTAAAGTCTTAAAATCGACAAACCGGTCATTAAACGGTAAAAACCCCCCTTTATAATAATAATATTACTTATATATATATTTGTATTTTTAATAAAAGTAAACTAATATAGTGTTGAGCTTTGTTTAAAGATTTCCCTGTGGAACGAACCGGACTTACTAAAAACTACACTACTGTACGATTAGGTACACTGCCTATAAGTGTTGTAGCAAGGTTTAAGTATATCCATTCTATAAATAAATAAATATCTTGTGTAAAATTGTATCGTATTTAATAGTGTTTTCTGCTAAAATTAATAACTATTTTATATACACCTCGCATAACATCAAGTATTTTTGGCGCCGCTGCCGGGGAACTATCTTAAAAGCCGGAAGCGCAACGCTAATATAAAAAAAAAAGATTTTTAGCTTACTTCTATTAAAAATTCGTTTTTGTAAAAATATGTTTTAATTATTCAAAAATATAAAAAGAAAAAAAAAAATATAAGTATTTTTTTTTTTAAGATTTTGTTAAATATTTAAGTTTTATAAGTTTCTTTATTTTTATTTTAGTTTATAAAAATATAAGTTTAATTTTAATATCTTTTATTTATATAAAAATTAAAAACAGAAAATAAAATAAATAAATAAATAAAGAAAAACGCGTTGAAGATAAAACCTGTCAGCTGAAATTCTGAACCCCGCGACTCGCGGGGTTTTCTTCATTAATTACCGCAACTCGCGGAGGGTATCTGACAGGCGACAGGAAGCCCTAATTCAGCATTAATTACGGTTTATTATTAATTATAATTATTATTTAAACCTAATTATTATTATTATTATTATTAGTTTTATTTTAAGATTTACTTTTTATTTAATTTGTTTTATTTAGTATTAATTAGTTTAATTAAATTGTAAAATTAGTAGTTTTATTAAATAAAAAATATAAAAATAATATTTTTATAAAAATTGTACTTTTTACAACTTTTTGTATATTTTTATATTTTGTCCCTTTTTAATCGTTGTAGCGTAATATTTGTATTTTTTAGCTCATATTTAATTTTAAACTTAGTTTTTGCTATAGTTATTTTTACTCCTAGATTTTTAGGCTTTGCCGTAGAATTCCTTAAGTGCTTTTTCTTTAGACTAAGATTTAGGTGCTTTAGAATTTTGCGACGCCTTTTTAAGTTTTAGTTTCTTTTTAAGTTATTTCCATTTGGGATTTAGTTTTTCCTGTAAGCTTTAATATTTTTAGACCTTTTACTATGTATCAATTATCATTTCAATTAGTAATTTCAATTTGCGATTATAATTTTAAGTTAGTTGTAGTAATAAGATTAGGTTAGTTAAGTATTTTTAAGTTTTTATAAGTTTCTTTTATTTTTCCGTCACCTTTTATTTTTCAACCATTTTTTTTTTCGACCTTTTGCGACGAACTCTTTTTCTCTCTTATTTCTCGCTATTCTAGTTTTTAGGACTTAGAATTTTTTCTACTTCTTATCTAAATTTCTTAAAATTACGAAAATTTATTTTAAGTGGTTAAATTAATAGACATCAAAATTTTCTGGTTCGTAGTAATAGTTGGATTTGTACGTGGACCGGGTTATTGGAGCCAAACAGTCCTCAATTATATTGAGACCAAACGAATCCTGCCCCTCTGCTGCATCTTTTGGCTATTCGAAACGTGGGCAAAATCAGAAAAGTCTATTAATTGGATAACTTATTATAATTTTTCTTTCCTTTTAAAAACTAATAGGATATTCATTGAATGCACCGAGCAAGACGTTCATCACCTTTTGTACGTTCACCACCTGTAACTCGATCAAGACATCGTTTAACAAATATAACCGCCGTTGATTTTTCTTTAGAATCGTCATCCAGTCAACCAAGTACTTCAGTTCAAATTTCCGATAATCCATTTTTTGAACCCAACATCACAATTGAGAATCCGAAAAATATTCAGGAACGGTTCATAGATCCTGAACCACTAAACTTTCCTCCGGAGCCACCAATCATTCAAACAGAGATTGTTGAGGAACGAACTATTAAATCAGAATCATCTAGTGATACCGATTCAACAAATTCAATTATGGAGAATCTGGAACCTTTAAGTATGGAAGACCGAATGAGAGCTAAACGCACTGGCCAAGGTCACGCAATTACTCATCCAGACATTAATGCGCCAGATTATGAAATCAAAGGACAAATTCTACACAAGGTGACTAATCAATGCCAATTTAGTGGTGCGCCGAAGGAAGATCCAAATGAACATCTACGTACCTTTAATAGGATCTGCACACTATTTAAAATCCGAGAAGTGGAGGATGAACAGATATATCTCATGTTATTTCCCTGGACTTTAAAGGGAGAAGCCAAAGATTGGTTGGAATCGTTACCTGAAGGGGCGATTGATACATGGGATGTTTTAATTGACAAATTTCTTAAACAATTCTTTCCTGCATCTAAAGCCGTAAGACTTCAAGCAGAAATTGTTACGTTCACACAGAAACCAAATGAAACTCTATATGAGGCGTGGACAAGATATGGAAAGTTATTAAGAGGATGTCCGCAACATGGTTTAGACACCTGTCAAATAGTACAAATATTCTACCAAGGATGCGACATCACTACAAGAAAAGACATAGATATAGCAGCTGGTGGTTCTATTATGAAGAAAACCGAAACTGATGCTTACAAAATTATTGATAACACTGCTTCCCACTCACATGAGTGGCACCAAGAAAAAGATATCATTAGATCATCTAAAGCAGCTAGAGCCGATTCTAGCCATGACTTAGATTCCATTTTCGCAAAGATAGATGCTGTGGAGAGACGAATGGAAAAGATGACTAAAGATATTCACTCAATACGAATTAGTTGTGAGCAGTGTGGAGGACCACATTTGACAAAAGATTGTCTCAGTATTGAATTAACAATGGAACAAAGAGAGAATATTTCATACATAAACCAAAGGCCTGGAAATAATTATCAGAATAATTATCAACCGCCAAGACCGATTTACAATCAAAACCAGAATTATAACCGAAATATTCCATACAACAACCAACAAGGTCCTAGCAATCAACAAGTATCCAATAATACTTACAATCAGCAAAGACCGAATTTTCAAAACAAACCACCACAACAAACCGATGATAAAAAGCCGAATTTAGAAGATATGATGACAAAGCTAGTTGAAACTCAAACGCAGTTTTTCACATCTCAAAAACAAACCAATGAACAAAATGCTCAAGCATTTAGAAATCAACAAGCTTCTATTCAAAATCTGGAACAAGAAGTAAGTAACCTAGCAAGGTTAATAGGTGAAAGAAAACCGGGAAGTCTACCTAGTGATACAAACGCTAACCCCCGGAATGAAACAGCTAAAGCTATTACCACAAGAAGTGGTACAACACTTAAACCACCTGAAATACCTGTAACTTCTAATGAAGCCATTCCTACTCCACAAGAACCACAACCTGATCAAGATAAGGAAAAAGAACCGGTAGTTGAAAAGGTTAATGAAGATAACACAGTTAAGGATAAACCTTATGTTAAACCATACCAACCACCACTTCCTTACCCGAGTAAAATGAAGAAAGAAAAACTTGAAGCCGAGCAATCCAAATTTTTGGATATGTTTAAACAGATAAATGTAAATCTTCCTTTCATTGATGTGATTTCAGGAATGCCAAGATATGCTAAATTCTTGAAAGATCTAATCTCAAATAGAAAGAAAATGGAAGAACTCTCGGCTGTTACTATGAATGCTAATTGTTCAGCAGTGCTGTTGAATAAGAAACCAGAAAAATTATCTGATCCAGGAAGTTTCACAATTTCATGTTTTCTGGGTAGTCTTAGTTCAATAGAAGCATTGGCAGACTTAGGTGCTAGTATAAATCTAATGCCGTATTCACTATACACTAAACTAGACCTTGGAGAATTTAAACCAACCAGAATAAGCATACAACTAGCCGATAGATCAATAAAATATCCTAGAGGGATAATGGAGAACATGCTAGTTAAAGTTGGTACTTTAGTATTTCCAGTAGATTTTGTTGTTTTGGACATGGAAGAAGATTCTCAAGTTCCTCTCATATTAGGAAGACCATTCTTAAACACGGCTAAAGCAATGATAGACGTGTTCGGTAAGAAACTGACCCTAAGTATAGAGGATGAGAGTGTTACCTTTTCAGTTGATAGAGCAATGCAACAACCACAATCTGCAGATGATACATGTTATTATATTCAAATTATAGATGCACATGCAGAATTATTAGAAGAATTTCCAGAATTACAAGGAACAGGAGAATGTTCTTTAGGAGAAGGTAATGAACCAATTGATGAAGCTGAAATGTTAGCTACACTTATAGCTAATGGATATGAACCAACAACAGAAGAAATTCAAATGCTAAAAGAAGAAGACAGATATCGATATAAATCATCGATAGAAGAACCTCCGAAATTAGAGTTAAAGCCACTTCCAACCCATTTGGAATACGCTTATTTACATGGTGAATCTGAATTACCTGTAATAATATCGTCTTCTCTTACTGAAAATGAGAAATCACAACTCATTTCTGTGTTGAAAGCTCATAAACCAGCCATTGCATGGAAGATTCATGATATTAAAGGAATAAGTCCTTCGTATTGCACACATAAAATCCTTATGGAAGAAGGTCATAAAACGTATGTGCAACGCCAACGAAGACTAAATCCTAATATGCAAGATGTAGTTAAGAAAGAGATTATTAAACTGCTAGATGCAGGTTTAATTTATCCAATCTCTGATAGTCCATGGGTAAGCCCAGTTCAATGCGTACCTAAGAAGGGTGGCATGACTGTCATTACAAATGAGAAAAATGAGCTTATTCCTACTAGGACTGTAACAGGATGGCGTGTATGTATTGATTATAGAAAATTAAATGACGCCACCAGAAAAGATCACTTTCCCTTACCTTTCATAGATCAAATGTTGGAAAGATTAGCCGGAAATAGTTACTATTGTTTTCTAGATGGATTTTCCGGATATTTTCAAATTCCAATAGCACCCGAGGACCAAGAGAAAACCACATTCACGTGCCCTTATGGTACTTTTGCTTACAAACGCATGCCATTTGGACTTTGTAACGCCCCTGCAACCTTTCAAAGGTGTATGATGGCGATTTTTCACGACATGATAGAAGAATGCATGGAAGTATTCATGGATGACTTTTCAGTCTTCGGTAATACATTTAAATCATGTCTAGTTAATCTGGAACGAATGCTAATTAGATGCGAAAAATCAAATCTAGTACTTAATTGGGAGAAATGCCATTTCATGGTTAAAGAAGGCATCGTTCTTGGACATAAAATTTCAAAAGAAGGAATTGAAGTGGATAGAGCTAAAGTAGATGTAATTGCTAAACTTCCACATCCCACCAATGTTAGAGGAGTTAGGAGTTTTCTAGGGCATGCCGGTTTTTACCGACGTTTCATAAAAGATTTTTCTAAAATTTCCACTCCTATGAATAAACTCCTAGAAAAGGATGCGCCATTCATCTTTTCAGATGAGTGTATCAAATCTTTTAATATTCTTAAAGAGAAACTCACTAATGCACCGATCATGATAACACCAAATTGGAATCTACCATTTGAACTAATGTGCGATGCAAGTGATTTTGCAATGGGAGCCGTTTTAGGACAAAGGATTGAAAAACGATTTCAACCTATATATTATGCTAGTAAGACGTTACAAGGAGCACAAACGAACTATACAACTACTGAAAAAGAACTCCTTGCTATTGTCTTTGCTTTTGAAAAATTTCGATCATATCTCATTCTAGCAAAAACGGTGGTCTATACCGACCATTCTGCTCTTAGATACCTATTTTCAAAACAAGATGCTAAACCAAGATTAATCCGTTGGATCTTACTCTTACAAGAGTTTGATATTGAAATCCGAGATAAAAGAGGAGCAGAAAATCTCGCCGCTGATCATCTTTCTCGTCTTGAAAATCCCGAATTAGAAGTTCTAAATGAATCGGCCATACAAGACAACTTTCCTGATGAATATCTATTGAAGATAGATTATAAAGAAATCCCATGGTTTGCAGACTATGCAAACTACTTAGTTTGTGGATTCCTTGAAAAAGGATTATCGTACCAAAGACGAAAGAAATTCTTCAGTGATATAAAACACTATTTCTGGGAAGATCCACATCTGTTTAAAAGTTGTCCCGATGGAATAATACGCCGATGTGTATTTGGAGATGAAGCTAGTAAAATTTTAAACCATTGTCACACAGGACCAACAGGAGGGCATTATGGGCCTCAACTAACAGCAAGAAAAGTTTATGAAGCTGGATTCTATTGGCCTACAATTTACAAAGACGCACACCTTCTTTGCAAATCCTGTGATGCATGTCAAAGGGCCGGAAAAATAAGTCAACGTGATGAAATGCCACAAAATGTCATCCAAGTATGTGAAGTATTTGACATTTGGGGTATTGACTTTATGGGTCCATTTCCAAAATCTCATAATAATCTATATATACTCGTAGCCATTGATTATGTATCTAAATGGGCGGAAGCACAAGCTCTCCCAACTAATGATGCACGAGTTGTAGTCAATTTTTTAAAACGTCTTTTTGCAAGGTTTGGAACACCGAAAGCTTTAATAAGTGATCGGGGTACTCATTTCTGTAATAATCAACTTGAGAAAGTTCTTAAAAGATATGGAGTAACTCATAAAATCTCCACCGCATATCATCCACAAACAAGTGGACAAGTTGAAAATACCAACCGAGCTTTAAAACGTATTCTAGAGAAAACCGTAGGATCAAATCCGAAGGAATGGTCCATTAAATTGGAGGATGCACTCTGGGCTTTTAGAACAGCCTACAAAACTCCAATTGGAACCACACCTTTTAGACTTGTTTATGGAAAAGCATGTCATCTTCCAGTAGAAATTGAACACAAAGCATTTTGGGCTTTGAAGACATGTAATCTTGATTTATATGAAGCTGGACGTCTACGATTAAGTCAACTAAACGAATTAGAAGAATTAAGACATGAAGCATACGAAAATTCGTTAATCTATAAAGAAAGAATGAAGAAATGGCATGATAAAAGAATCAGAAGTTCAAAAGAATTTAAAGAAGGAGACAGAGTTCTTCTTTTCAATTCACGATTCAAGCTATTTCCTGGAAAATTGAAATCAAGATGGTCTGGACCATTCATAGTCAAAAGAGTTTTCCCATACGGAACGATAGAATTAATAAATTCAAATGGGATAGAATTTAAAGTTAATGGTCACAGAGTTAAACATTACATACATGGTCCGATGGAAGTCGACAACGAAGTTAATCACAATTTCGACACCACAGCTAACTAAGTGTGGGGAGAATCAAGTCTTTAAAGGATAATATATATTTCTGTTAGAGTTAGATTGTCTGTTTTCGTGTAGTTCTCGAAAATGGAACCCGAATGGTCTTTCCCTAGCAGACCCTAAAGAACTAGTCTTCTCCCCCCATTCTGAATTTTTATTTTTTTAGGTTTTTACGAAATGAAGACTGCCTGTGAACTAAACCATGGTCTAATGCTACACGCTTTGATCACTAAACGTAATAATGACATACTACCGAGTGAAATAGTATCAGTAATCAGAGAAAGAATGGACGGAGTTATAAAAGAATCCAGATGCGAAGATAATAAGTTACAATTTGGTAAAGGAAAATCAAAATCCGCAGCGAAAAGAAGAGCACGACACCTAGAAAGATGTCACAAATGCGGAAAATGGTCACATGGAGGTAAATGTTCCAATAATCAAACCTATTCAAATACCGAATTTGTTACTTTATGCAGAGACGGACCGTTCATATGTTTAGAAGAAAAGACACTGAATGCTCGAGGTTACGCCTATGTAGCCTTGGAAAACCAATTAAACCGACTATCTTATGAATGGGATAGATCATATAACTAAGAAATCTATTTCACAGGTATGTCTGTACAGTTTTTAGTTCTTATTTTTATTTTTAACCTTTTGATAATAAACGCTAATTTGTTCGCTAAAAAGTATTAAATTGGTATTGAATAAAATTAGGTTTGGCGACCGAAATTATTGATATCATTCAAAAATTTATTACATCACTGCGAAATTTAACGTTTATTCTTAAGGTATAAATATCTTTAAACAATCAACCCAAAATATTTCAAAAATCCGTCATGAGTTAAATTAGGTCTTGGAACCGAAATTACTTTACCGAAAAGAGGGGCGCATATTTTTGATAATATTTGATTGATTAAAGTGGGATAAAAAGACAAAAAGATTTTTAATTTTATTTTTACCATGTTTTTAAAATTAATATTTAAATCTTAAATTAATATTGTAAACTTTGTAAAAACAATATATTTAAAATTGTAAATATTTGAAAAATTAATATAAGTTTGGTATGAATTTATAATATTAATTTTTAATTTTATGCATTTCAAATTTTAAGTTTGGTGTGAATTTTTAATATTAATTTTAAATTTTATATTTAAGTTGTGTGAATTTAAAAACAAAAATTTACTTTATCTCATTAAGTTAAGAATATGATTTTTAAAATTCGTCGTAAGTTGAAGACTAGGTCTTTGAACCGAAATTGCTTTACCCGAGGGAGGGACGAGAAATTTTATTATCATTATTTTTAATCTTTTTGATTTAAAGTATGCCAAAAACATTAAAAAACCAAAAAAATCTTAGCTTTTAAAACAATCGCTACAAAAAGACAAATTTTAAAATTTTGTCGAGAGACGGACTAGGACATCGATCCGAAACGACCTCGTCCTAAATAACAAGGGAAACAAAATTTTAAAATTAATTCCTTAATTGTTTTAATAAGTTAATGATTATAAAAAAAAAAAAAAAAAAAATTACCAAACTCCGCGAGTCGCGGAGTTTGGAGCTTAAATCTCCGCGAGTCGCGGAGAGACTAAAAACCGGAAAAAAAATATAACTGCAGAACAGATCAGTCCCCAACCCAAAACAACAAAAACACAGCGAATTCTGCACCCGAAAAACCCGAAAAACACCCCCAAAAATCCCAATTTTTAACCGTTAATCACCAAATTTTTTGCTAAAATCATGTTGATAAGGATGCTATCTAAGAATTACTCAAGAAAAACGGTAAATTTCTACACCTAAACACCATTTAATTCGAAATTTGGTGTTCTTGAGCAAATTTTTCCCCAATTTGATTTTGATGCTTTTTAGTGTAATTAGGCTTAAATTGTTTATGTATTATGCTTGTATAACCTAGATTGATGCTGTTTAACATGATTAGAAGCCTTAAACTTCAAATTTTGAGTAATCTAGGGTTTGTGTTCTTGAGCAAATTTGGGGCTTTTTGATATAAACAGGTTATGGCCGATTTTTGTCATGAATTGTTGCTAAATTGAGTAGTGTAACATGTCTAGGTAGTTAAATGATCCAAACTTTGAGCCTAAACATGATTTTGAGAATTAAAGTGGACTTTTTCAAGTCTAAAATTCATGAACTTGATTTTTGAAAGATAATGCCATTTGAGACTTGTTTGATTGCTAGTAATGATTATTTTGACATGTTATTTGAGTTGAATGCTTATGAACTTGGCGAACATTTTCGTATATGCTTATTTGAAAAAGTGTAGATTTGATGAAAATATGAAAATGAGCTTAAGTTTGATATAAATTGATAATGTCATTGTAATTATTTTGATTGATGATTTTGCTGACACTAATGCATATTTGGATGCACAAAATTTGTGTTTGATGTGTTTTGCAGAATGAAAGGGGTGAATCTTCATCCCAAGCCCGTAATGCTCCTGCTGAGAATTTGGAACAACAGGAGGTGGATAACTACTACAAGCAGGATGTACCTCATCCAGTCATGACCTTTTCCGATATGCATTTGGAAGAGTTGCACCCGAACCTGAGATTTGACAGACTTTGGATAGATTATCCAAAATATCAACGGGGTTTGCATACTCTTCATTCCAAGGTTGTTGAGGTACCGAGGGTCATAGAATGGGGACCCTTAGAAGCTGTAGAATTGGCCGGGGCAATTAGGGAATTACTTGTACAGAGGTATGGTAATTCTTCTTTTAATGACTGGATATGTTTATTCACCATACGCAGACCTGTATATAAAGTATGGTGTGAAGAATTGTTATGTAGTATAGAGTTGAATGATCGGGTAGCTAGTTTAACCGATCGTTCTTTTGTTAGATTTTTGTTAGGCGGTTCGATGCGCCACATGTCTTTACTGGACATGGCTCAGGCTTTATGTGATAACCCGAACTAATCCTCCCGGACGAATTCTTCAACAGTTGGTCCCATTGCGATGATTGACTCCAAGTAAGGTCCTTAATATGAGCTATTGCACAGCGGAAGACTTAATTCATACCTGAGAATAACATGCTTTAAAATGTCAACATAAAGTTGGTGAGATATAGGTTTAATGTCGACAGCGATATAAATATAGACCACAAGATTTCATATATAAACATTTTAATAAAAATATTCTAAGTGGTTGAGCACTTGGTAACCATACTTAACAATTAATCACGTCGCCTATTCCCTTTAATATGAAATCTTACTACACTGTACCAAGTGTAGTCACGAAACGAAGTACTGTGCAACCGTTGAATACTGGTCGTCCAGTCCGGTTGGGGTTGTCAGGCCCGATAGATCTATCAACAGGATTCGCGTTTACAATACCGCTGTAAATATTAGTTACCAAGCTACAGGGAAGTATGCCAGTGGTACAACTCAACGTAGAATATATTTTTCAGTTACTTGTGTCCATAACGTAAAACATAAAATACATGTATTCTCATCCCGAAATATTTAGAGTTTAAAAGTGGGACTATATACTCACTTTCGTCTTGAAGATATATATAATTTGACTTGGTCTCCGGTTGATATCACGAACCTATCCATATATAATATATCAATACCTTTTCTTTTTAAACAAACGTCACATATATATACTTGTTATACTTTTAATACTTTGAATAATTCCTTAGTCCGTAGTTAGCAGCTCGTTGTTAGTAATTCAATTTTAATGGTTCATTTTTAGATGTTTAATATACCCGCAATGAAATAAATAAAACCCCCAACGAAATAAATAAAACCCCATCGTATATGTATTGGTCGAGATTAATCTTGACCCACGGTACCGGTGTTGTCAAATGACGTGTTGCGTACATAAAGTACCGGTGTTGTCAAATGACGTGTTGCGTACAAACATGGGATCTTATGATTAATCTTCTCGTGTTGTTTACGGGTGATCCTGAACCATATAAAATTGAATTATAAGTACATATATATAAAATATCATGTTATCTTAGAAATATGTGATTTATTTAATTTTTCCCAATTAATCCCGAAGTTAAACAAGTCTAGGATAACCAATTTTGTTTCGGTCATAGTTTCTTCGTTACAAATCTGTTTTCGTTGATTCAACTTGCCATCTCATTGGATCGAGTCCCTCTTTAAGACTATGAACTGAAAATACCTTGGTTTGTATTCAAAATCACACGGCATAGGTGAAACTTTAGTGAAACTTATGAAGTTAAACATTTTTGTTACAAAAAAATAACACTTAATGACCATTTTTCTAAAAATACTTATACTTTGAATTAAATCATGAAATTTCTATGTGTTAACATATTTATAGTAAAAATCATTTTTCCAGAACATAAACCTCCAATTCAAAGTTTAAGATAGTTTTTAATTATCCAACCCAAAACAGTCCCCGGTTACACTCCGACGTCGTAAAAACAGTTTTTAAGATATTCTTTGAAAAACCAAGTTATACCTTGTTAAGTTAGCATATATTTAAGTTATATTACAGGTCTTGAAGTATTTTAAAAGTTAAGTTAGAAGGATCTATTTAGTTTGCAAACAAGTTTGAAAACTTTCAAACTATGTTCTTGTTGTTAAAATTGTATACCACAAAATATGATAGCTATATATATATGAATCGAATAAGGTTATGAACATAGATACTACCTCAAGTTCCTTGGACAAAGTTTCTTTAAAAGAGGAGTAAAAAGCTAGAACCAAAAGGGTGATGGAATTGGATGAAAGATTGGAAGTAAGTTTGTGTTCTTGGAAGGATTTCTTGAAGTGTTTTTGTATGGTTTTCTTATGGTGTTTAAGTAAGGTTTTTGAAGCTAAATGATGGGGAAAATGCTTGGAGATGATCAAGTATGAAGTTAAGAGTATTTTGAGAGAGAAATGGAAGTGTAAGTATAAGAAAATGGGGTGAAGAAATGGTGTGCATGCATAAAAACGTTTTTAGGTTATAAAGGAAAAAAAAAATACCTAACTTTGTTTTCTTGCTAAATAATTCATGCTACTTGACAAATGGTTGGTTCCACATGTTTCTTAATCATTTAAGGCTGCTAAGGAGCAGATTTTTATTGGTATATACCAATAGTAAATACATCTAGAAGCTGCGTATGATACGGGTACATATACCCTAGGTATACGTATAGAAATCTTTGAGAAAACGGAACGAGGATTCAAATATAGCTATCTTTTGTAAATATACTTATATTGTTTTATGTATTTAAGTCTTTAAAAGTGATTAAATACATTACTTATACGATATATGTATAAACATTATAGGTCATAAGTATTTAAGTCAAATAACGTTACGTATGGTTATTGTTTTGAAAACTTAAGTTAGTAGTTTCAAAATATACTTATAACTTATTGTTATTAATATAAAATGAGATATTAAAACATTCTTAGATCATGTTAAATATGTATATATACATATATATACACAAACGTATAATTATCATATATTGTATAGTTCGTGATATCATCGGTCAAACTAGACGGTCAAACGTTGTGTAAAACTCTTTTCGAAAACATAAGTCTCAACAATTTGGATTGCTTATCATGTTGGTAAGGTTTAATTTATGTAAATATTAATCTTATAAGTATAGAACGATCGAAAAAGTGCGGGTCAACTTTAGGGTTTTTGCTTATCGTGTCGGAACCATATAGAGATTAGAGTTTAAATTTGGTCGGAAATTTCCGGGTCGTTACAGTACCCACCCGTTAAAGAAATTTCGTCCTCGAAATTTGGTAGAGGTTGTCATAAATAACAATAGGAATGTTTTCATGACGAATATGAGGTAATAATGAAATTTTATCATTATTGAAAGATTTAGATAAAACGATTCGGTTATGTGAGACGCACGAGCGAAGCTATCACAAAAGAGTGAAATGAGTAAATATAGAATTGTTGTAACCGATGACATGATTATGATCGATTTCCGGGATTTAAGGGTTTTAAAGAAAATCTTATGTAATAAGATTTAGTTTTGCGGCGATCAGGATCTTCTTTGATTTAACGCGGCAATCTGTTTTGATTTCTTTGTCGAATATTTCACTATGAATTTACCTCCTTCCCTTTCTTTCTTCCCACATCTTCTATTCTTTCTCTTTAGTTCCTACTTTAAGACATTCGCTAATATGCTCCATCCCATTCTAATCCTTGTTATATTTCTAACTTTCATATCTTTCATTCTTCTTTTTCATCTATCACCAGAAGAATCTATTCTCTTTTATCCTTTCCTTGGAATTATAATGTTTTTAATTCTCCCGTGCCTTTACGTTGCAATACGTATTGATATGCACGGTTTGTAGTTTCGGGGTTGTTGTTAGGTTTTATACTTTCCCTTATATTTCGATGTTCCTACTCCCGTCCCTTAAAATCATTGTCATCCACAGTTAATGCTCTCTCTTATTTGCTGTGGTTTATGTTCCTATTTCTATTCTGAGGTTTTGTCCCTTCGTTTCTTCTTCCTGTCCTCGAGCCAAGCGAACAATGGTCCGAAATTCGTAGGTAGAAAATTTGGAATGAACCTAGCTATTGGTTTTAGAATGAAATTGTAATGGCACGATCTTGATTCGTTAAATTACTCGAATATTCCGGAAAAATAGAACTATCAAGGTGATACGTTCTAATATGTTTGGAGACTTGATAGAATGTAAGAGCCGTGTAACATGGCACATGATGACGGTACTGTGAATCATCACATTCCATTAGAAACTTAACATGACTTACTGTAATATAATGAAGTTGATCAAGTTTCATTATATTATACTAATTCATGCATCAGTTCCCAACACTACTTCAAATCATTTATATTTTAATCTCGGAGGTTTCAGAATTTAGAAATTAACACAGTTTCTTTTATATTGTAACGCAGATGTTACGGAGAGATAAATGATCGCAGATAGGAATAGTTGTAAAAATATCTCCAGAAATATAAAAAAATATGTATAACGAATGATATGAAGATATCTTATAATATCTAAGATAAGATGATGATGAAAAATATCATCCGGGCAAGGTTTTGAATAAAGAGTAGGGTTCTTACTGACGGTTTCAGCAGGTACGGAATCGTTTGTATTCTTTGAGAGCAGGTTCAGTCCCTGTGATTTATCCACAGCCTCTTTCATACTTTGCTTCATCCGTTTTCTAGTTCCAAACTTTTTTTTTTCAGCTTTACCACCTTACTATTCTTTGTCATCAAACTTTTGACCGTTAAAGTCGTTTACAGTTTTTGCTGCTTCGTTAGCATTTCAAGAACTATTTCATAGTCCCGGGTGTTTTTCAGAAACTTCACGTTCAGATTATGAAATTCTTAGGGATAGACATTATAGATATGATGGAAGAAGTTCCGCGAGATTTTCAAAATACTGATTGTTGATTTCGCCAAAAAGATAACGATCTGCTGGTGCACCTGTTGATGTTGTCGAGGGATCTAAAAGGTTTTCCGGTAATGACGGCGAAAGGACAAGGTATAAATATCATGATTATAATAGAAATAATCTCACTGAAAAGTCGAAGTGGAGCTGTGACAAAATTAGCTTCTTGAAAAGGAATTGTAGGGTTGTTCTTGCTAATAAATGGCAAAGGATTCAATACGTTATGTGTTAAATTATGAATTTGGGTTCGAGAGTTCTTCAGGTGTATAACTGTATGTATAAATCTTCATTCCGTAGGCAAGGTGCGGCGGGTTCAACTTCTCGGTCGAGGTGTTTTCAGGAATCATGAAAGGATTTGAATGCGAATTGTAATCGTCAAGTTACGAATGAGGTTTAAGATAAAATCAAGTGGCAAGCTTGAAGAATTGTTTAGCTTCATATGTTACAATCAACATTTTAATTCATTTTAATTGTCCAGAGTTAGCCGGAACAGTTAGCGTGGAATCCTTAATAGATTTTTAATTAGTTAAATCGTGTGTTTCTAACAATTTTTTTTTATTTTGTCCAATGTTTTCTTCTTTATGCCACTTGTTGGATTCTGGTAGGTCAAAATCCGAATATGAAATTTGATTGAAAATGGTTATTCTGGGGTGAGCGGATACGAATATCGGTGGTTGTAAGTAAGATAATAGATAACCGTTGAATCAGATTCAAGAATGTATAATATAACTTATTAATGTGAATTCTAAATATTCCTCGGGTACTACCCACCCGTTAAAATATTTTCATCATTAATAGTTTGTACGAAAGAATTTTTAATTACTATCTTTATGAAAATATACTTGCATATATATTTTCTTCAGAGATAATCATAGATTTAATGAGTCAATAAGATATTAAACTCATTTGATTTATCGTTAATTCTAGGTTACATAATCTCTAAGACTTTAGAAATTACATAATCGTCATACGATACGTAAAGCGAAGATAATCGATGTAGAACGATATATAGAACGAAGATCATACTCGAAGTACAGATATTGAGTCGTGTGATGTTGATATTCGAGATACAGATTGTGATGTTGAGATTTAAGGCGCGGTTGTGATTGGGGTGATAAAGGTACTGTCGGCGTTGATGATGGTAGTACGGATTATGCTGCTGGTGCTGCTGTTGGTGTTTGTAACCTTCGCACCATATTCTCCAAAACCACTACCCGAGCACGGAGTTCGTTGACTTCTTCTATTATATCGGGATGATTGACGGTTGGAACGAGCGAATGAACAAGATTTGAAATATGGGATAGTATGTAATCATGACGAGATACTCTAGAAATGAGCGAGAAAATGGTGTTTCGAATAGGTTCGCCGGTAAGTGCTTCAGGTTCATCGTTAAGAGGACAATTTGGTGGATGGAAGGGATCACCCTCTTCATGTCTCCAGTGACTTAGTATATTACGAACCCACCCCCAATTCATCCAGAATAGATGATGGGAGATTGGTTGATCCATTCCGGTGATGCTGCCTTCGGAGCTTGAATGAAAATCCATATAGGCATAGCTGTCATAATCTGAGGAATTCGAACTAGATGCGGAATCCATCTTGTATAATCGGAAAAATGAATTTTTGGTATGAAATAGATTATAGAAGTTAGATTTGATATTCTTCTATACATACTTTACATATGTATATATAATACCAAAATCCCGTAAATTACGGAGAATCTTTGAAAAGATGTCAACTAAAGTCCAAAGTAACAGATATGCTAAGATATGAATTTTGTCTATACACTACCGATGCACTAAATGCAGTAAGACGTGTCTAGACTTATGAATGATAAGCAGGCAATTCCCTAAGGATAATAAGCAAATAATTTACGACTAGAAATGATAAGCAAAACTTTTGACATGCAGGCACGGTCAAAGTCCAGACTTACTAATGCATCCTAACAACTACCAGTTAGACACACTAATGCAAGGCCTGGTTCGCTAAGACCAACGCTCTGATACCAACTGTGATAACCCGAACTAATCCTCCCGGACGAATTCTTCAACAGTTGGTCCCATTGCGATGATTGACTCCAAGTAAGGTCCTTAATATGAGCTATTGCACAGCGGAAGACTTAATTCATACCTGAGAATAACATGCTTTAAAATGTCAACATAAAGTTGGTGAGATATAGGTTTAATGTCGACAGCGATATAAATATAGACCACAAGATTTCATATATAAACATTTTAATAAAAATATTCTAAGTGGTTGAGCACTTGGTAACCATACTTAACAATTAATCACGTAGCCTATTCCCTTTAATATGAAATCTTACTACACTGTACCAAGTGTAGTCACGAAACGAAGTACTGTGCAACCGTTGAATACTGGTCGTCCAGTCCGGTTGGGGTTGTCAGGCCCGATAGATCTATCAACAGGATTCGCGTTTACAATACCGCTGTAAATATTAGTTACCAAGCTACAGGGAAGTATGCCAGTGGTACAACTCAACGTAGAATATATTTTTCAGTTACTTGTGTCCATAACGTAAAACATAAAATACATGTATTCTCATCCCGAAATATTTAGAGTTTAAAAGTGGGACTATATACTCACTTTCGTCTTGAAGATATATATAATTTGACTTGGTCTCCGGTTGATATCACGAACCTATCCATATATAATATATCAATACCTTTTCTTTTTAAACAAACGTCACATATATATACTTGTTATACTTTTAATACTTTGAATAATTCCTTAGTCCGTAGTTAGCAGCTCGTTGTTAGTAATTCAATTTTAATGGTTCATTTTTAGATGTTTAATATACCCGCAATGAAATAAATAAAACCCCCAACGAAATAAATAAAACCCCATCGTATATGTATTGGTCGAGATTAATCTTGACCCACGGTACCGGTGTTGTCAAATGACGTGTTGCGTACATAAAGTACCGGTGTTGTCAAATGACGTGTTGCGTACAAACATGGGATCTTATGATTAATCTTCTCGTGTTGTTTACGGGTGATCCTGAACCATATAAAATTGAATTATAAGTACATATATATAAAATATCATGTTATCTTAGAAATATGTGATTTATTTAATTTTTCCCAATTAATCCCGAAGTTAAACAAGTCTAGGATAACCAATTTTGTTTCGGTCATAGTTTCTTCGTTACAAATCCGTTTTCGTTGATTCAACTTGCCATCTCATTGGATCGAGTCCCTCTTTAAGACTATGAACTGAAAATACCTTGGTTTGTATTCAAAATCACACGGCATAGGTGAAACTTTAGTGAAACTTATGAAGTTAAACATTTTTGTTACAAAAAAATAACACTTAATGACCATTTTTCTAAAAATACTTATACTTTGAATTAAATCATGAAATTTCTATGTGTTAACATATTTATAGTAAAAATCATTTTTCCAGAACATAAACCTCCAATTCAAAGTTTAAGATAGTTTTTAATTATCCAACCCAAAACAGTCCCCGGTTACACTCCGACGTCGTAAAAACAGTTTTTAAGATATTCTTTGAAAAACCAAGTTATACCTTGTTAAGTTAGCATATATTTAAGTTATATTACAGGTCTTGAAGTATTTTAAAAGTTAAGTTAGAAAGATCTATTTAGTTTGCAAACAAGTTTGAAAACTTTCAAACTATGTTCTTGTTGTTAAAATTGTATACCACAAAATATGATAGCTATATATATATGAATCGAATAAGGTTATGAACATAGATACTACCTCAAGTTCCTTGGACAAAGTTTCTGTAAAAGAGGAGTAAAAAGCTAGAACCAAAAGGGTGATGGAATTGGATGAAAGATTGGAAGTAAGTTTGTGTTCTTGGAAGGATTTCTTGAAGTGTTTTTGTATGGTTTTCTTATGGTGTTTAAGTAAGGTTTTTGAAGCTAAATGATGGGGAAAATGCTTGGAGATGATCAAGTATGAAGTTAAGAGTATTTTGAGAGAGAAATGGAAGTGTAAGTATAAGAAAATGGGGTGAAGAAATGGTGTGCATGCATAAAAACGTTTTTAGGTTATAAAGGAAAAAAAAAATACCTAACTTTGTTTTCTTGCTAAATAATTCATGCTACTTGACAAATGGTTGGTTCCACATGTTTCTTAATCATTTAAGGCTGCTAAGGAGCAGATTTTTATTGGTATATACCAATAGTAAATACATCTAGAAGCTGCGTATGATACGGGTACATATACCCTAGGTATACGTATAGAAATCTTTGAGAAAACGGAACGAGGATTCAAATATAGCTATCTTTTGTAAATATACTTATATTGTTTTATGTATTTAAGTCTTTAAAAGTGATTAAATACATTACTTATACGATATATGTATAAACATTATAGGTCATAAGTATTTAAGTCAAATAACGTTACGTATGGTTATTGTTTTGAAAACTTAAGTTAGTAGTTTCAAAATATACTTATAACTTATTGTTATTAATATAAAATGAGATATTAAAACATTCTTAGATCATGTTAAATATGTATATATACATATATATACACAAACGTATAATTATCATATATTGTATAGTTCGTGATATCATCGGTCAAACTAGACGGTCAAACGTTGTGTAAAACTCTTTTCGAAAACATAAGTCTCAACAATTTGGATTGCTTATCATGTTGGTAAGGTTTAATTTATGTAAATATTAATCTTATAAGTATAGAACGATCGAAAAAGTGCGGGTCAACTTTAGGGTTTTTGCTTATCGTGTCGGAACCATATAGAGATTAGAGTTTAAATTTGGTCGGAAATTTCCGGGTCGTTACAGTACCCACCCGTTAAAGAAATTTCGTCCTCGAAATTTGGTAGAGGTTGTCATAAATAACAATAGGAATGTTTTCATGACGAATATGAGGTAATAATGAAATTTTATCATTATTGAAAGATTTAGATAAAACGATTCGGTTATGTGAGACGCACGAGCGAAGCTATCACAAAAGAGTGAAATGAGTAAATTTAGAATTGTTGTAACCGATGACATGATTATGATCGATTTCCGGGATTTAAGGGTTTTAAAGAGCGCTGTAAGTATACCATATTGTGTGGGTTATTATTTATCAGCTATGGTTCGGGGGATGCGACCACATAGCATAATAGGAGGTGGTATTTTTATTACTTTGATTGGTGAATATCTCGGTGTGGATATAAGTCGGGGGGGATTATTACTAGAAGAGCCGGAACCCCGCGATACTATAGGTTTAAATGTATACCATGGTGCAAAAGTTTTGAAGAGGCGAAATAACGCCGCAGTACGATACCATGGTAGACATCCACAGGTGGAGAGAAACCAGCAACAAGGTAATGTAGGAGGGGGGAATGAGATGCAAGAAATGCATAGGTTTATAGCTTCTCAGGAATACGAAAATGCTAGACAGAGAGCATTTGAAGATTGGCAAGTTCATCAGAACCAAATCATAGCACATTGCCAACATATAGGTAGAAACTATATTCCTACACCGAAACCCATCTTCCCTCCTTGGTCTATAGAGATGCAGCCACCGTATCCTACGTATGACCCTGCCGAAGCATTCTATAGCACTTATGGTTATGCCTGGAACCTCTATTGGTACCAATATCATCCTTAGTTTACTTATTATTATTTTTTTTATTTTGTAATTTGTAATTATTGATACATTTAATATTTTTGTTAATATTGTAATCATTTTTATAATTATCTAACTTTTATTCTTAGATTTTAATAATTTTTGAATGTGGGGTAATATACCAAACTTCAAAAATATGTATATATGTTTGCAGTTTATCTTATGTACACAACAGGGTAAAACAACGCATTTTCAAAGACTGGCATTAAGTTCAGCAAAAGCAACTAATTTTGACGACAAGATGCAAAATGTATGTGAAATAACAACAAGACGGAATGAACAAATGATGTGCACCATTTATCATTCAGCAAACAAACGCCAATATATTTGGAAACTTTGGTAAAATTTAATCATTTTCACACAAATCACCCTCAATAATTTAAATTGTTACTGATTTCTTGCAAATGAGGGCATTGCAAGATCTTAAGTGTGGGAAGGGGTTAAATTCTTTCGGATTTTAAAATTTTTATATTAAACACTTGGTTACCATTAAAAATACTAGTAAAGCAGTAGTTGTATTAGAATCTAGTGCTCTCTGATAAAAAAGAACAGCCCTAGTCTTATATACTGACTACCCAATTCTAGTAAAACTTTTCAAAATTTTCAATTAAATGAATTCAAAATCATGTTTATACATATTTATGAACGATAAAACTAGGTTTTAACACCGAAATTATTGTTACCTCGGAAAGGACATAAATTAAGAAACAAACTAAAATGTTAAAATTCATTTAAAATGGAATACAGGACGATAAAAAGGAAAATAAAAGCCAAGTGTGGGAAAATTTACCAAGTTATTTTAAACATATGTCACATATATCTGTAACAAATAACTGAAAATACTTTTGCAATGGACTAAACTAAACTGTTTTACCCGATGAAAGAAAAGAAGAGATGGATCTACATGATGAATCAATTCCATCATTAAAAGGAAGTAAAGTCTTCCGAAAAAGAAACGCGCTTCTTGATTTAGGTCATGAAGTTGTCGTTCAGACCAGCTGTAGGTTGACGAAAAATCTAGAAAAGTCATCACTAAAATCAGCAGGAAATCCACGGACCTCAACATTAAACAGGGTCGCCAAGTGGTCAGATTTATCCTAACCATGAGAAGGATTTATCTCGTACAATGGGGGGGCACCATGCAAATTAGCTGGATAAGACTAATGAATCAGATCCCCAGAAAGGATAATCTCCTTAAAGATTAAAAATCAGCTTTTAAGACTGATATCACTCAATCCTTGAGATTGACCTTAAAGATTGAGAATTCAAACTCATGGAATTCAATGATATCTAAACTCGAGCTTGAACGAGAAAATATTTTGATCAAAATTATAAACCGATTTGTTTTCTGAAAACCCTATTTTCAATGCGTTCATTACCATTGAACGTAAAATCCTAGGAATTCACCTGGAATTCATTAGGTCACCTGAACTAAATCGGGTGTCAACCGTAAGAACGGTGGTTGCATAGTGGTCAAAGACAGGACCTTGTGCCATACCGAAAAATTATAAGGGTGAGCTTTACTATTGCTCCTACCAAGGATAGTAATTGCGTCCGACACGTTATAGACCATAATCAAAAGCATGTCACGGGACATTGCCTTAACAGTTGCTTGTTCAACGCTTTCCTTTACAACCGGACGGTAGTTTACCGAAAGGTAATATACGGAACAAGTAAACTGGACGTGTTGCTTTCCAAATACAAGGTTAGCAAGTGGGTGACACAAAACCGCAAGTTTTGAGCTAAAATTTTCAAATCTGAAACCCACCAAACCCACAAAAATATTTTGCAAACACCGGTAAAGGGTTATCCCGAAAAACTTATCTAGGGTAAAAACTAGATTTAATTTTCAAAAGATCAAATGTTTTCATAAAGATCCAATTTCCTTAATGGATCTAAATTTTTATAGTCATATGGGACTGTAAACCATATCGTTACTACCATTGTTTATACCGCCGTATAGAAATCACTGATGTACAAAGTGTGAAGAATAAAGAAGTGATTCTAGTATTTCAAGACGATATTGCTTGAGGACAAGCAACGCTCAAGTGTGGGAATATTTGATAATGCTGAAAACGAACATATATTTCATAGCATTATTCCTCAAGAAAGACAAGCTTTTAGTTGCAATTGTTCTATTTACAAGAGATATTCGTTTAAATAATAAAAGGTGAAGACAAAAGACAGATTCGACGAATTGAAGACGCAAACGACCAAAAAGCTCAAAAGTACAAAAGACAATCAAAAAGGTTCCAATTATTGATAAGAAACGTCTCGAAATTACAAGAGTACAAGATTCAAAACGCAAAGTACAAAATATAAAATTGTACGCAAGGACGTTCGAAAATCCGGAACCGGGACCAGAGTCAACTCTTAACGCTCGACGCAACGGACTAAAAATTACAAGTTAACTATGCATATAAATATAATATAATATATAATTAATTATATTAATTATATATATATTATATATATATATTATAAAACCGTCGGCAGAGAAACTCCAAGGGTGTGAGCTGTAAATACATTCTCCGCGACTCGCGGAATTTGAAGAGGATTTTGCCGCGAGTCGCGGAGCCCCAAAAATCAACTCTGGCTATAAAGCAAACCGAATTCTGATCATTTTTCATATTCTATTTCTCTCATCTCTCTATCTATACGATATATATATATATATAATTTATATTTTAATTTTAATTTTAATTAAAATTCTAATAATAAGGGTATGTTAGCGAATATTGTAAGGGTGTAAGTCGAAATTCTGTCCGTGTAACGCTACGCTATTTTTAATCATTGTAAGTTATGTTCAACCTTTTTATATTAATGTCTCGTAGCTAAGTTATTATTATGCTTATTTAAAACGAAGTAATCATGATGTTGGGCTAATTACTAAAATTGGGTAATTGGGCTTTGTACCATAATTGGGGTTTGGACAAAAGAACGACACTTGTGGAAATTAGACTATGGGCTATTAATGGGCTTTATATTTGTTTAACTAAATGATAGTTTGTTAATGTTAATATAAAGATTTACAATTGGGCGTCCCTATAAATTACCATATACACTCGATCGGACACGATGGGCGGGGTATTTATATGTACGAATAATCGTTCATTTAACCGGACACGGGAATGGATTAATAGCCACTAGAATAATTAAAACAGGGGTGAAATTACATTCAAGGGTAATTGGTGTAATTGTTAACAAAGTAGTAAAACCTTGGTTTACACGCAGTCGATAACCTGGTGTATTCATTAAACAAAGTATTAAAACCTTGTTACAATTCGAATCCCCAATTAGTTGGAATATTTAACTTCGGGTATAAGAATAATTTGATGAGGACACTCGCACTTTATATTTATGACTGATGGACTGTTATGGACAAAAACCAGACGGACATATTAAATAATCCAGGACAAAGGACAATTAACCCATGGGCATAAAACTAAAATCAACACGTCAAACATCATGATTACGGAAGTTTAAATAAGCCTAATTCTTTTATTTCATATTTAATTTCCTTTATTTTATATTTAATTGCACTTCTAATTATCGCACTTTTATTTATTGTTATTTAATCGCACTTTTAATTATCGTACTTTTTAATTATCGCAAGTTTATTTTATCGCACTTTTATTATTCGCAATTTCATTATCGTTATTTACTTTACGCTTTAATTTAAGTCTTGTATTTATTTTATATTTTACATTAGGTTTTAACTGCGACTAAAGTCTTAAAATCGACAAACCGGTCATTAAACGGTAAAAACCCCCCTTTATAATAATAATATTACTTATATATATATATATATTTGTATTTTTAATAAAAGTAAACTAATATAGTGTTGAGCTTTGTTTAAAGATTTCCCTGTGGAACGAACCGGACTTACTAAAAACTACACTACTGTACGATTAGGTACACTGCCTATAAGTGTTGTAGCAAGGTTTAAGTATATCCATTCTATAAATAAATAAATATCTTGTGTAAAATTGTATCGTATTTAATAGTGTTTTCTGCTAAAATTAATAACTATTTTATATACACCTCGCATAACATCAGTCTCGTTTAAAAATCATTAAGTTAATAGTCTTGTTTTTACATATGTAGTTCATTGTTAATATACTTAATGATATGTTTACTTATCATAATATCATGTTAACTATATATATATATATCCATATATATGTCATCATATAGTTTTTACAAGTTTTAACGTTCGTGAATCACCGGTCAACTTGGGTGGTCAATTGTCTATATGAAACCTATTTCAATTAATCAAGTCTTAACAAGTTTGATTGCTTAACATGTTGGAAACATTTAATCATGTAAATATCAATCTCAATTAATATATATAAACATGGAAAAGTTCGGGTCACTACAGTACCTACCCGTTAAATAAATTTCGTCCCGAAATTTTAAGCTGTTGAAGGTGTTGACGAATCTTCTGGAAATAGATGCGGGTATTTCTTCTTCATCTGATCTTCACGCTCCCAGGTGAACTCGGGTCCTCTACGAGCATTCCATCGAACCTTAACAATTGGTATCTTGTTTTGCTTAAGTCTTTTAACCTCACGATCCATTATTTCGACGGGTTCTTCGATGAATTGAAGTTTTTCGTTGATTTGGATTTCATCTAACGGAATAGTGAGATCTTCTTTAGCAAAAAATTTCTTCAAATTCGAGACGTGGAAAGTGTTATGTACAGCCGCGAGTTGTTGAGGTAACTCAAGTCGGTAAGCTACTGGTCCGACACGATCAATAATCTTGAATGGTCCAATATACCTTGGATTTAATTTCCCTCGTTTACCAAATCGAACAACGCCTTTCCAAGGTGCAACTTTAAGCATGACCATCTCTCCAATTTCAAATTCTATATCTTTTCTTTTAATGTCAGTGTAGCTCTTTTGTCGACTTTGGGCGGTTTTCAACCGTTGTTGAATTTGGATGATCTTCTCGGTAGTTTCTTGTATAATCTCCGGACCCGTAATCTGTCTATCCCCCACTTCACTCCAACAAATCGGAGACCTGCACTTTCTACCATAAAGTGCTTCAAACGGCGCCATCTCAATGCTTGAATGGTAGCTGTTGTTGTAGGAAAATTCTGCTAATGGTAGATGTCGATCCCAACTGTTTCCGAAATCAATAACACATGCTCGTAGCATGTCTTCAAGCGTTTGTATCGTCCTTTCGCTCTGCCCATCAGTTTGTGGATGATAGGCAGTACTCATGTCTAGACGAGTTCCTAATGCTTGTTGTAATGTCTGCCAGAATCTTGAAATAAATCTGCCATCCCTATCAGAGATAATAGAGATTGGTATTCCATGTCTGGAGACGACTTCCTTCAAATACAGTCGTGCTAACTTCTCCATCTTGTCATCTTCTCTTATTGGCAGGAAGTGTGCTGATTTGGTGAGACGATCAACTATTACCCAAATAGTATCAAAACCACTTGCAGTCCTTGGCAATTTAGTGATGAAATCCATGGTAATGTTTTCCCATTTCCATTCCAGGATTTCGGGTTGTTGAAGTAGACCTGATGGTTTCTGATGCTCAGCTTTGACCTTAGAACACGTCAAACATTCTCCTACGTATTTAGCAACATAGGCTTTCATACCCGGCCACCAAAAATGTTTCTTGAGATCCTTGTACATCTTCCCCGTTCCTGGATGTATTGAGTATCTGGTTTTATGAGCTTCTCTAAGTACCATTTCTCTCATATCTCCAAATTTTGGTACCCAAATCCTTTCAACCCTATACCGGGTTCCGTCTTCCCGAATATTAAGATGCTTCTCCGATCCTTTGGGTATTTCATCCTTTAAATTTCCCTCTTTTAAAACTCCTTGTTGCGCCTCCTTTATTTGAGTAGTAAGGTTATTATGAATCATTATATTCATAGATTTTACTCGAATGGTTTCTCTGTCCTTCCTGCTCAAGGCATCAGCTACCACATTTGCCTTCCCCGGGTGGTAACGAATCTCAAAGTCGTAATCATTCAATAATTCAATCCACCTACGCTGCCTCATATTCAGTTGTTTCTGATTAAATATGTGTTGAAGACTTTTGTGGTCGGTATATATAATACTTTTGACCCCATATAAGTAGTGCCTCCAAGTCTTTAATGCAAAAACAACCGCGCCTAATTCCAAATCATGCGTCGTATAATTTTGTTCGTGAATCTTCAATTGTCTAGACGCATAAGCAATCACCTTCGTTCGTTGCATTAATACACAACCGAGACCTTGCTTTGATGCGTCACAATAAATCACAAAATCATCATTCCCTTCAGGCAATGACAATATAGGTGCCGTAGTTAGCTTTTTCTTCAATAATTGAAACGCTTTCTCTTGTTCATCATTCCATTCAAATTTCTTCCCTTTATGCGTTAATGCAGTCAAGGGTTTTGCTATTCTAGAAAAGTCTTGGATGAACCTTCTGTAGTAACCAGCTAGTCCTAAAAACTGGCGTATGTGTTTCGGAGTTTTCGGGGTCTCCCACTTTTCAACAGTTTCTATCTTTGCCGGATCCACCTTAATACCTTCTTTGTTCACTATGTGACCGAGGAATTGAACTTCTTCCAACCAAAATGCACACTTTGAAAACTTAGCGTACAATTCTTCCTTCCTCAATACTTCTAACACCTTTCTCAAATGTTCACCGTGTTCTTGGTCATTCTTTGAGTAAATAAGTATGTCATCAATGAAAACAATGACAAACTTGTCAAGGTATGGTCCACACACCCAGTTCATAAGGTCCATGAACACAGCTGGTGCATTAGTTAAACCAAACGGCATGACCATAAACTCGTAATGACCGTAACGTATTCTGAAAGCAGTCTTTGGAATATCATCTTCTTTCACCCGCATTTGATGATACCCGGAACGTAAGTCAATCTTTGAATAAACAGACGAGCCTTGTAGTTGATCAAATAAGTCGTCGATTCTCGGTAGTGGGTAGCGGTTCTTGATGGTAAGTTTGTTCAACTCTCGGTAGTCGATACACAACCTGAATGTACCATCTTTCTTCTTGACAAACAAAATAGGAGCTCCCCACGGTGATGTGCTTGGTCGAATGAAACCACGCTCTAAAAGTTCTTGTAATTGGCTTTGCAGTTCTTTCATCTCGTTGGGTGCGAGTCTGTAAGGAGCACGAGCTATTGGTGCAGCTCCTGGTACAAGATCTATTTGAAATTCAACGGATCGATGTGGGGGTAATCCCAGTAATTCTTTCGGAAATACATCGGGAAATTCTTTTGCAATGGGAACATCATTGATGCTCTTTTCTTCAGTTTGTACTTTCCCGACATGTGCTAGAACAGCATAGCAACCTTTTCTTATTAGTTTTTGTGCCTTCAAATTACTAATAAGATGTAGCTTCGTGTTGCCCTTTTATCCGTACACCATTAAGGGTTTTCCTTTTTCTCGTATAATGCGAATTGCATTTTTGTAACAAACGATCTCTGCTTTCACTTCTTTCAACCAGTCCATACCGATTATCACATCAAAACTCCCTAACTCTACTGGTATCAAATCAATCTTAAATGTTTCGTTAACCAGTTTAATTTCTCGATTCCGACATATATTATCTGCTGAAATTAATTTACCATTTGCTAATTCGAGTAAAAATTTACTATCCAAAGGCGTCAATGGACAACTTAATTTAGCACAAAAATCTCTACTCATATAGCTTCTATCCGCACCCGAATCAAATAAAACGTAAGCAGATTTATTGTCAATAAGAAACGTACCCGTAACAAGCTCCGGGTCTTCCTGTGCCTCTGCCGCATTAATATTGAAAACTCTTTCGCGGCCTTGTCCATTCGTGTTCTCCTGGTTCGGGCAATTTCTAATAATGTGGCCCGGTTTTCCACATTTATAACAAACTACATTGGCATAACTTGCTCCGACACTACTTGCTCCGCCATTACTCGTTCCGACACCATTTGTTCCTTTCGTTCTATTAACCCCTGGTACGTAGACCTCACACTTCGCCGCGCTATGACCATTTCTTTTACACTTGTTGCAAAATTTGGTGCAGAACCCCGAGTGATACTTTTCACACCTTTGGCATAGCTGCTTCTGATTATTGTTGTTGTTGCGGTTATTACTGTTGTTGGGATGATTGTTGTAGTTGCTGTTGTTGTTGTTGTTGTTGTTGTTGTTGTTGTTGGGCCGTTTGTTGTAGTTGCGATTGATGTTGCGATTGTTGGGATAATTGTTGCGATTATTGTTGTAATTGCTGTTGTTGTTGTGTTGGTGATTCTTATCACCGTTTTCCTCCCACTTTCTTTTGACTTGCTTCACATTGGCCTCTTCAGCAGTCTGTTCTTTAATTCTTTCTTCAATTTGGTTCACTAGTTTGTGAGCCATTCTACATGCCTGTTGTATGGAGGCGGGCTCGTGTGAACTTATATCTTCTTGGATTCTTTCCGGTAATCCTTTCACAAACGCGTCGATCTTTTCTTCCTCATCTTCGAATGCTCCCGGACACAATAGGCACAATTCTGTGAATCGTCTTTCGTACGTGGTAATATCAAATCCTTGGGTTCGTAACCCTCTAAGTTCTGTCTTGAGCTTATTGACCTCGGTCCTGGGACGGTACTTCTCGTTCATCAAGTGCTTGAATGCTGACCACGGTAGTACGTAAGCATCATCTTGTCCCACTTGCTCTAGATAGGTATTCCACCATGTTAACGCAGAACCTGTGAAGGTATGCGTAGCGTACTTCACTTTATCCTCTTCAGTACACTTACTTATGGCAAACACCGATTCGACCTTCTCGGTCCACCGTTTCAATCCGATCGGTCCTTCAGTTCCATCAAATTCCAAAGGTTTGCAGGCAGTGAATTCTTTGTAGGTGCATCCTACACGATTTCCTGTACTGCCAGATCCAAGGTTATTGTTGGTATGTAGCGCAGCCTGTACTGCGGCTATGTTTGAAGCTAGAAAAGTACGGAATTCCTCTTCATTCATATTCACGGTGTGTCGAGTAGTCGGTGCCATTTCCTTCAAAATAGTCAAATGGAACAAGTTAATCATACAGAATATTAAGAGTAGTTAATAGTATTTCGTAGCATAATATGAACTCATTTATAAAAGCTTTTTCTTCATATTAGCGTTTTATAAGTTTAAATTCGGGTAGTACCTACCCGTTAAGTTCATACTTAGTAGCTAATATACAATTCAACTACTACAATTCTATATGAAAAACTGATTGTAATAATATTTCGCGTTCAAACTTTTATACAATATTTTACAAACTTACAATACCGCTTATTTTACATAAAGCATGAAATATAGCACACAATAACTTTGATACAAGATAGTTGTGAAGATAATTCTAGCTAGTACACAAGTCGTTCAGCAAAGGCAATAAAGACACGTAATTCATACGTCCAGAAACAAGTCACGCATTCTGGTTTTACTAGGACTACTTCCCATCCTTGGTCTTGTGGAACATAACCGTTATGGCCATTGATAAGACAGCGTGTTGTAACGTCGTCAAAGGGACGAGGGTTACGTAATGACCAACAGTCCCGTAACAATCTAAAAACCTCATTTCTTACCCCAATTACCGACTCCGTCACTTGTGGGAACGTTTTGTTTAATAGTTGTAGCCCGATGTTCTTGTTCTCACTTTGGTGAGAAGCGAACATTACTAACCCGTAAGCATAACATGCTTCTTTATGTTGTATGTTAGCCACTTTTTCTAAATCACAAAGTCCTATATTCGGATATACTGAGTCAAAATAATTTCTTAACCCGTTGCGTAAAATAGCATTTGGGTTCCCCGCAATATATGCGTCAAAGTAAACACATCATAACTTATGGATTTCCCAATGTGATATCCCCCATCTTCCGAACGAAAGCCTTTTATAAACCAAGGCATTCTTGGAACGTTCTTCGAATGTCTTACAAACTGATCTCGCCTTAAATAGTTGTGCCGAAGAATTCTGACTGACTCTGGACAAGATTTCATCAATCATGTCTCCGGGTAGGTCTCTTAAAATATTGAGTTGTCTATCCATTTTGTGTTTTTATACTGTAAAATAGACAAGAGTTAGATTCATAAAAAAAAATACTTATTAATACAAGCAATTTTTACATATATCATAAAGCATAAGCACACTATATTACATATATTACACCACACGAATACAACTATCTTATTCCGACTCGCTTATTTCTTCTTCTTCGGTTTTGGATCATTTTGCCAAGTTTCTAGGGATATATGATGTTCCCTTAATACGAGCCGTCATTTTCCACATTGGTTTAGAAAAACCTGGTGGTTTAGAGGTTCCCGGGTCATTGTTACAACTTAAGGACTTCGGGGGTTGACGATACATATAAAGTTCATCGGGGTTGGAATTAGATTTCTCTATTTTTATGCCCTTTCCCTTATTATTTTTTTTTGCCTTTTTAAATTCAGTTGGGGTAATTTCTATAACATCATCGGAATTCTCGTCGGAATCCGATTCATCGGAGAATTGGTAATCCTCCCAATATTTTGCTTCCTTGGCGGAAACACCATTGATCATAATTAACCTTGGTCGGTTGGTTGAGGATTTTCTTTTACTTAACCGTTTTATTATTTCCCCCACCGGTTCTATTTCTTCATCCGGTTCCGATTCTTCTTCCGGTTCCGATTCTTCTTCCGGTTCCGACTCTTCTTCCGGTTCCTCTTCGGGAACTTGTGAATCAGTCCACGAATCATTCCAATTTACATTTGACTCTTCATTATTATTAGGTGAGTCAATGGGACTTGTTCTAGAGGTAGACATCTATCACATAATATCAAACACGTTAAGAGATTAATATATCACATAATATTCACATGTTAAAAATATATAGTTTCCAACAAAATTTGTTAAGCAATCATTTTTCAAGTAAACACGGTCGAAGTCCAGACTCACTAATGCATCCTAACAAACTCGATAAGACACACTAATGCAAAATTCTGGTTCTCTAAGACCAACGCTCGGATACCAACTGAAATGTCCCGTTCTTATTGATTAAAAACGTTCCATATTAATTGATTTCGTTGCGAGGTTTTGACCTCTATATGAGACGTTTTTCAAAGACTGCATTCATTTTAAAACAAACCATAACCTTTATTTCATCAATAAAGGTTTAAAAAGCTTTACGTAGATTATCAAATAATGATAATCTAAAATATCCTGTTTACACACGACCATTACATAATGGTTTACAATACAAATATGTTACAACAAAATAAGTTTCTTGAATGCAGTTTTTACTCAATATCATACAAGCATGGACTCCAAATCTCGTCCTTATTTAAGTATGCGACAGCGGAAGCTCTTAATAATCACCTGAGAATAAACATGCTTAAAACGTCAACAAAAATGTTGGTGAGTTATAGGTTTAACCTATATATATCAAATCATAATAATAGACCACAAGATTTCATATTTCAATATACATCCCATACATAGAGATAAAAATCATTCATATGGTGAACACCTGGTAACCGACATTAAGAAGATGCATATATAAGAATATCCCCATCATTCCGGGACACCCTTCGGATATGATATAAATTTCGAAGTACTAAAGCATCCGGTACTTTGGATGGGGCTTGTTGGGCCCGATAGATCTATCTTTAGGATTCGCGTCAATTAGGGTGTCTGTTCCCTAATTCTTAGATTACCAGACTTAATAACAAGGGGCATATTCGATTTTGATAATTCAACCATAGAATGTAGTTTCACGTACTTGTGTCTATTTTGTAAATCATTTATAAAACCTGCATGTATTCTCATCCCAAAAATATTAGATTTTAAAAGTGAGACTATAACTCACTTTCACAGATTTTTACTTCGTCGGGAAGTAAGACTTGGCCACTGGTTGATTCACGAACCTATAACAATATATACATATATATCAAAGTATGTTCAAAATATATTTACAACACTTTTAATATATTTTGATGTTTTAAGTTTATTAAGTCAGCTGTCCTCGTTAGTAACCTACAACTAGTTGTCCACAGTTAGATGTACAGAAATAAATCGATAAATATTATCTTGAATCAATCCACGACCCAGTGTATACGTATCTCAGTATTGATCACAACTCAAACTATATATATTTTGGAATCAACCTCAACCCTGTATAGCTAACTCCAACATTCACATATAGAGTGTCTATGGTTGTTCCGAAATATATATAGATGTGGACATGATAGGTCGAAACATTGTATACGTGTCTATGGTATCTCAAGATTACATAATATACAATACAAGTTGATTAAGTTATGGTTGGAATATTTTTGTTACCAATTTTCACGTAGCTAAAATGAGAAAAATTATCCAATCTTGTTTTACCCATAACGTCTTCATTTTAAATCCATTTTGAGTGAATCAAATTGCTATGGTTTCATATTGAACTCTATTTTATGAATATAAACAGAAAAGTATAGGTTTATAGTCGGAAAAATAAATTACAAGTCGTTTTTGTAAAGGTAGTCATTTCAGTCGAAAGAACGACGTCTAGATGACCATTTTAGAAAACATACTTCCACTTTGAGTTTAACCATAATTTTTGGATATAGTTTCATGTTCATAATAAAAATCATTTTCTCAGAATAACAACTTTTAAATCAAAGTTTATCATAGTTTTTAATTAACTAACCCAAAACAGCCCGCGGTGTTACTACGACGGCGTAAATCCGGTTTTACGGTGTTTTTCGTGTTTCCAGGTTTTAAATCATTAAGTTAGCATATCATATAGATATAGAACATGTGTTTAGTTGATTTTAAAAGTCAAGTTAGAAGGATTAACTTTTGTTTGCGAACAAGTTTAGAATTAACTAAACTATGTTCTAGTGATTACAAGTTTAAACCTTCGAATAAGATAGCTTTATATGTATGAATCGAATGATGTTATGAACATCAATACTACCTTAAGTTCCTTGGATAAACATACTGGAAAAGAGAAAAATGGATCTAGCTTCAATGGATCCTTGGATGACTCGAAGTTCTTGAAGCAAAATCATGACATGAAAACAAGTTCAAGTAAGATCATCACTTGAAATAAGATTGTTATAGTTATAGAAATTGAACCAAAGTTTGAATATGATTATTACCTTGTATTAGAATGATAACCTACTGTAAGAAACAAAGATTTCTTGAGGTTGGATGATCACCTTACAAGATTGGAAGTGAGCTAGCAAACTTGAAAGTATTCTTGATTTTATGTAACTAGAACTTGTAGAATATATGAAGAACACTTAGAACTTGAAGAAAGAACTTGAGAGAGATCAATTAGATGAAGAAAATTGAAGAATGAAAGTGTTTGTAGGTGTTTTTGGTCGTTGGTGTATGGATTAGATATAAAGGATATGTAATTTTGTTTTCATGTAAATAAGTCATGAATGATTACTCATATTTTTGTAATTTTATGAGATATTTCATGCTAGTTGCCAAATGATGGTTCCCACATGTGTTAGGTGACTCACATGGGCTGCTAAGAGCTGATCATTGGAGTGTATAGACCAATAGTACATACATCTAAAAGCTGTGTATTGTACGAGTACGAATACGGGTGCATACGAGTAGAATTGTTGATGAAACTGAACGAGGATGTAATTGTAAGCATTTTTGTTAAGTAGAAGTATTTTGATAAGTGTATTGAAGTCTTTCAAAAGTGTATAAATACATATTAAAACACTACATGTATATACATTTTAACTGAGTCGTTAAGTCATCGTTAGTCGTTACATGTAAGTGTTGTTTTGAAACCTTTAGGTTAACGATCTTGTTAAATGTTGTTAACCCAATGTTTATAATATCAAATAAGATTTTAAATTATTATATTATCATGTATGAATATCTCTTAATATGATATATATACATTAAATGTCTTTACAACGATAATCGTTACATATATGTCTCGTTTAAAAATCATTAAGTTAATAGTCTTGTTTTTACATATGTAGTTCATTGTTAATATACTTAATGATATGTTTACTTATCATAATATCATGTTAACTATATATATATCCATATATATGTCATCATATAGTTTTTACAAGTTTTAACGTTCGTGAATCACCGGTCAACTTGGGTGGTCAATTGTCTATATGAAACCTATTTCAATTAATCAAGTCTTAACAAGTTTGATTGCTTAACATGTTAGAAACATTTAATCATGTAAATATCAATCTCAATTAATATATATAAACATGGAAAAGTTCGGGTCACTACACTGACCCCCTGCCGACAGTCCTGAGTGCAGAATCGAGCTGGAATCTACTGAACGTAAAGAGATGCGGCGCATCCCAAAGAGATGCGGCGCATCTGGTCACTTTCTGGCCAAAATACCTAACTTTTTAGGCTATTTAATGAGGCAAATGGTTACTTACTTGAGAGAACCTTCACTACTACGTTCTCCCCCAGTTTTAAGACGATTTTCAAGGTCCAAAGGAAGGCTGCAAGTTAATCTCTACTCTTTCAACATCAATATTAAGCTAGGATCGTTTATCGCAATTGGTACTATTGTTCTATATCTTTTTAACATGAATTCAACTTGTATTTACTGTTTCATTAGTTCTACTATGATTATGTTAGGCTAAAAGCCTTGTGTGTTTGCTTCAATGTAAGATTTATGGCTTGGGATTGTTCTATACTTTGATGTTATGCTAGTTATACATATGTTTGATTGATTTAATTATCTAGTTCAACCGTAAGAACCATTGTCATGCATGTTTAGATCATTACTTCAATTATATAGATTGCAACCTATTAATGTGAGTTAACTAGGAAAACAATCTATACTTCAATACATCTAGTAATCTAGACGATTAGATACATACACTTAAGTGATTTTGTTATGTGTTTAATTCGGTAATTGAATAAGTTCCAAAGCAACATAGTTATGAAATTACCTCAAGTGATTGTTGTAATTAAGGTTTCACGTGAGTTTAACCGGGTTGAATCTAGTTAGTTAATCAATCTAAATCACCATGTTCTTTCAAGAAATCCATTGTTGTAACTATCTTTATATTCTAGTTCAATTATACGAGTTATGACTTGATTTATGTGAATTTATCAAAGGCTATAATTTGTACTTCAACACCTAGTGATCTAGACACCTATATGTGAATATAGGATGGTAATTGGATGATATTTAGGTTTTACAATCATGTAGTTTACTTAGAGTGATCTTAGTAAACTAGGTTTTATGTGAATTTAACCAAGAAAGAATCCTGTTGATTAAACATAGTTCTTAAGTTTATAGATATTGTGAAATTGATATAAACTACTCTATTGTAACTATCGCATAACGGTTTTAATTATAAAAGAACAATCCCTGTCATCTATCAAGCATAGAAGTAAACACCGCATTCTCATTATTGTCATTCATTATATTTATTTACTGTTTCGTTAAACAAAAACACAACTTCAAATATAAACCCCCTTTTTAGAATAATTAATCGTGGTAAAATCATTTAAACAAACTTCTCCCTGTAGATCGAACTGGTCAATTTACTTGCTAGTTACTACATGATCGGGTTTTAGTTGCCTGTATTATGTGTTAATTATTAAGCATATTGTCTACATTTTAAAGGTTACGTCTTGACACATCAGCACCTAACGCAAATGAACGTGCATTCGTTGATTTACAAAAACATTGAACTGATTCAAACAAGTCTCAAGTAATCAAGCAAACCGGCAGTGGAAAAGACGAAGAGGATGGTTCACCAATGGCCACAAAGGTAAGGGAAGAAGATGACGGAAGCTCAGATTACGAATTTCAAGACTACGTGGATATCACCTCCGAGAGGCGTGTGGATCATGCTTGGGATTCTATAATTCCGATTAAGTTCTTGTGTGTTATTTAAGCAAAATGTCACTATGACACTTATGTAACTGCGCTTGCAGATAGTTTGAAACTATTGTAACCAACTTATGTGATATATCTATGTTTTCTTTTTTCAAGTTGTTGTCTGCGAAAACTTTGTGTCATGTATTAATGCAAAGTAGTTCTATAACTTGGACTGGTGCGTACGATCACGAATACCCAGTGCACTCCTTCCTTTGAAAGGGTGTCTTCTCCAACCCCCGTGCGGTAGAAGCTTGTTTGGCGACGAGCTAGATATTATTACCGGAAGGCGACAAACATTAGGTTGTCCTAGCCCCACCAGCGCAGAATATGAGATCTGCAAGTCATGACTATAAGCCATAGGATTTGTCGCCCTTGACCTCAATCCTAAGTGTTGGCGCACTTATAAGACTCTCAATGCGCAGAGACGGGCGCGTAATCTAAGTCTATGTTGTGTGCACGACAACATATATGATAGATTACGCGCTGTCATGCCTTGAGTATAATATGTGATTAACAAATCAAACTTTGCCTTAGCCACACATACAACATGTTAAAAGCGGTAATAAGCTGTTATACGCACAATTGGTGTCACCACAATTCAAAGCGCAAATTGATACTCGGTTTTATGAATACTCACAACAATTTACGTAGAACAATAAATGCAGTAACATAACGTTACTTGCGCAGACATAAATCATACATAACAATTTTTCATTAATAATCTTTATTTACAAAGCGCAGGGCGCGTACAAAATAAGGAAATAAAATTATAACGCGGCATTAAGTAGTTGATCAGCAGTAACGTCAGGATTTTGGGACATCTCCGCAAGATTGGGCACGGTTATGTTCTCCAGCTCAGCCAAAGCGACGTTTTCTGCCTCGATAGCGCCTGGGAGCAACTTCTTGGCAAGAGTAGGCGGGAGAACGGCAGGGACCTCAATACTCTTCTTCACAAACTCCCGAAACCTCCACCTTTCTGCCGCTCTAATGGCGCGCGAAGCCTTGGTGAACAGATAATTCACCGTAGGAGAATTGCAGGTTCGCGTAACCAATCCTGGGAGCCCAAGTTTCAGCATTACAAACTGATCCCACGCGTAGGACTGCACCTCCTCCAACCTGTTGAGCTGCACAGAATGCTCCTCTGCGGCCTTGCAAAGATTGGCATTGGTGGCTTATAGAGACTCTTCGTTGAGCCTCAGCTGATCCCTCTCAGCCTTTACCAGATCAAGCTCTTGGGCAAGCGCATCTTTCTCAGATGACGCCTGAGCAACAATAGCCTCTACATGAGCGCGCGCTTCCTGCGCTGCTTTGAGTTCATCATGAAGCGCATTGATTCGATCATGCGCCTCCTGCACGCCCAGAACTATATTCACCCCTAATGAGCGCATACTTGCCTTTAATCCGATGGACGTCGCGCAAAAAGTTGATAAGCGACGCCTGGACGTCCATGCACAAGTCAGCCTCGGCATCCTTCTAAAAAAATTGCAACACACCAGCAGGGATAGACTCAGCCATAAACTTTAGCTGAGACATAGCAACCCCCACGGGCACATACAGATACTCGGTCACTTGGTTGAGCTCCATGACCACATCTGGAAGCACGCGAGCATCACCCTCTGACGCCATAAAAACAAATACATGTATGCATTAGAAAATTTGATAAGTAAATACAAAGGTAAATTGTAAGACGTCGCAAAAAACGAAATACTCACCGGAAGTCTCACGATCGACGGGATTCTCTTGGCTTTCAGTAGGAGGAGTGGGGACCCTATTGTCCTGATTACCAGAAGTCATGTACTCACTGGTCTCCTCCTCAGTATGGGGAACCCCCTCTTCATCAGAAGGGTTACCCTCACGAGTGCTCACTGGTAAAAGTTTTTATGAAAGGGAAGAATTTGGATAGAAAAGATGAGAAAAAGAAAAAGCGTCACCACCGCATACGTGTCGCAAATCCAGCGAAGGAAAATCTGACAACTGGCAGGAAACGTACGAAGGTGACGGTTGAGTTGACAGTTTCCCATAACGGGCACACTAGACTAGACTGACAAGCCGAAAACACCACCTTAGCATTAAATGCATCACTCAGCGTATCCTACGCCATGATTAGAGTTCAACATCACGCTCAAAGATTGCACGTAATATAGAACTGGGGGACTTAATGATGTGCATTGCTGCACATCTTATGCGCAAGATAAAAATAGCTCTACCAAGACTGTACGCACGAAATAAAGAGTTATTCTGTGTTAGAGCTGAAGCGCAAAGGGCAATGCAGAAGGTTTGCACGATCCAGACACTGTTTAACGGCTGGGTAGTGGCAGCAGGTCGCTGGGAGACAACATCAGGATAATGGCAGCACCTTTTCGCAACTTTATGGAATAAAAGGACAAGAGGAAAACAGCGTGGCACTACTATGTCTTTTTGTCCCCTTACGTGACACTAAGGGACAACAACTTACACGTATAAATAGACGTAACTCTAGCTGAAAACGGACGACATATATCACAACATTCACTCTCAAGAAAGAAAACTATCATCTCAAACATATAATTCATACTCGTCATTAAGAGACTTGTTAATTACCTATCTTACGAGTGCAACTAGAACACACACTTCACACTCTTTACGGTTTCAGGTAACGTTCTTTAAACATAAATCCTAACACCGTCCCTGAGCCATCAATGTCGGCTACCCAGAATGATGGTGGGTCATGTTTAACCACCCTTTCTGAGATCATCATCTCGTATTAGGGTTACTCGCGTTGCTCCGGACCGGAGAGTTAAACTCAAAGAACCCTTAAATCCCCTCTATTTGTTGATCTTGCATAAATCGAACCCCTTGGACTATTTTATGCTTGATCACCCGCCCTACTAAGGCTCGATACCACTCAGCTCGAAGGCCGGTGGTAATGAAGTTAAATATATTAAAGATATACCCTGTAGGATTTTATAATGGTCAAGTTTTAATGTATTGATGAACATTATGGGTTTAATTTTTTTCAATTATATTATATGAATAGTCATTTAATAATATCTTTCTAGCTTAATGATGGCCTATATATATGATACCTAAAAAGTACTCCGTAACATACTACGTACCTTTAGCAGACCAATCAAGGTTTTGGCTTTATCATCCGATGTAGGACCAATTCAATAGAGTTAAAATTCAACCAACTCAATGAAGTTAAATTCAACATTTCTTAACTAACGGTAAGGTTTTGGTTTTATCAACCGATGTAGGACCAATTCAATATAGTTAAATTCAACCAACTCAATGAAGTTAAATTCAAGATTTAAAAATTAACACATGTATTGATGAACTATGGGTTTAATTTTTTTTTTAATAATACAAATAATCATTTAGGCATATATGATATCTTTGTCTAGCTTAATAAAGACATACATGATACCTAAAAAGTAACACACTGCGTACCTTGAGCTGATCATGAATGAAATTAGTTGTACCCTCAGCAACGTCACCACCAACATGCTTAAGATTTGGAAGGAAATTAAGAGTGACTAAGTCAAGATGAGGGAACAAAGTTGTGGGTGTTAGGGTATGAGTTGTAGATGATGTCATCTTTTCATCTTCTTTATCATCATCATCATCATCATCTCGGTTTGAAACAACTTCTTCTATACCATCACAATCCAAAATTGTGACTTTCTTCAAGTTGGAAAGTAGTGTCGCCATGATAGGTGAAAACAAGTACTTGATACTCTTGCAATGTTTCAATTCTATGGTTGTGATGTTATGGAATAAAGAAGATTGTGGGTGTTGGTTTTGACACATAAAATATTCTTTCCAATTACACTTCCACACATGAGTCATCTGTCTCATATGTTGCAACTTTAATTCGCAAGGTAGTTGATTGGGGTTATAAGCTGTTACAAAGTCTCTAATACTTTGAGTACTCTTCATGTCAAACACCGCTTTCACATCATAATCATAGAAACTAATGTCAGTAAGCTGATGGGAAGTGTGAAAGAGAGATGATGGGATTGCAATTTCAGGAATAGTCTGCATAATAAAAGGATTAACCCAATATAAATAACTTGATAATATTTTAACATTCCACTTTGATTTTGCAAAACCACCATGAATATCACATAAACAGGGTGATCACACAAAAAAAAAAAAAAACACCTTAAAAAACTTGACTAAAAATTTAAAACGAACCACACTGATTATCCGTGTAATAAAGTTTAAATTTTAAGATAATTGGTTTAATATTTCTTCAAAGACGAGATTCTTAAGATTCAAAAAATCATGGCATCAGATGTCAAAAAAAGTAGTAAAAAGAAAATAAAAGCGGATGTCATTTAATTGTAGCGTCCATATACTTGGGTGGTTATTCATATTCATATTCATATTCATATTCATATTCATATTCATATTCATATTCATATTCATATTCATATTCATATGCTTACAGAAAAAAATAAAGTATGGTTCCTTGGTAAAACAAGGATAAAGAGCACCCATATCAAAAATTCTATTACCAATTCACTTTAACTAACGAACTAAAGTTGATTGTATAGAATTCGACAGCAATAACTGTTGTTTATTGGTATCTCTGGAACTGTAATTGCTAATTTCGATGGTTTTAAGTGCTCCCATATCAAAATAGATGGTGGTAGGTGTGAGTATGCTTCTAAAATTCTCACAGGTCAGAATTGCTAATGATTTTACGCCTTGAAAATCACGGATGATGATACCATAATTACCACCATCTCCTTTTACCCTCCACACTTCCCTTAAGCTCCGTAAATCATGAACGTAAATACTTCTTAAGCTGCTGCTGACACTAACATTACCAACACATCCCTGCTGCAGGTCTATGTTGAATAACACTTCAATGGAATTACAGAACCTAACTTCAAGAGTTTCTAAATGAGTAAGTAATCGCATTGGATTCCTTGGAAAAAGATTCACCATGTTATAACAACTACTCACTTCAATCTCTCTCAACATGGAAATATTGTAAACATCCTCCAAACTGCCAGTAGTATTATCACACCATATCTCCTTCAAATTCATCATATGATTGATTATCAATCTCTCCAACTTTGGAATCAGAACCTACACAATAATGATAAACCCTTGTGATATCCATAAATAGATACATATACATATATAGATCCAAATGAAAAACTATAACTTGATACTAACTTCATCAATATGACGAGTTGGATTTTGTCAATACAAATCATATGTAACTTCTAGTATTAGGTTAATATTAATAGTAATACAAATATAATAATTAATGTTAGTTTTTACCTCTGTTTTCAGGAGTAGTTGCGTTGTCGCAGAAATTTCAGTAGCATTTTCAGAAAAAATACTAGTCACATTTGGAAGGCTAGACATATTTAACTCCATAAGTTGGGGAAGATCTATAGACTTGGTAACCACCACACAAACTTACAAACCTTGGTAATTTCTCCAATTTCAAAAGCTTTAGCTTTTGAAACTTAATCGCGTTATTAGCTCCACTACTCTCACCATTTACAAGTGATTCAAGAAGAGGACACTCTGATACTGTTAGGCTCTCCAATTTCATCAGACTACTTACCACATTAACTGTGAAGATGCTTGTCAAGTCAGCACATTTATAAACTTCAAGGAGCTTTAAATTGCAAAAGGAATGTTGAGAAGGATGCTTCGAAATATCTTCAAGACAACTCATTCCATTCACACTTAATTCAAGTTCCTCTGTTCTCTCAAACAGCTCATTTATTTTGCATTCTAGAATCTCTTCACAGCTAACAACAAGTTTTAATGCTTTTTCAAAAGTGAACTTTTTAATTTGAGCACCCATAGATATCCTAAACCTTTCAAGTTTCTTAAAGGACACATTCTTCGGCTGCAGAATATTTCTGAAGAATTCTAATTCTAATGTAATGAGGTTACATGAAACCATCTTGAGCCCTTCACAACTATCTTCTGTAAACCTAACAGGGTTTCCAGGTTGATTTCTGATATAGAGCTCTGCAAGTTTGTCTAAACTTTGAAAGACGCCATCATCAACACGAAGGTTAACACATCCGGTCAAATCTAGTAACTTCAGCCTTTTTAGATTCCCTATGGCAGATGGTAGATTCGAGATGCCACAAAAAGCCAAACTGAGTACTTCCAAATTAATAAGATCTCCGAGGAAAGAGATATCGCCCAACAATTTGCATGAATCAAGACATAACGTTCGAAGGGTAGTTAAGCGCCGCGGAAGCAACGGTTTATATATACCCTCATAAGCCACCACTCGAAGTTTCTCCATTCTTGTATAAAAATCTTCTGGAGACTTGCTTACCTCCCCTCTGCCCATTAGGCTCAGAAGTGCAAGGTTCGGGTGATTAAAATCTGCAGGAAGCTCAACCATACCTCGGCACTTTAATAATAATCTTTCGTACGAATCTTTTCTAAGTTGATCTGAGATATTATCATCGTTAACAAGCGAAGCTTGCTTAACATTTGAAAAATTGCTTAAAACAAAATCACGTACGAGATCATGAATCTTGACACATCCTCTGGTATCACTTTCAATCAACAAGTTTGAACTTATGAGATTACCAACACAAGCTTTCACCCGACGTCTTGCTTTTGAAATACTGTTCAAATTATTAAACAGCTTCAACCCCCATCCATACCTCGTCAAGTCCTCTATACGAATATTATGGTCATCAGGGAACAAACCACTAAGAAGAAAAATTGCCTTCTCATCATCATCTTTGAGATTGTTGTAGCTAATCACAAAAATATCTTTAAGGTAATGAGAACTTTCGTCCCGGATACGATCAAGTGCATTTTCCCATGTTTCCTTATCTTCATCATCTTTAAGAGTAGAGGCAATGGTTTTTATGGCCATGGGCAAACCATCACATTTCTTTAAAATATCCTCACCGATCCTAAAGAGGTCGCGATCACGATCTGGATTTATTCTTGCAATTTGCCAGAACATGTTTTTCGCTTCACGTTCATCTAAGCGAGCAATTTTGAAAATAGAATCAGTTTCGACACCCATTGTAGTGCAAACTTTTTCCTTGCGTGATGTGAGTAACAATTTAAAACCTTTTGGCAAGGGAGTCGTTAACCCAATATCTTTGAGGTCCATCTCCTCCCAAAGATCATCTAGTATAACCAGTATCTTCTTTTTACCATCTTCTGAAATCCCTTCAAACTTCTTACGAAGACGCTCAGCCCTCGTATATTTATCTTTTTCAGTTAGAGGCTGACCAATGTACTCTGCTACAGCATCTTGTATATTTATTTGATTTTTGTTTTCCCCGATAACCACCTTCAGCACCCAATCAAACATTCTCCTATCCTCCGCAACCTTTTTCAGTTGTTCCATCATCGTGGTCTTCCCTATACCACCCATCCCACACAGAGCTATCATTTGGCACTTATTATTTGGTTCGAGGGCTTTCAATGCATCATCGAACATCAACTCTCTACTCGTCTTGATAACATTTTGTGTATCAATATCATTAGCAACTGGATCAGAGGCATAAGGAATTGTTGAGCGAACTTTACCAAGAGGCCTTTGTTCATCACTCCATATGATTTCAGATCTTTGTTTCTTGAGACGATCAATATCCTTGAGGATGTCAGATGACCGTTTACCTGCTGTGTATCTCGCCTTTATGTTGAAGCATCCAGTTCCACCGGTTGGAAGATTTCCTACTTTTTCATGTATTTTTTCTACTTCTGTCAACCATGTTGGTACGTATTGAGGGACCATAAGATTGTTTGCAACATTCGTCTCCTTCTTCGTCTTCATATCACGAGCCATGGCATTCAATTCCTCCATATTTGTACGCATCTCATTAACATTGTGTGTGGAGGAAACCACGTAGCCTACGTGTCGCTTAATGACTCCCATTATAGATTCAACAACGGGTGTGACAACTGGAGCCACAACATCCATTTTTTCCAACTCTGTATCTGTAATTTATACAAACAAACGATATGATAGAGTAAAAGTAGATACTTACAAAAAGGATCGGATAGTAAGATATATACATATAATCATTACTACAAAACCAGCAACTCATGTACAGTGCTACTTAAAATTATAGGACTAAATGAAAAGCTTACACACGGTAATATTCTAAATTAGTTTTCAAATTTTTTGAATTATCGATTCCAGTTGTAGACCGATGCACACTCCATCATCTACAAGTTCCTTACGGTCCAAATATATATATGAACATATTCTGTTTTGTATAGATGTTTTTGTTAAATCTCAAATTATTTTCATCAAAGACCAATAAATGAGTTGAAATATGTATAATATATAGCAACATCTGCCCATTAAAAAAGTCCACGAACAATTAGATAACCTAGAATTGTGAAAATATAACTAATATAAATAGAGCAGCAGAGGTGATAATCACAAACATGATTTTACACAGTCCACTACACATTTAAACATTTTATGCAACGAGTATAATAAGTATTTTATTACACAATATTCAAATGATGAATTTATCAAAAATCAAGTTGTAAATATAATTGCCCTTGTATAGAAAAATAAACCCATAAATTGCTGTCAGCAACAGAAAATATATAAAAATAAAATATGTCATTACCTGTTTTAGTGTTGAGGAAGAGAAATATGAGATGAAATTTTTTGTACTGGAAGTACAAGATGAGAACCAGTGTAAAGGCAATCATTTAAGAAGATAAAAGTGGGTTTAAGAAGAAAAAGGGGCCCACTAATAATTCAATAACAGTGCTCGCAAAGACCAAATCGCTATTGAGATTAGTAGCATCCTGAAACAGTAATAATGTCACAGTCCATTCTTCACCATTTCAAGGTTAGCAATTGAGAAAGTTAACGCCTGTCAAAATATTTTTTTCCTTTTACTATATGGAGTATTTGATGATGATGATGATGATGATGATGATGATGATGATGATAATTCCTCCGTCCCAGCATAAGTGTCCACGTTTGACTTTTAAAGTTTTCCTTTACTAACTTTGACCGTAAATATCTTTATTTATATTATATAATACTTGATAAAATTTATATGAATGGATCGGGTGTTTTAAACACGATTTTATTCATATAATTTTCATCAAATAATATATAACACAAATAAAAATATTTACGGTCAAAATTGATAAAGAAAGACTTTGAAAATCAAATGTGGACACTTATAGTGGGACGGAGATAATTAATAATAATAATAATAATAAAAATAAAAATAATTTATATTTACATTTATATTTATAATAATAATAATATATAATAATAATAATAATAATAATAATAATAATAATAATAATAATAATAATAATAATAATAATAATAATAATAATAATAATAATAAAGACTAACTTATACGTAAAGTTTAATAAATTCAGTAACCTAATGTAATTAATATAAGTAAAATCAAACATTACACAAGAATTATATTTATGTAAGCAAATTTCCTAAACAAATAGATAATTTTCACAAGTATTAAAAAGAAAAAGCCAAACCAAAAAGCCAAACCAAAAAGTTAGGGAGTAATATTAAATTAGGTTATCCGAGTAGTGGAAGATGCACTATCGTCAAAAAGTCAAACCAAAAAGTTGGCCATATTACCTTTCTTTTTTCTTTTGTAATCCAGGTAGGCCTAAATCTTTTTCAGATTTTGTCATGTAGTGAATTTTTTATACTCCATGTTTTAATTTTAAGTGGAAGTGGAAAGCATTTTAGTGGAGTAGTATTGGTTGTAGAATAACAATATATTTATTTTTCTTTGTTTAGAAGAAAAACAAAGTTTAAAACGAAGAAAAAATAATATATTTTAGGCTTTTCGATTTTACAAATTTTGTTTCTCTATATATTCTAAACTTGCCATGTATTTGTTTTTTCAAACTTCTAATTTTATCTTTATATATATTTATTAAGAATTTTACACATGTCTTTATTTTTAAATTATAATTATAAATCATACAGATTATTATAGTACGGATGAAGATCGTCTCTATTAATTTAAACAACTTGATTGGTCAAGTTATGTGATTTATGAGAGAAAAATTTAAGTGGCTAATTATTTATTGATTTTATTTATATTGTTTATTTTTTTCACCTCTCACCCGTCTCATATTTATTATCCAATATTCCTTTTTGAGCCGTTTCAAATTACTTGTCCAAATAGATAAAAATAAGGACAAAATTTTGCCGTTGGTCCTTCAACTTTGTACAAAAGAGCATAGGTGACCTTGGAACTTTATTCTTGACTACGTTGACCTCGAACTATTAAGATATCTCACGGATAACCTTAGAGTTAATGATTGTTAAGTTTTCTCCATTAAGTTGTGTCACTTGAACACCATGTGAGGGCATTTTCGTTCATCTACGTTAATGAAGAAACTTGCATATATGACTCTCTCTATCCTCTTCCTCTTCATTTCACTCTTTAACCCTACACTTAAAAGTATCACCCACTCCCTCCTCTAAAACCTGCCACCATCGGCACCTTCCGGCCTCCCTACGTCATTGCCTGCCATACTTCGTCAAACCCAGCCGAAGATTGTGTAGTGACCCGAACTTTTCCATGTTTATATATATATTAAATGAAATTGTTATTTACATGATTAAGTGTTTCCAACATGTTAAGCAATCAAACTTGTTAAGACTTGATTAATTGAAATAGGTTTCATATAGACAATTGACCACCCAAGTTGACCGGTGATTTACGAACGTTAAAACTTGTAAAAACTATACGATGACATATATATGGTTATATATATAGTTAACATGATTTTATTATAAGTATGTATCTCATTAGGTATTTTAACAATGAGTTATATACATAAAAATGAGACTATTAATTTAAGAAACTCGAAAACGATATATATAACGATTATCGTTATAACAACGTCTTACTAGGTACATATGAATCATATTAAGATATTGATACACTTGGTTAATTATGTTAAATGATAAGTAAATATATTATTAAGTGTATTAACAATGAAATACATATGTAAAAATAAGACTACTAACTTAATGATTTCGAAACGAGACATATATGTAACGATTATCGTTGTAACGACATTTAACTGTATATATATCATACTAAGATATATTATATATCATAATATCATGATAATATAACAATTTAACATCTCATTTGTTATAATAAACAATGGGTTAACAACATTCAACAAGATCGTTAACCTAAAGGTTTCAAAACAACATTTACATGTAACGACTAACGATGACTTAACGACTCAGTTAAAATGTATATACATGTAGTGTTTTAATATGTATTCATACACTTTTGAAAGACTTCAAGACACTTATCAAAATACTTCTACTTAACAAAAATGCTTACAATTACATCCTCGTTCAGTTTCATCAACAATTTTACTCGTATGCACCCGTATTCGTACTCGTACAATACACAGCTTTTAGTTTAAACTATCTTATTCGAAGGTTTAAACTTGTAATCACTAGAACATAGTTTAGTTAATTCTAAACTTGTTCGCAAATAAAAGTTAATCCTTCTAACTTGACTTTTAAAATCAACTAAACACATGTTCTATATCTATATGATATGCTAACTTAATGATTTAAAACCTGAAAACACGAAAAACATCGTAAAACCGGATTTACGCTGTCGTAGTAACACCGCGGGCTGTTTTGGGTTAGTTAATTAAAAACTATGATAAACTTTGATTTAAAAGTTGTTATTCTGGGAAAATGATTTTTATTATGAACATGAAACTATATCCAAAAATTATGGTTAAACTCAAAGTGGAAGTATGTTTTCTAAAATGGTCATCTAGACGTCGTTCTTTCGACTGAAATGACTACCTTTACAAAAACGACTTGTAACTTATTTTTCCGACTATAAAACTATACTTTTTCTGTTTAGATTCATAAAATAGAGTAAAATATGAAACCATAGCAATTTGATTCACTCAAAAAGGATTTAAAACGAAAGAACGACGTCTCATATTAATTGATTTCGTTGCGAGGTTTTGACCTCTATATGAGACGTTTTTCAAAGACTGCATTCATTTTTAAAACAAACCATAACCTTTATTTCATAAATAAAGGTTTAAAAAGCTTTACGTAGATTATCAAATAATGATAATCTAAAATATCCTGTTTACACACGACCATTACATAATGGTTTACAACACAAATATGTTACATCGAAATCAGTTTCTTGAATGCAGTTTTTACACAATATCATACAAACATGGACTCCAAATCTTGTCCTTATTTTAGTATGCAACAGCGGAAGCTCTTAGTATTCACCTGAGAATAAACATGCTTTAAACGTCAACAAAAATGTTGGTGAGTTATAGGTTTAACCTATATATATCAAATCGTAACAATAGACCACAAGATTTCATATTTCAATACACATCCCATACATAGAGATAAAAATCATTCATATGGTGAACACCTGGTAATCGGCATTAACAAGATGCATATATAAGAATATCCCCATCATTCCGGGACACCCTTCGGATATGATATAAATTTCGAAGTACTAAAGCATCCGGTACTTTGGATGGGGTTTGTTAGGCCCAATAGATCTATCTTTAGGATTCGCGTCAATTAAGGTGTCTGTTCCCTAATTCTTAGATTACCAGACTTAATAAAAAGGGGCATATTCGATTTTGATAATTCAACCATAGAATGTAGTTTCACGTACTTGTGTCTATTTTGTAAATCATTTATAAAACCTGCATGTATTCTCATCCCAAAAATATTAGATTTTAAAAGTGGGACTATAACTCACTTTCACATATTTTTACTTCGTCGGGAAGTAAGACTTGGCCACTGGTTGATTCACGAACCTATAACAATATATACATATATATCAAAGTATGTTCAAAATATATTTACAACACTTTTAATATATTTTGATGTTTTAAGTTTATTAAGTCAGCTGTCCTCGTTAGTAACCTACAACTAGTTGTCCACAGTTAGATGTACAGAAATAAATCGATAAATATTATCTTGAATCAATCCACGACCCAGTGTATACGTATCTCAGTATTGATCACAACTCAAACTATATATATTTTGGAATCAACCTCAACCCTGTATAGCTAACTCCAACATTCACATATAGAGTGTCTATGGTTGTTCCGAAATATATATAGATGTGTCGACATGATAGGTCGAAACATTGTATACGTGTCTATGGTATCTCAAGATTACATAATATACAATACAAGTTGATTAAGTTATGGTTGGAATATATTTGTTATCAATTTTCACGTAGCTAAAATGAGAAAAATTATCCAATCTTGTTTTACCCATAACTTCTTCATTTTAAATCCTTTTTGAGTGAATCAAATTGCTATGGTTTCGTATTTTACTCTATTTTATGATTTTAAAAGTCAAGTTAGAAGGATTAACTTTTATTTGCGAACAAGTTTAGAATTAACTAAACTATGTTCTAGTGATTACAAGTTTAAACCTTCGAATAAGATAGCTTTATATGTATGAATCGAATGATGTTATGAACATCATTACTACCTCAAGTTCCTTGGATAAACCTACTGGAAATGAGAAAAATAGATCTAGCTTCAAAGGATCCTTGGATGGCTTGAAAGTTCTTGAAGCAGAATCATGACACGAAAACAATTTCAAGTAAGATTTCCACTCGAAATAAGATTGTTATAGTTATAGAAATTGAATTAAAGTTTGAATATGATTATTACCTTGTATTAGAAAGATAACCTACTGTAAGTAACAAAGGTTTCTTGATCTTGGATGATTACTTGGAATGGATTTAGAAACTTGGAAGTAAACTTGCAATCTTGGAAGTATTCTTGATTTTATGAAACTAGAACTTTTGGAATTTATGAAGAACACTTAGAACTTGAAGATAGAACTTGAGAGAGATCAATTAGATGAAGAAAATTGAAGAATGAAAGTGTTTGTAGGTGTTTTTGGTCGTTGGTGTATGGATTAGATATAAAGGATATGTAATTTTGTTTTCATGTAAATAAGTCATGAATGACTACTCATATTTTTGTAATTTTATGAGATATTTCATGCTAGTTGCCAAATGATGGTTCCCACATGTTTTAGGTGACTCAAATGGGCTGCTAAGAGCTGATCATTGGAGTGTATATACCAATAGTACATACATCTAAAAGCTGTGTATTGTACGAGTACGAATACGGGTGTATACGAGTAGAATTGTTGATGAAACTGAACGAGGATGTAATTGTAAGCATTTTTGTTAAGTAGAAGTATTTTGATAAGTGTATTGAAGTCTTTCAAAAGTGTATAAATACATATTAAAACACTACATGTATATACATTTTAACTGAGTCGTTAAGTCATCGTCAGTCGTTACATGTAAGTGTTGTTTTGAAACCTTTAGGTTAACGATCTTGTTAAATGTTGTTAACCCAATGTTTATAATATCAAATGAGATTTTAAATTATTATATTATCATGATATTATCATGTATGAATATCTCTTAATATGATATATATACATTAAATGTCTTTACAACGATAATCGTTACATATATGTCTCGTTTAAAAATCATTAAGTTAGTAGTCTTGTTTTTACATATGTAGTTCATTGTTAATATACTTAATGATATGTTTACTTATCATAGTATCATGTTAACTATATATATTCATATATATGTCATCATATAGTTTTTACAAGTTTTAACGTTCGTGAATCACCGGTCAACTTGGGTGGTCAATTGTCTATATGAAACATATTTCAATTAATCAAGTCTTAACAAGTTTGATTGCTTAACATGTTGGAAACATTTAATCATGTAAATATCAATCTCAATTAATATATATAAACATGAAAAAGTTCGGGTCACTACAGTACCTACCCGTTAAATAAATTTCGTCCCGAAATTTTAAGATGTTGAAGGTGTTGACGAATCTTCTGGAAATAGATGCGGGTATTTCTTCTTCATCTGATCTTCACGCTCCCAGGTGAACTCGGGTCCTCTACGAGCATTCCATCGAACCTTAACAATTGGTATCTTGTTTTGCTTAAGTCTTTTAACCTCACGATCCATTATTTCGACGGGTTCTTCGATGAAATGAAGTTTTTCGTTGATTTGGATTTCATCTAACGGAATAGTGAGACCTTCTTTAGCAAAACATTTCTTCAAATTCGAGACGTGGAAAGTGTTATGTACAGCCGCGAGTTGTTGAGGTAACTCAAGTCGGTAAGCTACTGGTACGACACGATCAATAATCTTGAATGGTCCAATATACCTTGGATTTAATTTCCCTCGTTTACCAAATCGAACAACGCCTTTCCAAGGTGCAACTTTAAGCATGACCATCTCTCCAATTTCAAATTCTATATCTTTTCTTTTAATGTCAGCGTAGCTCTTTTGTCGACTTTGGGCGGTTTTCAACCGTTGTTGAATTTGGATGATCTTCTCGGTAGTTTCTTGTATAATCTCCGGACCCGTAATCTGTCTATCCCCCACTTCACTCCAACAAATCGGAGACCTGCACTTTCTACCATAAAGTGCTTCAAACGGCGCCATCTCAATACTTGAATGGTAGCTGTTGTTGTAGGAAAATTCTGCTAACGGTAGATGTCGATCCCAACTGTTTCCGAAATCAATAACACATGCTCGTAGCATGTCTTCAAGCGTTTGTATCGTCCTTTCGCTCTGTCCATCAGTTTGTGGATGATAGGCAGTACTCATGTCTAGACGAGTTCCTAATGCTTGCTGTAATGTCTGCCAGAATCTTGAAATAAATCTGCCATCCCTATAAGAGATAATAGAGATTGGTATTCCATGTCTGGAGACGACTTCCTTCAAATACAGTCGTGCTAACTTCTCCATCTTGTCATCTTCTCTTATTGGCAGGAAGTGTGCTGATTTGGTGAGACGATCAACTATTACCCAAATAGTATCAAAACCACTTGCAGTCCTTGGCAATTTAGTGATGAAATCCATGGTAATGTTTTCCCATTTCCATTCCGGGATTTCGGGTTGTTGAAGTAGACCTGATGGTTTCTGATGCTCAGCTTTGACCTTAGAACACGTCAAACATTCTCCTACGTATTTAGCAACATCGGCTTTCATACCCGGCCATCAAAAATGTTTCTTGAGATCCTTGTACATCTTCCCCGTTCCAGGATGTATTGAGTATCTGGTTTTATGAGCTTCTCTAAGTACCATTTCTCTCATATCTCCAAATTTTGGTACCCAAATCCTTTCAGCCCTATACCGGGTTCCGTCTTCCCGAATATTAAGATGCTTCTCCGATCCTTTGGGTATTTCATCCTTTAAATTTACCTCTTTTAAAACTCCTTGTTGCGCCTCCTTTATTTGAGTAGTAAGGTTATTATGAATCATTATATTCATAGATTTTACTCTAATGGGTTCTCTGTCCTTCCTGCTCAAGGCATCGGCTACCACATTTGCCTTCCCCGGGTGGTAACGAATCTCAAAGTCGTAATCATTCAATAATTCAATCCACCTACGCTGCCTCATATTCAGTTGTTTCTGATTAAATATGTGTTGAAGACTTTTGTGGTCGGTATATATAATACTTTTGACCCCATATAAGTAGTGCCTCCAAGTCTTTAATGCAAAAACAACCGCGCCTAATTCCAAATCATGCGTCGTATAATTTTGTTCGTGAATCTTCAATTGTCTAGACGCATATGCAATCACCTTCGTTCGTTGCATTAATACACAACCGAGACCTTGCTTTGATGCGTCACAATAAATCACAAAATCATCATTCCCTTCAGGCAATGACAATATAGGTGCCGTAGTTAGCTTTTTCTTCAATAACTGAAACGCTTTCTCTTGTTCATCATTCCATTCAAATTTCTTCCCTTTATGCGTTAATGCAGTCAAGGGTTTTGCTATTCTGGAAAAGTCTTGGATGAACCTTCTGTAGTAACCAGCTAGTCCTAAAAACTGACGTATGTGTTTCGGAGTTTTCGGGGTTTCCCACTTTTCAACAGTTTCTATCTTTGCCGGATCCACCTTAATACCTTCTTTGTTCACTATGTGACCGAGGAATTGAACTTCTTCCAACCAAAATGCACACTTTGAAAACTTAGCGTACAATTCCTCCTTCCTCAATACTTCTAACACCTTTCTCAAATGTTCACCGTGTTCTTGGTCATTCTTTGAGTAAATAAGTATGTCATCAATGAAAACAATGACAAACTTGTCAAGGTATGGTCCACACACTCGGTTCATAAGGTCCATGAACACAGCTGGTGCATTAGTTAAACCAAACGGCATGACCATAAACTCGTAATGACCTTAAGGTGTTCTGAAAGCAGTCTTTGGAATATCATCTTCTTTCACCCGCATTTGATGATACCCGGAACGTAAGTCAATATTTGAATAAACAGACGAGCCTTGTAGTTGATCAAATAAGTCGTCGATTCTCGGTAGTGGGTAGCGGTTCTTGATGGTAAGTTTGTTCAACTCTCGGTAGTCGATACACAACCTGAATGTACCATCTTTCTTCTTGACAAACAAAACAGGAGCTCTCCACGGTGATGTGCTTGGTCGAATGAAACCACGCTCTAAAAGTTCTTGTAATTGGCTTTGCAGTTCTTTCATCTCGCTGGGTGCGAGTCTGTAAGGAGCACGAGCTATTGGTGCAGCTCCTGGTACAAGATCTATTTGAAATTCAACGGATCGATGTGGGGGTAATCCCGGTAATTCTTTCGGAAATACATCGGGAAATTCTTTTGCAATGGGAACATCATTGATGCTCTTTTCTTCAGTTTGTACTTTCTCGACGTGTGCTAGAACAGTATAGCAACCTTTTCTTATTAGTTTTTGTGCCTTCAAATTACTAATAAGATGTAGCTTCGTGTTGCCCTTTTCTCCGTACACCATTAAGGGTTTTCCTTTTTCTCGTATAATGCGAATTGCATTTTTGTAACAAACGATCTCTGCTTTCACTTCTTTCAACCAGTCCATACCGATTATCACATCAAAACTCCCTAACTCTACTGGTATCAAATCAATCTTAAATGTTTCGCTAACCAGTTTAATTTCTCGATTCCGACATATATTATCTGCTGAAATTAATTTACCATTTGCTAATTCGAGTAAAAATTTACTATCCAAAGGCGTCAATGGACAACTTAATTTAGCACAAAAATCTCTACTCATATAGCTTTTATCCGCACCCGAATCAAATAAAACGTAAGCAGATTTATTGTCAATAAGAAACGTACCCGTAACAAGCTCCGGGTCTTCCTGTGCCTCTGCCGCATTAATATTGAAAACTCTTCCGCGGCCTTGTCCATTCGTGTTCTCCTGGTTCGGGCAATTTCTAATAATGTGGCCCGGTTTTCCACATTTATAACAAACTACATTGGCATAACTTGCTCCGACACTACTTGCTCCGCCATTACTCGTTCCGACACCATTTGTTCCTTTCGTTCTATTAACCCCTGGTCCGTAGACCTCACACTTCGCCGCGCTATGACCATTTCTTTTACACTTGTTGCAAAATTTAGTGCAGAACCCCGAGTGATACTTTTCACACCTTTGGCATAGCTGCTTCTGATTGTTGTTGTTGTTGCGGTTATTATTGTTGTTGGGATGATTGTTGTAGTTGCTGTTGTTGTTGTTGTTGTTGTTGGGCCGTTTGTTGTAGTTGCGATTGATGTTGCGATTGTTGGGATAATTGTTGCGATTATTGTTGTAATTGCTGTTGTTGTTGTATTGGTGATTCTTATCACCGTTTTCCTCCCACTTTCTTTTGACTTGTTTCACATTGGCCTCTTCAGCAGTCTGTTCTTTAATTCTTTCTTCAATCTGGTTCACTAGTTTGTGAGCCATTCTACATGCCTGTTGTATGGAGGCGGGCTCGTGTGAACTTATATCTTCTTGAATTCTTTCCGGTAATCCTTTCACAAATGCGTCGATCTTCTCTTCCTCATCTTCGAATGCTCCCGGACACAATAGGCACAATTCTGTGAATCGTCCTTCGTACGTGGTAATATCAAATCCTTGGGTTCGTAACCCTCTAAGTTCTGTCTTGAGCTTATTGACCTCGGTTCTGGGACGGTACTTCTCGTTCATCAAGTGCTTGAATGCTGACCACGGTAGTGCGTACGCATCGTCTTGTCCCACTTGCTCTAGATAGGTATTCCACCATGTTAACGCATAACCTGTGAAGGTATGCGTAGCGTACTTCACTTTGTCCTCTTCAGTACACTTACTTATGGCAAACACCGATTCGACCTTCTCGGTCCACCGTTTCAATCCGATCGGTCCTTCGATTCCATCAAATTCCAAAGGTTTGCAGGCAGTGAATTCTTTGTAGGTGCATCCTACACGATTTCCTGTACTGCTAAATCCAAGGTTATTGTTGGTATGTAGCGCAGCCTGTACTGCGGCTATGTTTGAAGCTAGAAAAGTACGGAATTCCTCTTCATTCATATTCACGGTGTGTCGAGTAGTCGGTGCCATTTCCTTCAAAATAGTCAAATGGAACAAGTTAATCATACAGAATATTAAGAGTAGTTAATAGTATTTCGTAGCATAATATGAACTCATTTATAAAAGCTTTTTCTTCATATTAGCGTTTTATAAGTTTAAATTCGGGTAGTACCTACCCGTTAAGTTCATACTTAGTAGCTAATATACAATTCAACTACTACAATTCTATATGAAAAACTGATTATAATAATATTTCGCGTTCAAACTTTTACACAATATTTTACAAACTTACAATACCGCTTATTTTACATATAGCATGAAATATAGTACACAATAAATTTGATACAAGATAGTTGTGAAGATAATTCTAGCTAGTACACAAGTCGTTCAGCAAAGGCAATAAAGACACGTAATTCACACGTCCAGAAACAAGTCATGCATTCTGGTTTTACTAGGATTACTTCTCATCCTTGGTCTTGTGGAACATAACCGTTATGGCCGTTGATAAGACAGCGTGTTGTAACGTCGTCAAAGGGACGAGGGTTACGTAATGTCCAACAATCCCGTAACAATCTAAAAACCTCATTTCTTACCCCAATTACCGACTTCGTCACTTGTGGGAACGTTTTGTTTAATAGTTGTAGCCCGATGTTCTTTTTCTCACTTTGGTGAGAAGCGAACATTACTAACCCGTAAGCATAGCATGCTTCTTTATGTTGCATGTTAGCCGCTTTTTCTAAATCATGAAGTCCTATATTCGGATACATTGAGTCAAAATAATTTCTTAACCCGTTGCGTAAAATAGCATTTGGGTTCCCCGCAATATATGCGTCAAAGTAAACACATCGTAACTTATGGGTTTCCCAATGTGATATCCCCCATCTTTCAAATGAAAGTCTCTTATAAACCAAGACATTCTTGGAACGTTCTTCGAATGTCTTACAAACTGATCTCGCCTTAAATAGTTGTGCCGAAGAATTCTGACCGACTCTAGACAAAATTTCATCAATCATGTCTCCGGGTAGGTCTCTTAAAATATTGGGTTGTCTATCCATTTTGTGTTTTTATACTGTAAAATAGACAAGAGTTAGATTCATAAAAAAAAAATACTTATTAATACAAGCAATTTTTACATATATCATAAAGCATAAGTACACTATATTACATATATTACACCACACGAATACAACTATCTTATTCCGACTCGCTTGTTTCTTCTTCTTCGGTTTTGGTTCGTTTTGCCAAGTTTCTAGGGATATATGATGTTTCCCTAATACGAACCGTCGTTTTTCACATTGGTTTAGAAAAACCTGGTGGTTTAGAGGTTCCCGGGTCATTGTTACAACTTCAGAACTTCGGGGGTTGACGATACATATAAAGTTCATCGGGGTTGGAATTAGATTTCTCTATTTTTATGCCCTTTCCCTTATTATTTTCTTTTGCCTTTTTAAATTCAGTTGGGGTAATTTCTATAACATCATCGGAATTCTCGTCGGAATCCGATTCATCGGAGAATTGGTAATCCTCCCAATATTTTGCTTCCTTGGCGGAAACACCATTGACCATAATTAACCTTGGTCGGTTGGTTGAGGATTTTCTTTTACTTAACCGTTTTATTATTTCCCCCACCGGTTCGATTTCTTCATCCGGTTCCGATTCTTCTTTCGGTTCCGATTCTTCTTCCGGTTCCGACTCTTCTTCCGATTCCTCTTCGGGAACTTGTGAATCAGCCCACGAATCATTCCAATTTACATTTGACTCTTCATTATTATTAGGTGAGTCAATGGGACTTGTTCTAGAGGTAGACATCTATCACATAATATCAAACGCGTTAAGAGATTAATATATCACATAATATTCACATGTTAAAAATATATAGTTTCCAACAAAATTTGTTAAGCAATCATTTTTCAAGTAAACACGGTCGAAGTCCAGACTCACTAATGCATCCTAACAAACTCGATAAGACACACTAATGCAAAATTCTGGTTCTCTAAGACCAACGCTCGGATACCAACTGAAATGTCCCGTTCTTATTGATTAAAAACGTTCCATATTAATTAATTTCGTTGCGAGGTTTTGACCTCTATATGAGACGTTTTTTCAAAGACTGCATTCATTTTTAAAACAAACCATAACCTTTATTTCATAAATAAAGGTTTAAAAAGCTTTACGTAGATTATCAAATAATAATAATTTAAAATATCCTGTTTACACACGACCATTACATAATGGTTTACAACACAAATATGTTACATCGAAATCAGTTTCTTGAATGCAGTTTTTACACAATATCATACAAACATGGACTCCAAATCTTGTCCTTATTTTAGTATGCAACAGCGGAAGCTCTTAGTATTCACCTGAGAATAAACATGCTTTAAACGTCAACAAAAATGTTGGTGAGTTATAGGTTTAACCTATATATATCAAATCGTAACAATAGACCACAAGATTTCATATTTCAATACACATCCCATACATAGAGATAAAAATCATTCATATGGTGAACACCTGGTAATCGACATTAACAAGATGCATATATAAGAATATCCCCATCATTCCGGGACACCCTTCGGATATGATATAAATTTCGAAGTACTAAAGCATCCGGTACTTTGGATGGGGTTTGTTAGGCCCAATAGATCTATCTTTAGGATTCGCGTCAATTAAGGTGTCTGTTCCCTAATTCTTAGATTACCAGACTTAATAAAAAGGGGCATATTCGATTTCGATAATTCAACCATAGAATGTAGTTTCACGTACTTGTGTCTATTTTGTAAAACATTATAAAACCTGCATGTATTCTCATCCCAAAAATATTAGATTTTAAAAGTGGGACTATAACTCACTTTCACATATTTTTACTTCGTCGGGAAGTAAGACTTGGCCACTGGTTGATTCACGAACCTATAACAATATATACATATATATCAAAGTATGTTCAAAATATATTTACAACACTTTTAATATATTTTGATTTTTTAAGTTTATTAAGTCAGCTGTCCTCGTTAGTAACCTACAACTAGTTGTCCACAGTTAGATGTACAGAAATAAATCGATAAATATTATCTTGAATCAATCCACGACCCAGTGTATACGTATCTCAGTATTGATCACAACTCAAACTATATATATTTTGGAATCAACCACAACCCTGTATAGCTAACTCCAACATTCACATATAGAGTGTCTATGGTTGTTCCGAAATATATATAGATGTGTCGACATGATAGGTCGAAATATTGTATACGTGTCTATGGTATCTCAAGATTACATAATATACAATACAAGTTGATTAAGTTATGGTTGGAATAGATTTGTTACCAATTTTCACGTAGCTAAAATGGGAAAAATTATCCAATCTTGTTTTACCCATAACTTCTTCATTTTAAATCTGTTTTGAGTGAATCAAATTGCTATGGTTTCATATTGAACTCTATTTTATGAATCTAAACAGAAAAAGTATAGGTTTATTGTCGGAAAAAATAAGTTACAAGTCATTTTTTGTAAAGGTAGTCATTTCAGTCGAAAGAACGACGTCTAGATGACCATTTTAGAAAACATACTTCCACTTTGAGTTTAACCATAATTTTTGGATATAGTTTCATGTTCATAATAAAAATCATTTTCCCAGAATAACAACTTTTAAATCAAAGTTTATCATAGTTTTTAATTAACTAACCCAAAACAGCCCGCGGTGTTACTATGACGGCGTAAATCCGATTTTACGGTGTTTTTCGTGTTTCCAGGTTTTAAATCATTAAGTTAGCATATCATATAGATATAGAATATGTGTTTAGTTGATTTTAAAAGTCAAGTTAGAAGGATTAACTTTTATTTGCGAACAAGTTTAGAATTAACTAAACTATGTTCTAGTGATTACAAGTTTAAACCTTCGAATAAGATAGCTTTATATGTATGAATCGAATGATGTTATGAACATCATTACTACCTCAAGTTCCTTGGATAAACCTGCTGGAAATGAGAAAAATAGATCTAGCTTCAAAGGATCCTTGGATGGCTTGAAAGTTCTTGAAGCAGAATCATGACACGAAAACAATTTCAAGTAAGATTTTCACTCGAAATAAGATTGTTATAGTTATAGAAATTGAATTAAAGTTTGAATATGATTATTACCTTGTATTAGAAAGATAACCTACTGTAAGTAACAAAGGTTTCTTGATCTTGGATGATTACTTGGAATGGATTTAGAAACTTGGAAGTAAACTTGCAATCTTGGAAGTATTCTTGATTTTATGAAACTAGAACTTTTGGAATTTATGAAGAACACTTAGAACTTGAAGATAGAACTTGAGAGAGATCAATTAGATGAAGAAAATTGAAGAATGAAAGTGTTTGTAGGTGTTTTTGGTCGTTGGTGTATGGATTAGATATAAAGGATATGTAATTTTGTTTTCATGTAAATAAGTCATGAATGATTACTCATATTTTTGTAATTTTATGAGATATTTCATGCTAGTTGCCAAATGATGGTTCCCACATGTGTTAGGTGACTCACATGGGCTGCTAAGAGCTGATCATTGGAGTGTATATACCAATAGTACATACATCTAAAAGCTGTGTATTGTACGAGTACGAATACGGGTGTATACGAGTAGAATTGTTGATGAAACTGAACGAGGATGTAATTGTAAGCATTTTTGTTAAGTAGAAGTATTTTGATAAGTGTATTGAAGTCTTTCAAAAGTGTATAAATACATATTAAAACACTACATGTATATACATTTTAACTGAGTCGTTAAGTCATCGTCAGTCGTTACATGTAAGTGTTGTTTTGAAACCTTTAGGTTAACGATCTTGTTAAATGTTGTTAACCCAATGTTTATAATATCAAATGAGATTTTAAATTATTATATTATCATGATATTATCATGTATGAATATCTCTTAATATGATATATATACATTAAATGTCTTTACAACGATAATCGTTACATATATGTCTCGTTTAAAAATCATTAAGTTAGTAGTCTTGTTTTTACATATGTAGTTCATTGTTAATATACTTAATGATATGTTTACTTATTATAGTATCATGTTAACTATATATATATCCATATATATGTCATCATATAGTTTTTACAAGTTTTAACGTTCATGAATCACCGGTCAACTTGGGTGGTCAATTGTCTATATGAAACATATTTCAATTAATCAAGTCTTAACAAGTTTGATTGCTTAACATGTTGGAAACATTTAATCATGTAAATATCAATCTCAATTAATATATATAAACATGAAAAAGTTCGGGTCACTACAGGGGAGGACCATTTTGCTTTTGCATGAGTGGTGGTACAAAGGTGGTGCTTGTATGTTGGGATCCCATGCAACAAAGTGTAGGAAATGGTACACAAATATGCTAGTATGTTGGCTTATCTTAATGAGTTTTGTCCTACATCTTAATGGGTCATAAGTCCATTAAAATGGGCTAACTTAATAGTCCATTAGCTAGAGTAGGGTGGGCCTAAGTCCATTAAGGTAAAAAGTCCATTAAGACTAACTGGGTGAAAGTGAAGGTGAGGGAGTTGGAGAATTGAATTGTGAGGGAAAGGTTATGAGTGGTTAGTGTCTAAGCTTAGTCTAAGTGAGGGGATGATGCATATTTAAAGTGTCCATATGCATCATGTACAATGTAGGGAATTAGGGGAAAACTACAAATCACATCAATATAAAATATGACCTAACAGTGGTTTTTAATCCCTGATTACCGGCCAGATTTACCCACGACAGATGGTGGTAGTTGTTAATCGCCGACTACACTTAACGTCACCACCATCTTTACCTTTTCGTTTTAATTTTTCATTTCCTAAATCTACAAGAGTTGATTGTTTACAAGAGTTAATTTGTTGCTCCACGATATTACTGAGTTTGGTGTTCATGAAAGTATGAGTTACATATAGATTGGTGTTTATGCCCAACATTATGATTCACGTATTCAATCATAACATTATGCTCAAAATTCTCAATAAGTTAACCAACATAATTGATAATTGATAATTTGATTTTGATACATTATAAAATAGATGGAGTAATACATACTTGACCACACCTTAATTCGATCAGTAACCTTAATTGTGAATTGATTAAATCGATTAATTTGATGGATGGAGTCATTTGATGTGCCTTTATAGGACGGTGGTATTTGATAAAACTGAAGATGAAATGAAGAAGATGGAAAGAAAATAAAGACAGAGTAAAGAAAAATCGAAAAGCCAAATATACCCTCACATGCTTTGCACATGGGTTGAGTTAACAGAGAAATACTAACGATCATTAGCGTTAGGGTCATCCGTGAAATGATATAATAGTTCGAGGTCAATGAAGTCAAAATACAAAAAAAAAAAATTAGGGTCATCTACGCTATCTATTTTTTTTGAACGACGATATCGACATCAAATGTTCTCATTTGTTACCCACACACGCGTTAGGAGTAAACTCAATTCGCGACGATGTTGGCAGTACCATCGAAGGTTAGGAAAACCCTCAGAAACCTTCCTAAATCGCATTGATGTTGGCAGTACCATTAAAGGTTGGAAACTCCCTGCTTGTAGTGAGATTCGAACCTGGGTTGGCAGTACTCCACGTTGGATCGCACCTCATACCACTCGAGTCAAGTTTCGGTGGTCACCTACGCTGTCTATTACAAAGTTTGAGGGACCAACAACCAAACTTTGTCTAAGAATAATAACGTAAAGTTCTTTATGTTCTGCCTTATGCATGTAAAACAAAAAAATTGGATAAAAATAATGGGTTACAACTGAGAAATTAACAAAAAATACATGTGATAGTCATTTTTTTAAACTGTGTGATTTTTATCAAGAGACGATAGAAATGAGACGGATGGAATAGGTGTTCATATTATTTTTGTCTTATAAGATTCCTCTTTTAACCATACAACATATTGCACGATATTAGGGTTACCCGGTAATGGGAACCCATATGCGGCCCAACTGGATTACTCCGTTACAGTTTCCAACACACCCTAACCACTATAAGATTTGAACGTGAGACCTCTTACAAGAATATCAGAACCCCAACTACTACCCCAACTACTACTATTTTGTTAACATAATTCCACGTATACTCGCAATTTAGAATAATAAATCTTATATAAGTGATAACTACTTTTAGTTATATTTATTGATTGTGTTTTAGTTCATCTCATTCAATCCTATAGCCAATCTTATAGCACATCGGTATCGCCCTCTGACGTTGAGGTTATGGGTTCAAATCTTGACATAAACATTATGTATATATTCGTGTAAAAAATTCGTATAGGATGTGTGTGTTTGCCTTTAAAAAAAAATATAAAATAAATGATGAGTGCTTTTATTTATAATTTATTGATTGCTTTTTTCTACAACACCTATTATGGTCGGTCTACTTCAAAACTCCGACTAGTTAACTATTCAATAGACTATGTAGAGTTTTACAACACTGAATTCTATATCCTTCAAAATACCCTCCAAATTCATTTATTACCCAGTTTCATCATAAATCATACTCAAAATAAATATATAAATATCCAGCTTAATAAAGTCCCCGAAAAATCTAATCATTGAAGGCAAGGTTACAAGGGGCAAGAGGCTCCCAGACGGCGAAAAAAGTTGAGTTTTGAGGCCACGTTTTGTTGTTGTCTTGTCCTTTGCTTGCGTGGTCTTATTTAGATTTTGCTTAGGTTTGTTCTCGTGCTCGACTTAGGTTGGTTGGATTGCTTCGTGGTTGCCTTTGTTTTGTTCTGTTTAGTTGTAGACTAGGTTTAGATTTTTTGTTCATCTCTTCTGGTTGTCTAGTTCTCTTTCAGATCGAGGTTAGATAGTTTCTGGTAGGCTGGTGTTTGGTAATAGCTTTCTAGTTTCGATCTGAATTGTGTTGCATCATTTGTTGTTAGGTCCTTCATCTTTTGATGATTGGTCTTTGTGTTACTATATTTTCGTTTTTTTGCCAAAAAAATCTAATCATTCTATGAATCTTATCACCCAACTAACACAAACCAAACTCTCCTTGTGAATCTTATCTTTACCTCAAGGATTCGTTTTATTGTTTTATGGGGTTGGGACCATATAAAACAAGTAAAAACACTACCACTAGCTAAGAGAAGGTTGCAATAATATATCTATCATCTCCTTTATAGGTGACGAACGAAGAGGAATAGATGTATCATTCTACTATGTGCTTATATATATATATATATATATATATATATATATATATATATATATATATATATATATATATATATATATATATATTTCGACTATAAGTATACAACATAAATTAAATGCTCCTTATTTTTTTGTATACCAGTAAACAGAGACAATTTGCATAAACAACTCGAGAACAAGATTACTACATTGACAATAACAATATGAGTAACTCTACACGTGCCTACTTATATATGACAGAATTCATGTGTACTCCACTCACATCTAACACATCATATAGCAAATTCCTATCTCCTTCCCATCATCATTAATTTATACTTAATACTCCACTTATATGAGTCAATTTTGGTTTTGTCACAATCATATTGTTAGACCTTATTTTAGGTACATGTTTTTAGGACTTCTAATAATGTCCTAACAATATTTTTTAGTTTAAGAAGTCCACTCATCATCGAGAAATTTATATCAGCGAAAGTTGTTATAGCAAAATCAGTAACTCCGTGTGCCACATAAGTATCCAGATTTACGCTTCAAGATTAAAATATTTACCCTCAAACTTTAATATTACATAAGCATTTATAAATCGAGGAGATTGCAAACAAATACGGAATCCTCCTAAGAGGTGAAGCTTTAGAAAACTTCAAACACCAATAAAACTCAACATCATCTATTTCATAGACAAATGTAATAGACGATCATTTAGTTTATAACTTAGGTGGTTTAATACTAAATAACCAGTAACATTGATGCTTTTGACTCGCGCATAAGCCAAAAGAAGTCTTCTACTACCATTCAAATGTACAAAATACCATTTTTGAAGACGCGTACAGTCTACAGACATAACTTATCACTCAAAAAACAAAGCCTCGCCAATTCACATTCTTGCATTTATGACTTATCAACATCAAACAGATTACTCCAACAAGCAGACTAGACGAAAGCTAAACCGGTAAAATGTGATTCATGTTGTATCGTGTTGGCTTAATATTATGAGACGTTATAGTTATACGTCTAAATAGTCTTATCTGCCTAAAATCACATTATGGTGAATGGATAGTTTGATATACACACAGAAATAGAAAGGATTTGAAATGAGAATTCGGTAAAACTTGTCATTTTTAGGTCAGTAGTTAAAGGGAAGCAATTACCTTGTTTCATCCTGAAGATAATCCTTTAGTGTATCCCCCATTGAAAGAACAAGGTGCTTGCAAGAAAGATTGCCCTTTCCAAGAAAAGCGTATTCATCAACCTGCATTTTAGTTGCAGTTCAAACAGACATTATTATCAGAATGAATATTATCACTATTAATCTTATTCAGAAGAGCTATTAATTAAAAATTTTGATCTGAGAGTCTGTTTAGACAACATATTAAAATGTTATCTTAACAATTTTAAGATTAAAATAAACTAAACCAACAGTGTAAAATAAAAGAAAAAACTGTGCATTAATAGAAGGCTAAAACAAGCATACTACCAAACGTTTTGACATGAAAAAAAAAAAAAAAAAAAAAAAAAAAAAAAAAAAGATTTGACCAAAAGAAGAATTCTGATTACCTGTGTACAATGCTAGTTATCTTACAGTACCTTAATGTAATAGTACAGTTAAATTTAGGGTCTGTTTACTTTTTTCTTCAATAAGTCCTAAATGGATATAATAGCGTAATGGATATTGATAGAACTTGCGGGCATAGCCCAACGGTTCTCCCCATGTACTTTGTGTCATGGAATAGGGAGAGGTCATGGTTGGATCCTTAGGGATGACATGATTTTCTTTAAAACAATTGAACACCAATAATGGTGGTATAAATTGACCCTATAGGGAAGTTTTACTGGATTCGTTCACGGACCTCTACCCAGGAACACTGCCCGAATGGATGTGTTCCTGGGTACCGTCGATCGGGTTCGGGTTTCCGCCCAAACGTGTGTGATACGTGCAAATGATGAGGGTCGTTGAAATAAATGATCTACTGATGCCAAAAAATCGTCGCTCAAAAAAAAATTCTTGTCTCCTATTTTGATCAAAATCTGAAAAGGTAAAAAAGTGAAAAGCAAAATCACGTACTACAAATGACTCGTTAAGTCGTTATCAATCTAATTTGTTAGCAGAAAAATAGAAGATTGGATCATTCATTTATCAGAGCAGCAAAGAAACAGCAAGGGATATAATTGTTTGTTAGACATACATCGACATGTCTTCACATTGTTTTAAAACAAGATGCCTGTCATCTCCTTCACCGACAGATTGATAAGAAAATCTTGCATACAAACAAGAAAGTTTGTTACATTCAGACAACTGCAAAAAAAAAAAAGGTGAAAAGCAGACTAGCCAATACAGAATATAATAATAGGACCAAAAAGATGATACCCAAATATATCAGCTAGGCGGTGCAACAGGCGATTCATTGGCTCCATCTCACCTAATCTAATCTACAATCTACAATACAGCATAATATAAGGACTACTTATATCTTTGTATACCAGCAAAAAGAGACAACTAGCATAAACAACTAAATAACATGATTACTACATTGAGAATAACAAAATGAGTAATGCTATATATGCACAAATCAAGACTACTCCACTCAACATCTAACAGATCATATATTACATTTTTCTCTCCTTTCCATTTTCGTTGATTTAAGGGAAACAGTTATACCTTGTTTCATCGTGAAGCAAAATCCACTAACATATCCTCCACTGAAAGAACAAGGTGCCTGCAACAAAGATTGTCCTTTACAAGAGAAGCTAGTTAGTTCTTCAACCTGCAATTTTAGTTGCAATTCAACCACACGTTATTATCAGAAAAAATATGATGACTATTAATCTTCTTCACGGGAGCTATTAAGTAATAATTTAGATCTGAGAGTTTGTTTGGATAACATATTAAAATTAAATGTTATTTAAAGAAAAATAAAATATAAAATAAACAACGTTGAAATAGAGAACTAAAACAAAAAGTGTAAATACAATAAAAGAAAAAACATTAATAGAAGGCTAAAAGCAGTTGACCATTTTAAAAAATGTTTTGACCAAAACAAGAACTCCAATTGCCAGGGCACGATGCTAGTTATCTTACACTAGCTTAGTGTTATAGTATAGTTTAGGAAGTAATTTTGACATAGTAGATATCATATTTTGTATACAGGTGGGAGAAAAAAACAACTAAGCAAACAATGTACACCTACAACCAACTATTTTGACACTATGATAAAATATAACAATATGCAAGTTTGATGGATCTATATGTAAGACTGCAAACACCAAGCTCTTCCTACCAATCATCATCTTATAATTAATTATGCAATTAAAAAACAAATATTTAAGTCAAAGACCTCATATCCATAAGAAAAGAATTAAGCATATAAGATACTCCACCCCCCCCCACCCCAACCCTCCCCCCCCCCCCCCCCCCCCCCCCCCTTCTTCCTCTTACCCTGCAAACTTACAAATACATTACCCTGCAAACTACAACATAGATCACAATTGGAATGATTTGTAGAAAAATAAGAACTTTACCATCGAGAATTGAGTGAGACTCATGTTATAAATTAACAGTTTTATACCAATTTGTTGATTTTTCTGGTAATTTGACGAAACCCTAACTTCGTGTGAACGAAATTTTGATGATTTGGAATTCTTACGGAGTATTTGTTTCTGGTTTCGTATGTGGAAGGATTTGTGGGACATCTTAAATGACCCTTTTGACCTTATTGCTTTAGGGCTTCAACTTGATGCCCGAAGTCTCAAATTGGGCTAGTAAAGTAGTTCCTTTTGGGGCCAGTTTTTGAAATGACCATTCTGGCCTTATGCTACGAGGATAAGCATGTGAATAAATTGAAAGAACAGATAAAATTTATGTATGTTCTTGTTCATGTCATTGATAACATATGTTTGATCGTAAACATAACACACGTATACAAACGAATATATGGATTAGTTCTCAATCTACGGCTTAGAATTTAGAAATTATAAAAACTCTCCTAATTTGAATAAAATTATCAAATAAAGATATAAAGTAAAATTTTGAATTTAGATAACAATATAAACTTGAAGTACAGAAAAGTTTTACGTCATCAAGTTACCCGTCTTTTGTATAATAATATGATAAAATTACGCTCGTCGTCCCTCAACTTGTTCCCAACCTTCATGGGTTGTCCCTAATCTTTCTTTTTTTGCTGAGTTCGTCCCTAAACTTCAATTCTGTAACCCATGTCGTCCTTCTGTCTACAAGCCGTTTAAAGATTCTGTTAACCTTGATTTTGTGCCTCTCACGTGAAGGTATTTCAGTCTTTTAATTATTGAGGGGCGACGAGTGTGAGTTTCACATCATTCAAATACCCCATTTGTGTGTGATTAATCGCCATTCTCACCTCCCCTAATTCTAGCCCTAATTTTTTTTCTTTGGTTTACAACAATGGTAACAAAGTTCTATGAAATTCGTGAACCAGATGTTCACTACGATATTGATCAGCTATATGGTAAGTATTACACCATTAATCGTATTTTTATTATAGCAGTTGAATTTAATTTTGTAACCTAAATTTTGTTTATGTTTTGCAGAACATACAACTACTTTGTTTACTATAAATTTTCATCATGGTGGTAAGTTCACTGATGCTCCTGGAAGGAAATATATAGATGGAAAGGTAACCTACATTGATGCCCTCGATACAGACTTCTTTTCATATCATGAACTAGGTGATATTATTCAGGATATAGGTTATAATGGTCACGATGTCATAATATTTCACTTTTTAAAGACTGAATTTGATCTGGATTATGGATTGGAACCTTTAGGAAGTGATGAGGATATTAGACTCTTGAGTAAGTTTGTAAAGGAAGTTAAGGTAATTGGTGTCTATTATTGAACATCGTATGAAACCCAAAGTAAACTCATTTAGGAGTCCAACTGGTAAAGTTCAATTTGTGTTAGAAGAGATTGCCGATGAAGAAACTCCACCTGTTATGAGTAAGAAATCAACAAAAAAACAACCGGTTCATTGTGTCCAAAGAAGTTGTTGTGGTTGTTAAAGGATAGTGGTGTAGTCAGGCATACTCCTATTGTTGATGGATACACTCAAGCAAGTCAAGTAATCAATGATAGTGACCCACTTCATAATTTCCAACAGAATGAGCTGCACAGTGATGCTAGTGAGAGTGATCCAAATGATAATGAGTGTGATAGTGATAGTGAAGACAGAACGAGGGTGAAGAACAGAATGAGGGTGAAGATCAGAATGAGGATGACCTGAACTGACAGTGAGGATGATGACTATTTACATGATAATGATATTGAAGATGTTGAGGTTGATATGCAACACTTTAAGTTCAGTGTTGATAAAGATGTGGAGTTTATGGGTTCTGGTCATCAAGAAAATGTTGAAACTGAAAACACTGAAGTTAATGAGTCAATTTATGAGTTGAACAATGATGACTTTGATTCTGGAGATGAGGATGACATTAGGAAGAAAAAACCTAAGGATCTGAAACAACAAGAGATGCAAGGTAAAGATCTTCGTAAGACTTTCTTTTGTCTTGGCCAAGAGTTTGGTACTGCAGATGAGGTAAAGCAATATGTTGACTTGCATGCAATTGAAACCAGAAGAAATTTAGTTTCTATAAAAAATGACAAAAAAAGAATTAGGGTTGGTTGTGAAGGTTCTATTCCAGTTTTTAAAAATGATGTATGTGTGGGGGTTAAAAAGTGTGACTTTGGTCAAACTTCTAAGCATGTGAACACTTGAACCACAAAGGATGTAATAAATGCTTTTGAACATATGGACAACAATAAAGCTGACAAAAAGTTCTTCAAAAGATGGAATAAATGCAATTGACCACATGAAAAAGAGAACGAGAGTGAGGGATCCATGATTTAATTTAGACAAAATTACGCCCGTCGTCCTTGAACTTGTATCGAAATTACTGACGTCGTCCTTAATCTTTTTTTTTTGCTTGGGTCGTCACTTAGCTATCAAAAAATAACGCCCGTCATCCTTCCGTTTCATTACCGTCAAAACTTACCGTCAACTTGAAGCATGTGACAAACATGTGAGGGTAGTTTAGTCTTTTAATAACTATAAATTAAATAAATTAATTTATCATTTCTTTTTTCTTTTATTTTCTCTTTTTCTGTTTTCTCTTTTAAAACCTAATAACTTCTTACTGTACCCTTTGATATCTACCCCCATTTTCTTCTCAGACCCAATCGTTCATCATCATCTTTGTGATAAGATCCCAAATCAAACTCTACTTTTTCCCTTTTTTACTCCTTTAAAGACAGAAGAAAACCCTAGATCGTTTTCCTTCTCTCTGCAACTGTCGCCACCTCTTCCTACGATGATGTTGGCAAATAACCTCCAGTCGTTGCCGGCAGATTGCAGTGGTTCTGGTGGTTGTGATGTGGTGGGTTACGGCCAATTGCGTTCTTTCATCTCCAACCGTTTGATGGTGTTAGATTAAGGGTTTGTAAAGACAACTCAGATGAGCAGTAGCACGCACGCATGAATTGATCAAAGGTAGTCTGTAGACCTCAATTCAGAAATTAAAACCATGCTTCCATTTACTACTGCTACTCTATTTAATTTTCCATGAAACAGAGGATACAGTATCATATATCAATATTAATAATATAATATAATTAATAATTTAATAATAATTAATTAATTAATAATAAACTATTAAAAGAAAAAGGTTGGCTGAAAATGAAATGTGCAAGAGTGAGGACAGAAACATGAACGGTCGAGTGAAAAAGATGATAATTTTATGAAGAAACATGAATGGATCATATGATCAGTTGCAACCACCAATTGTTTACTCTTGATTTATATTTGATTTTATATTTTAGTTTGGATTTGGATTTGGATTTGTTAAGATACTTTCATTTATAATTTTGTAATGTAAAAATGAGAAGGTTAGGTGAAGAAAAATTAGGGTTTTTGAATTATTGGGGATGAAGATGAAGATAAAGGGAAGAAAGATAAAATTACGTCCTTGTATTATAAAAGAGATAAAATGACATAATTGCCCTCACATGTTTGACAAATGCTTCAGTTTAACAGAGGAAAGAGACGGCAACTAAACAGAAGGACGACGAGCGTTATTTTTTGAAAGTTTAGTGACGACGAGAGCAAAAAAAAAAGTTTAAGGACGACGTCAGTGATTTCGATACAAGTTCAAGAACGACGGGAGTAATTTTGTCTTTAATTTATGATTAAGTGCTTTTTTTATTTGTGTCCATTTTTATCATTTAATCATTTTTTAACATCTCCATCTACTTTGCCAAACACCTAATATATTTAAAAAGCTCCGAGTATCAGCTACCAGCTTTCAGCTTTCAGCTCCAGCTACGAGCTAATATTGCCAAACATACCCTAAGTGGCCTTTGTTTTCATCAGTATCTATCGATGTAGAGCATGTTTAGCAAAACTAGCTGGAAGCTTAGCTGAAAGATGGTAGGTAGAAGCTGGTAGCTAAAATTTTTTTGATATATTTATGTGTGTTGGTAAATAGCTGAAGCTGTTAAAAATAATGATAAAAATGTACACGAGAAAAAAAAAACAGTTAATGTTAAGCTTGTAAATGTTACAACGATTCAAATCATGTGAATTTATATACTATATACTAGTAATATATAATAAATTGACATGTATATATTTATGTACTATATACTAGTATACTAGTAATATGATAATAAAGATAAACAATAGAGAATTGAGACTCTTCAATTTTCAGTTTGAGATTCATATGATCAATCGTGTTTTTGTGTGTAAGTAATATAATGATGAGTTATCCAAAAAATAATGTTTAAGTAAATAAAAGGAATATGTAGTTGGGTGTTACATGGGATACCCAGCGTTATAAAACGTACGCTTGTGAATATAGAGTTAAAAATGAGCTTTTTGACACTTCAAAAAGCTATAACCTCTTTAATTTAATCAAACAGAGCTTTTTATTAAGTAGGAGTTTTTTCATAAAAGCTAAAAGCTTCAAAAAAAAAAAAAAAAAAAAAAAAAAAAAAAAACAAACTTTGTGCCAAACATGCTCATAAACAAAGAGAGCAGAGGATAGCCTTTTACTAGTAATCACAGTTTACATTTGAAGGAGAAAGAAATAAACAGTCCTCCTTTTCCACTTTATCGTTTCCCCCTTTTACATTTCAACTGCATATTCTTTACCAACTTACAACATTATCATATATAATCAATCCTTATAACGTCGTGTTAATTTGTTACGGAGTATAACGGATCAAAAACTAAATAAACATATATGATTTTTTTTTCAGTTAATGAAATACCTTTTTTTTGTTGTTGTTGTTTATTGGTGATTATAAAGGAGTCGATGTCTTGTTCCCCTAAGTTAATCAAGCCTTTATTTGTCTCTACTACTTTTATCTCTGGAGCAACCACAAACCCGTTGGTGAAAACTGATAGTTCCGGACATTCTTTGATTACCAATGTACTCAATGATGGCAACACAAAATCCTTTTCCCTTAGGCAAAATCCTTTTAAATACTTAAGATGTTCAAGTTTTAAGGACTTCAGACTTGGGCAACACTTTTCTCCGAGAGTCATCATCTTCAATAACAATTTCACGAATACATATACAACCAGTGACATGTAGCTCTTGGAGTTGCATGAGACTACCAACCATCGAAGTTGTAATTACATGTCGTAAAATTCTGCAATTGTGAATAGAAAGTCTTGTTAGGTTGGGTAACTCAAGTTGTCTCCACTGATTGCTCTTCCATAAATATTGCAAACTTCTCAGTTCTTCCAAGTGCACTTCTCTTAGCTTCGGAAGTTTCACAACAGTTGTTTGTGATTCGTTGTTAAATTCACTATGCGTCACTTCCAATTCTACTTCAAAAATCGTATATGCACTTTTACACGTCTTTGCGTGAATCTTTTGGAGATTTTGCAGTTGTAGCAACTCGTTGGATGCTACGATCACTTTGCTGCTTGCGTTTTCCACATTTAATTCTTTAATATCCTGTAAAGAGGGAGGTTTCTCATCATTTGAAATTGTAGGGCCAGAGGTCGTACTCTCTAAATTCGGGGATGTGATCTGCACAAACATGTATATAATAAAAATGATTATTAAAGAAAGATGGAACAATTTAATTTCATAGTTACATAATGCATGATGAATAAAACTGTACCCGAGGTAAAGCAGCAGCCGTCATAAAGAAGTTATAATGTTCAGGAGTCAATTTACCAAAGATTGGATGTTTCACGTAGTTGAGCCTCGGAGCTATTGACTTAGTACGTGTGAAAGCACTTATTTTGGGGCATTGTTCAATGTAAAAATCATTCAAAAGTGGCCATTGGAATTCTTTTATCCCTGAGAAGAAACCTTCAAGGTTTGACAGAGAGAGCAGTTCAATTACTTCCAGACATGGAAACACCACAACCACCTTACGTGATGCACTTTGCTTTCTTCTTCTTCTTCTTTCCTCACAATCATTTTCAATGCCTTGTAACATTTTATTCTTATCTCTTTGAGTTTCTTAAGGCTTTCAAGTGTGGAAAATGTGAATATATATTCCAAACTGTCACAATTACTGATATGCATTATCTTTAGGTTTGATAGTTTATGAGCAGTAACGTTTCCAAGTCGTGGAATTGAACGAGTAGCACCAGTTCCTTGGTCAGAGATAGTACCATATTGACATCCATTGTCGTTCTCTACTATAGTTGCAAATATCTCCTTCATTGACTTGCAGTCTTCTATCACCATCTTTTCAACCATTACCCTTTGCCCTGCTGTATAAGATGGAATCACACTTGACAAACCATCACAAAACGATATATGAATCACTCGAGAGTATAGGCATAAGGACCAGTAAATGACACCCACTCAAGGAACCTGTAACCAAAAAATGCTAATTATATTAACTAGTTGTGGAGCCCTCGCTTCGCGCCGGGGGTTCCGTTTTGAATGCGAGTTAAAAAAAAAGTCTTGATCTATTTTGTAAAAAAAGAATTTTTTTTGACATCTAACATTGAAGGGTTGTTCCTTTTGTGAAAGTTGAGTTGATCTATTTTGTAAAACAGAATGTTTTTCGACATCTTTTGGTATCATTGAAGGGTTGTTCCTTTTATGAAAGTTGTCATTTTTATCGTTGAGGAAGAAAAAAAAAAGTTAGTTGATTTTTTTGTAAAAAAGAATTTTTTTCGACATCTTTTGGTAACATTGAAGGGTTGGTTCTTTTACGAAAGTTGCTTCTTTTATCGGTGAAGACAAAAAAAAAAGTGAAATGACGAGAATACTCCTAATTACTATTGGTGAATACTGCTACGGTGTTTTGTCTATTAGATATATAGATAATAATAAAGCTTACTTATAGGTAACATGAAAGGACAAGAGCAAAACAGCGTGGCACTAGTATGTCTTTTTGTCCCCTTACGTGACACTAAGGGACAAAAACTTACACGTATAAATAGACGTAACTCTAGCTGAAAACCGACGACATATATCACAATATTCACTCTCAAGAAAGAAAACTATCCTCTCAACATATAATTCATACTCGTCATTAAGAGACTTGTTAATTACCGATCTTACCCGCGCAACCGGAACACACACTTCACACTCTTTACGGTTTCAGGTAACGTTCTTTGAACATAAATCCTAACACCGTCCCTGAGCCATCAATGCCGGCTAACCCGAATGATGGCGGGTCATGTTTAACCACCCTTTCTGAAATCATATCTCGTACTAGGGTTACTCACGGTGCTCCGGACCGGAGAGTTAAACTTAAAGAACCCTTAAGTCCCCTCCATTTGTTGATCTTGCATAGACCGAATCCCTTGAAAATTTTATGCTTAATCAGATGGCGCCATCTGTGGGGACTCTTAGTTAAGAGGTTTTGTTAAAACCTTTTCCCTTAAAAGTTCATTACATTCAGATATTCTTTTTTGTGTGTGTGTTTCAGTCCCGGGTGATTAAAGAGTAGAGCAAAAGAAATGACGAGCCAGCCGGAAGTTTTGAAAGCCATTTTTGTACGACCTCAGGCGCTACGAGTGTCCAAAGCGGCAGACGCACGAATAATTAGGGGTGCGGGCGTATTGTCAACGGGAGCTCCTCTCCCTCTTTCCCCGGAGACTCCAGTACAAGGTTTCAAAACTCCGAAGACTACTCGACCAATACCGTGGGCGGCGAACACCACCTACGTAGGAACTATTCCTATTTGCACTGACGCATCTGGATCATCGGTGGGAAGTACCACCACTGCGTTCTCAAGTATTAACTCGCGCTCGCCAACCACATCGGCCAGCACATTAGAAGCTTTGCAAAAGATGGGCTTTCACACGCAGGAACTGAACATCCAGAGCACTCAACATGTCGAATGTCATGATATCAAACAAGGACGTGAAGAGTCTATGGGACAGTTTATTGACAGGTATAGTCGGGAGGTGGCGTGTATCCCTAACTTGGCCAAATCACAGAAAGTATTAGGATTCATCCATGGAATTTCTAGAGAGCGACACTTGCAGTTATGGCAGAAGTTGCGGAAGAGGCCACCAGAGACATTGGCAATAAATATTAGGGAAGCGAGCGAACACCTGCGCGCAGCCGAAGATACTGTACGCTACTCGAGATACGGGAGTGGCTATGGGAGACGTGACTACCACAATTCACCCGGAGGAGGACTCTATCCCCACAACTCCCACAAAGGGTATCAAGATTCCGGTCCCTATCATCATAGCTGTAACGACCCGACAAAATCGTCATTGACGGCGCCGACTACTTAGGTCCCGTTGCGTGGTCATAGTCCCTATATGAGACTCGTTTGACCAAAATTATGTCGCATTCATTTGAAACGTACAAGACTTGCAAAGTTTAGTTTACAAACAATTCGACAACAAGTTTAAGATTACAAAAATTGTAAAGTATAAATGAAATAACTTGCGACATAATATAAGTTGAAAATCACAGTTGCTATAAATAGCGTAAGTATGTATGCATGCTTGACTCCAAGCAAGTAATCAGAGTGTATGCATGTATGCTCGACCCCAAGCAAGTATGAATGTATGCGGAAGCATGTATCAAATAGCCAAGTATGAACCTGATAAAACATATAGAAAACTGTCAACGAAAAACGTTGGTGAAATCATAGGTGTATTAATAAAAGTTATATTTTGAACCACAAGATTTAGTACTTCCATAAATTGATCATCCAAAAGTTGCATTCCAAAAGTTGGTTCGCGAGCACCCAATTATCAATGCTTAACATTTCCTTCCATAGAACCCCATCACAATAGTGTTAGAACATACACTGTTTCACGAAAATATATTCCATTCGTAAATGGTAGCGAACCGTTTGAATGAGGGTTTGTTAAACCCATATGGATCCATACAACATAAGTTCTCGCTTACACCCGGCAAGTGTAACTAATGATAATCGAATTGAGGATTTTTGTTCTAAACTTGCTGTAGAATGTTTGTTTCATCGGACTTGTGTTCAAAACATAAAAGTAAGTAGTATAAGATGTAACAAAGTATATGTTTCTCAGCCCACGATTTAAAAGTATAAAAGTTGTTGAAAAGGTGGGACTATGATCTCACCTCGAGTGCACGAGTATAAAAGTACTTCACAAAGTAAACGTGTGCATGAAAGTTGCTTAGCCTTGACCTAAACAAGTAAGTTGTATCAATTAACCGGTTACGACACATGGTCGGGTGAAATGTGTTCAATTAGTCCTATGGCTCGTTACGACTCGAATATATAGCATGTGAATCACGTTGTCAAGTTTCATGCAAGAATCAAGTATGAAACAAGATTAGAACGATTGCATAAGTGTTTTGTTAAGTTTGACTAAAAGTCAAACTTGGTCAAAGTCAACAAAAAAGTCAACGGGGTCGGGTCGGGTCCTGAACTATTTTCCTAAGCTTAGAAATCATATATGAGCATGTTGTCCAAGTTTCATGTTGATCGGGGGTGTGTAGCATACTTAGAATTAAGCGAAAATTGACATTTTTGGGCAGTCTGCCTCAGATGCGCCGCATCTGCAGCTGTATCAGCAATTCTGGGGCAGTTTTCACTTATACGATTTCAACTTCAAACGATCATAACTTTTGACTCGTTAACATTCAAAACACGTATCTTATATCGTTGGAAAGGTAATTTAAAGAGGAATACAACTAAACACATTTCATGAATCAAATTCATCATTAACAACAATGAAAACCTCATCAAATGATCATTAAACGTTCAAAATCAAAGTTTCAAGTTCACAAAACGCATTTCTTGACTCGGGAATCCAATTTACACATGCGATACATCGTTTTGAAGGTAATTAAACATACAATACAATTAAACACTTGCTAATAACATTTCATGGCATTCAAAACATCAAAAGTTCGTTTTAGAGTTCATCAAACCCTAATCAAAATCATGAATTCAACCATTTTGTAAATGAAGCTTTTCTAAATCAACCTACACATCAAAATGAAGCTAATGATGCTAGTAACACAATTAAAACATGAACTTTAACAATTTAACAACATTAACTCATCCAAAATCAAAGATTAAGCACACTCATTTCAATTGTTCATACTAGTTACTCAAAACAACAAATCGAGAAAGTAAATCATATATTCATGCTAGACACGAGCCATAGACACTAACTAACACCATTTCAAGTATATAAAACGAATTTAGAGAAATCTAGTATTTTAGAAACGTTACCCAAACGAGATGAAGTTGATATCAAATTGTAGAGGATGAAGAGAGGATTCCAAATATGTAATTTGTTTTGTTGTAAGCCTCCTAGATTGAATTTAGATGATGAATGATTGAATTGGGTGTTTGTGTGTGTGTTCTTGCTAGAGAGAAAGAGGGAGAGATGGAGATGATTGAATGGTGGTGATTGGGGTGGACTAGTTGACCTAGTCAACTAGTTTGCCCCGTGTCAATTTTAGTCCCTCGAGTTTAGAAGCGGGTGCGGGATTTTACCGAACGAATATTTTGAAAACGCTCGAGTAAATGAGTGATGTTATAATTAAATAACGGAAATATTATGAACGTTAGTCAACGGAAACTACGAATTTAGATAACGGAAGATATTATCTAAAAAAAAAGACGGTCGTTAAAATAATTTAACGAAAAAATGCGGGATGTTACATTACCTACACCTTAAAAGAAATTTCGTCCCGAAATTTAGTTGAAAGTAGTAGTCGTTGTTCCTTCATCGAGATCGTGCGTTGCCCATTCTATGGATAAGTTAAAGTACTTCATCGGGCATTTCAACGAACTTTGACAGTCGGGGTTTTACGTTATTTCAGAGTTTGGTTTCATGATTCAAAATTTCAACTGGTCCTCCTAGAAACCGGAGTTTGTCATCGATAGTAAGCTCATCGAAAAGGATAACAAGTTCTTGTTCCACAAGACACTTATTTAAGTTTAATACATCGAATGTAGGATGAACGGAGACTCAATTGAGTCTGAAATCTAAACGGCTAACAACGGGTCCAAAACGCCCCAAGATTTCCAAAGGATCAAAATATCGCGGATTTAGCTTTCAACGTTTCCCGAAACGGATTACACCTTTTCAAGGTGTGACTTTTAACATTACGCGGTTTCCCACATGGAATTCGAAAGGTATACATCTAACATTGGCATAGCTCCTTTGGTGACTACGGGCCGTCTCGAGCCTTTCTCGGATTGGAAGGATTTTAACGGTTACACCATGAATGAGTCAAGGTTCGGTGACTTGATTATCATTTACTTGGTTCTACAAAAGGAGAATGACGTTTCCGGTCATATAAGATTTCAAAAGGTGTGACGTTAAGACTTGAACGATAACCATCGTTGTAAGAGAATTTGGTTAAAGGCAAAGACTTTTCTCAAGAAATTTTGAAGTTGATAACACAAATTCGTATTATGGTTCCCCAGGTTCAAATCATATTTGCTTTATTCGTCGGTGCGTGGATGATACGCGGTACCCATATTTAAACGCGGTCCCGAGACTTTTTGTAAGGTACCCTGAAATTTAGAAGTGAAACGAGAATCTCGATCCGAGACGAGGTACATTTCCTCAAGATATATTTGAACAAGTTTTTATTTTTATTTTTATTTTTTTCAAGAATTTCGCGCCGCGAAAGATTTATCGGTTTCTGAAAACGTTCGTTAGGACTATTCACCCTCGTGGCGAATACTAGTATAATGTGAAGAGTCTCTCTCTCCATTGAGAATTTAGAATAAAGATTTCCTTAAACGGAAATACGAGTGTAAGGCGAGAGAAGTTTCCGCCTCGATGTGAGCATAACAAGCATATTGTAGTCTGTCGATAAAATCATAAGAAAACGAGATAGTATACAAGTGTAACATATGTTTGAAGTTGAAAGAATTTGTCATCCGTTCGGAAGCATAAGTATGGTTCGATAATAATCGACGATGTGTCCCAGGTATGGTTGTTATCAGTATTCTCGGAATTGTCGGATGTCCAAACAAGAAAAATGAAATCACGTACATGGCACATGGTGGTGATTAGGTTGATCGAGTCCAATCACCGTCACGTGTCATTAGAACTTTGGTATGAATTACCGTAATATAACCACGTTGATCGAGTGTCGTTATATTACACTATCTCATACCTCCATTCCCACATCACTCCATAGATTCAAGTTCGTGTAATCGTGAAAATTTAAAATGAATAAAGTGTAACGACGTCTCTAACGTGACTCGTATTGAATCGAAAGAATTAGTGCAACTCTAAAGAAGCGTTCCTCGAGGGAAATGTATAAATGATTGTCACGTCAATGCGATTCAAGTCAAACAATAATGTATTCCGGTACGAGAAGTGTAACAAATCATGATAACGAATAGTACGCAACCGTAGTGATAAATAGTGATGACGAGACTCACCTAGAGTAGTGGTGGTAGTAACACGAAATGGTAGATAGTAAGGAACACCGGTGTGACACCGATAGCAAGTTGAGACGATTGGCGAATAACAACGTTGGAGACAGAGTTCCCGAACTAGTGAGACTAATGAAGTCGTCGTCATCCTTACGCGTATGAATCATGAATTTACGCGTGTTACCAGAAAGTTGCAGAATACGAGTTCGTATGATGAAAACTTGGTACCATTAAGAAGTTTGCCTAAGAATGATTCAAGTATAATGCACAAGTAGTCAAGTAAGTGCTATCTATAGCAAATGTATGTCAGAATGCAATGATTTACTATCCGGTTGTAGTCTAGATTCACTAATGCGTCCTAACGACTCTGTCAGACACACTAATGCACATCCTAGTTCCCTACAACCAACGCTCTGATACCATCTGTAACGACCCGACAAAATCGTCATTGACGGCGCCGACTACTTAGGTCCCGTTGCGTGGTCATAGTCCCTATATGAGACTCGTTTGACCAAAATTATATCGCATTCATTTGAAACGTACAAGACTTGCAAAGTTTAGTTTACAAACAATTCGACAACAAGTTTAAGATTACAAAAATTGTAAAGTATAAATGAAATAACTTGCGACATAATATAAGTTGAAAATCACAGTTGCTATAAATAGCGTAAGTATGTATGCATGCTTGACTCCAAGCAAGTAATCAGAGTGTATGCATGTATGCTCGACCCCAAGCAAGTATGAATGTATGCGGAAGCATGTATCAAATAGCCAAGTATGAACCTGAGAAAACATATAGAAAACTGTCAACGAAAAACGTTGGTGAAATCATAGGTGTATTAATAAAAGTTATATTTTGAACCACAAGATTTAGTATTTCCATAAATTGATCATCCAAAAGTTGCATTCCAAAAGTTGGTTCGCGAGCACCTAATTATCAATGCTTAACATTTCCTTCCATAGAACCCCATCACAATAGTGTTAGAACATACACTGTTTCACGAAAATATATTCCATTCGTAAACGGTAGCGAACCGTTTGAATGAGGGTTTGTCAAACCCATATGGATCCATACAACATAAGTTCTCGCTTACACCCGGCAAGTGTAACTAATGATAATCGAATTGAGGATTTTTGTTCTAAACTCGCTGTAGAATGTTTGTTTCATCGGACTTATGTTCAAAACATAAAAGTAAGTAGTATAAGATGTAACAAAGTATATGTTTCTCAGCCCACGATTTAAAAGTATAAAAGTTGTTGAAAAGGTGGGACTATGATCTCACCTCGAGTGCACGAGTATAAAAGTACTTCACAAAGTAAACGTATGCATGAAAGTTGCTTAGCCTTGACCTAAACAAGTCAGTTGTATCAATTAACCGGTTACGACACATGGTCGGGTGAAATGTGTTCAATTAGTCCTATGGCTCGTTACGACTCGAATATATAGCATGTGAATCACGTTGTCAAGTTTCATGCAAGAATCAAGTATGAAACAAGATTAGAACGATTGCATAAGTGTTTTGTTAAGTTTGACTAAAAGTCAAACTTGGTCAAAGTCAACAAAAAAGTCAACGGGGTCGGGTCGGGTCCTGAACTATTTTCCTAAGCTTAGAAATCATATATGAGCATGTTGTCCAAGTTTCATGTTGATCGGGGGTGTGTAGCATACTTAGAATTAAGCGAAAATTGACATTTTTGGGCAGTCTGCCTCAGATGCGCCGCATCTGAGGCAGATGCGCCGCATCTGAGACAGATGCGCCGCATCTGCAGCTGTATCAGCAATTCTGGGGCAGTTTTCACTTATACGATTTCAACTTCAAACGATCATAACTTTTGACTCGTTAACATTCAAAACACGTATCTTATATCGTTGGAAAGGTAATTTAAAGAGGAATACAACTAAACACATTTCATGAATCAAATTCATCATTAACAACAATGAAAACCTCATCAAATGATCATTAAACGTTCAAAATCAAAGTTTCAAGTTCACAAAACGCATTTCTTGACTCGGGAATCCAATTTACACATGCGATACATCGTTTTGAAGGTAATTAAACATACAATACAATTAAACACTTGCTAATAACATTTCATGGCATTCAAAACATCAAAAGTTCATTTTAGAGTTCATCAAACCCTAATCAAAATCATGAATTCAACCATTTTGTAAATGAAGCTTTTCTAAATCAACCTACACATCAAAATGAAGCTAATGATGCTAGTAACACAATTAAAACATGAACTTTAACAATTTAACAACATTAACTCATCCAAAATCAAAGATTAAGCACACCCATTTCAATTGTTCATACTAGTTACTCAAAACAACAAATCGAGCAAGTAAATCATATATTCATGCTAGATACTAGCCATAGACACTAACTAACACCATTTCAAGTATATAAAATGAATTTAGAGAAATCTAGTATTTTAGAAACGTTACCCAAACGAGATGAAGTTGGTATCAAATTGTAGAGGATGAAGAGAGGATTCCAAATATGTAATTTGTTTTGTTGTAAGCCTCCTAGATCGAATTTAGATGATGAATGATTTAATTGGGTGTTTGTGTGTGTGTTCTTGCTAGAGAGAAAGAGGGAGAGATGGAGATGATTGAATGGTGGTGATTGGGGTGGACTAGTTGACCTAGTCAACTAGTTTGCCCCGTGTCAATTTTAGTCCCTCGAGTTTAGAAGCGGGTGCGGGATTTTACCGAACGAATATTTTGAAAACGCTCGAGTAAATGAGTGATGTTATAATTAAATAACGGAAATATTATGAATGTTAGTCAAGGAAACTACGAATTTAGATAACGGAAGATATTATCTAAAAAAAAAGACGGTCGTTAAAATAATTTAACGAAAAAATGCGGGATGTTACAATAGCAACGATAACCACCGTGGGCATACTCAAGGACATCACGGCAGTAACAATCAGCGGAATAGGAACATGAAAAATAATCAAATGCTCATCGGAAGTCTAGCGAAAAGTCTAAAGGAAATCCTCACAACATAACCAATATCTCATACCTTTGGATGATCGGCGCGCATGTCCGAGTACGCGAGGCGAGAAAAATCTAAGTTCTGTGATTTCCATGATGACTACGGTCATGAGACGAACAGATGCAAGGCGCTGACGGACAAGGTGGTCGCATGCTTAAAACGGGGAGAGCTTCAACATTTAAAAGATCACAAGGAAAGATCGCGCAAAGAAGAACGTGATGAAAGTAAGGCGAAGGTGCAAGATAAAGTGATTCATGTTTTCACGGGAGAGCACACAGAGGCAGAGCAAAAGACCCTGCATTCATGGGAAAACCTGCGGGTCGTTTTCCCCTCTATCGGGGATTAGGGGGCTAAGTGTGACCCTGTAATAGTTGTTGGATATCTGCCTGAGTGTGGACGTACAATTAAACGACTATGTGTGGATACTGGCAATAGCACCAATATCATGTTTGAACATTGTTAGGATGAACTCTCATACAGGCTAATGTAGAGCTTAAAACCTTCAAATGAAAGGTTTCGAGGACTCTCAGGTAACCCTACGTAGGCCATGGGGACCTTAGAGGTCAAACTTCTGCTCGAGGATGATGAAGACAAGAGGAAAGGGCTGACAGAAAAGGTAAAGTTTAGCGTCGTGTGCGCGTCGTCTGACTACGACGCGCTGCTGGGATGCCCGTCCTTACAGAAGTTTGGTGCAATACATTCTACCGGGCATGGTTTGATCAAGTTTCCTACACGAGCTGGAATTGCGACGATGGCGTCAAAGCCACCGAAAAAAGGTCAAGCTCAACATCAGGTATGTCTATTAAATATCAAATATGTAGTGACATGATAATTTGAAAGATTATTAGACCTAATAAAACGCCTCAACGCGCATACAGTTAAGCGCGCTTACCGCATTTAAATGAGCACAAACTTGTATAATCCGAAACATAGGACGCATCTAATATTGCACCTAACGCAAATGAACGCGCATTCGTTGATTTACAAAAAACATTGAACTGATTCAAACAGGTATCAAGTAATCAAGCAAACCGGCAGTGGAAAATACAAAGAGGATGGTTCACCAATGGCCACAAAGGTAAGGGAAGAAGATGACGGAAGCTCAGATTACGAATTTCAAGACTACGTGGATATCACCTCCGAGAGGCGTGTGGATCATGCTTGGGATTCTATAATTCCGATTAAGTTCTTGTGTGTTATTTAAGCAAAATGTCACTATGACACTTATGTAACTGCGCTTGCAGATAGTTTGAAACTATTGTAACCAACTTATGTGATATATCTATGTTTTCTTTTTTCAAGTTGTTGTCTGCGAAAACTTTGTGCCATGCATTAATGCAAAGTAGTTCTATAACTTGGACTGGTGCGTACGATCACGAATACCCAGCGCACTCTTTCCTTTGAAGGGGTGTCTTCTCCAACCCCCGTGCGGTAGAAGCTCGGTTGGCGACGAGCTAGATATTATTACCGGAGGGCGACAAACATTAGGTTGTCCTAGCCCCACCCGCGCAGAATATGAGATCTGCAAGTCATGACTATAAGCCATAGGATTTGTCGCCCTTGACCTCAATGCTAAGTGTTGGCGCACTTAGAAGACTCTCGATGCGCAGAGACAGGCGCGTAATCTAAGTCTATGTTGTGTGCACGACAACATATATGATAGATTACGCGTTGTCATGCCTTGAGTATAATATGTGATTAACAAATCAAACTTTGCCTTAGCCACACATACAACATGTTAAAAGCGATAATAAGCTGTTATACGCGCAATTGGTGTCACCACAATTCAAAGCGCAAATTGATACTCGGTTCTAGGAATACTCACGACAATTTACGTAGAACAATAAATGCAGTAACATAACGTTACTTGCGCATACATAAATCATACATAACAATTTTTCATTAATAATCTTTATTTACAAAGCGCATGGCGCGTACAAAATAAGGAAATAAAATTATAACGCGGCATTAAGTAGTTGATCAGCAGTAACGTCAGGATTTTGGGACATCTCCGCAAGATTGGGCACGGTTACGTTCTCCAGCTCAGCCAAAGCGACGTTTTCTGCCTCGATAGCGCCTGGGAGCAACTTCTTGGCAAGAGTAGGCGGGAGAACGGCAGGGACCTCAATACTCTTCTTCACAAACTCCCAAAACCTCCACCTTTCTGCCGCTCTAATGGCGCGCGAAGCCTTGGTGAACAGATAATTCACCGTAGGAGAATTGCAGGTCCGCGTAACCAATCCTGGGAGCCAAAGTTTCAGCATTACAAACTGATCTCACGCGTAGGACTCCGCCTCCTCCAACCTGCTGAGCTGCGCAGAATGCTCCTCTGCGGCCTTGCAAAGATTGGCATTGGTGGCTTATAGAGACTCTTCGCTGAGCCTCAACTGATCCCTCTCAGCCTTTACCAGATCAAGCTCTTGGGCAAGCGCATCTTTCTCGGATGACGCCTGAGCAACGGTAGCCTCTACATGAGCGCGAGCTTCATGCGCTGCTTTGAGTTCATCATGAAGTGCACGGATTCGATCATGCGCCTCCTGCACGTTGAGGGCTTCCTGCCCAGAACTATATTCACCCCTAAAGAGCGCATACTTGCCTTTAAACCGATGGACGTCGCGCAAAAAGTTGATAAGCGACGCCTGGACGTCCATGCACAAGTCAGCCTCGGCATCCTTCTCAAAAAATTGCAACACATCAGCAGGGATAGACTCAGCCATAAACTTTAGCTGAGACATAGCAACCCCCACGGGCACATACAAATACTCGATCACTTGGTTGAACTCCATGACCACAGCTGGAAGCACGCGAGCATCACCTTCTGACGCCATAAAAACATATACATGTATGCATTAGAAAATTTGATAAGTAAATACAAAGGTAAATTGTAAGACGTCGCAAAAAACAAAATACTCACCAGAAGTCTCACGATCGACGGGATTCTCTTGGCTTTCAATAAAAATCTTCAGGAAACTTGGTTAGCTCCTTCCCGTCCATTAGGTTCAGAAGTGCAAGGTTCGGGTGATTATGTTGGGAATACAATTGGTTATATCATTAATTAAATAAAAGTGCATGGTTGTAAGTTTGGTTTAATATCTTAGTATTTTAATTAAGGTTTAGTTGTAGTTGTGTTTAATTAGATGCTACTTTGTTTATGGCGTTTGAAATGGTACTACTAGTTGACCGAGTATCAAGGTATCAAAAAGACGTTGGAGAGTAGTGGGTAATAGGAGGTAGTGGTCAATTAGGTGAGTTAGTCTAGTCCTATTTTTATGTTGCAAGTTGTTCACTGTAAGGCTATTTATAGCCTCTTTTATTCAATAGAAAGGTAGTAGCTTTTGTTTCCATTCTGTTGCTTTACTCCGTATTTACATATCACAACATATATACATCACAAACACAGTAACTTATTTCATTTGTAAATACGTATATTTAATTGTTAAAGGGACTTGATCCTACATTTGGTATCAAGAGCTTGGTAGCAGCTTCAACTTAGATCATGTTATTGCTCGTTATAAGAAACTAAACCGGGGACGAGAAAGCTGTAGAACCCATGGCCAGGGTTGTTTTCTTGGGTGGTAGAAGAGTTTTTTCGAGCAATTTGATCATAAAGTTGAAGCTGTGAAAGGTGTTGATAGGTTCCATTGAAGGTGTCAAAGATTGTACTTTTGTAGCTGTCAAGGGTGTTGTTGGGAGCTGTCAAGAAGGTGTTGATTGAGGTATTAAGGTGCTGTTTTTTAAGCTCTCAAAAGGCTGAAAAAATATGGCGTTAGTTTCGGCCAGAGATGGAAGTTCTTTGAGATATGAAGTACCAATTTTAACAGCTACAAACTACCCTGTGTGGGCTGTCAAGGTGAAGGCAATCATGGACGCTTATGGAATATTGGAAACCGTGGAACCAAGGATGCTAGGTGCGGAAATTGATCCGGAAAAATCAAAGCGAGCACTTTCCTTCTTATTTCAAGCGATTTCCGAGGAAATGGTGTTGCAAATGGTGAGTTATACTGATCCAAAACAAGTATGGGACGGTCTAAAGACGCGTTACTTGGGGGTGGATCGAGTGAGATCGGCTCGACTTGCAACCTTGAAAAGGGAGCTTGAAGGTTTGAAGATGAAAGAGGGAGAATCGGTTGATGATTTTGCTACAAAATTAACCGGTTTGGCTTCAAAAGCAAGGAGTCTAGGTTATGAGCTTGAAGAGGTAGACTTGATGAAAAGGTTACTTGATTCTATGCCTATGTCATTTCTTCAAATTGTGGCTTCAATTGAGCAATGTTTCGTGTTGGATGAGATGTTATTTGATGAAGCGGTTGGAAGGTTGAAGGCGTATGAAGAACGAATCAAAGGAACCGATAGAATGGAGGGCATTCAAGGTGGTTTGTTGTTGGCTAGTCATGAGAAGACACACGGGTGTAATCATTGTAGCGGCGGGAGTTCTAACCGAGATGACTATGGATGTGACCGGGGAAAAGGTCGGGGGTCCGGGAAGAGTCGAGAAGGTGGTGAACGGATCCGGGATAAAAGTCGCGTGAAATGTTACGGGTGTGGAGAACTTGGCCACTATCGTCACGAATGTCCTACACGTAAGAAGAATGCTAATTTGGATGAGGAAGAACATGCATTACTATGATTAACCAATTAGAGTGGTGATTGTTGGGAATATAATTGGTTATATCATTAATTAAATAAAAGTGCATGGTTGTAAGTTTGGTTTAATATCTTAGTTAGTATTTTAATTAAGGTTTAGTTGTAGTTGTGTTTAATTAGATGCTACTTTGTTTATGGCGTTTGAAATGGTACTACTAGTTGACCTATCAAGGTATCAAAAAGACGTTGGAGAGTAGTGGGTAATAGGAGGTAGTGGTCAATTAGGTGAGTTAGTCTAGTCCTATTTTTATGTTGCAAGTTGTTCACTGTAAGGCTATTTATAGCCTCTTTTATTCAATAGAAAGGCAGTAGCTTTTGTTTCCATTCTGTTGCTTTGCTCCGTATTTACATATCACAACATATATACATCACAAACACAGTAACTTATTTCATTTGTAAATACGTATATTTAATTGTTAAAGGGACTTGATTCTACAGATTAAAATCCGTAGGAAACTCAACCATACCTTCACACTTTAATAATATTCTTTCGTACGAATCTTTTCCAAGTTGATCTGAGATATTATCATTGTTAACAAGCGATGCTTGCTTAACATTTGAAAAATTGCTTAAAACAAAATCACGTACAAGATCATGAATCTTGTGTTGGAAGCTTTGACGAGCCCAACACACCCACTATAGAGGACCTAGGTTATACTCACTCACTAGACCAACACTTTGACGTTGGTTAGCCTTTAATTTTATGAATCCTTAGTGCACAATAATATTTAGGCGACAGTGTCGACCATATATCATTTATGCGGTATAACCGACCATGTATCACTTAGGCGGCAGAGCCGACCATATAATAAAAACAACAAAAGTGCACTAAGAACTTAAACACAAACTAAGGCTTGATCGGGAAACTTAACAAAAACACTTATATTAAATTACAATTACAATATTACTTACAAGCTTTCTCTTCTCTACTTTCGCTAACGCACACTCTTCTTCACTACTCACTTCTTATTTCACTCTCACAACTTACACACAAATAAAATCACCACCCATATTTATACTACTCCATGGAAACTTCTACACACTAGATTTTTCCATGGATAAATATCTAGATATTTTTACCACATAAAAATATCTAGATTTTTACATTTTAACATCTAGATTTTTCCTCATTAATATCTAGATATTTTTTTTACATTTTAATATCTAGATATTTACATATATACATCTACTAATACCAAATTTGCATTGTATTTTAACACTCCCCCTCAATGCAAATTTTCTTCCAACGATGTCTTGCAGACCATTCCAAGTGCTTCTCTGAATTTTGTAAACTTCGGTTTACTTAGGCTCTTGGTGAATATATCTGCAACCTGTTCATCTGTCTTTGTTGGCACCATCTTGATCTCCCCTTCAAGGACCTTCTCGCGAGCATAGTGATAGTGCACTTCTATATGTTTTGTTCTCGCATGAAAAACTGGATTTTCTGCTAGACGTATAGCTGATAAGTTATCGCAGAAAAGCTTTACTTGATAATCTGTTGATTGATGAAGATCTTCCATTAGCTGCTTCAACCAAGTAATTTCTTGTGTTGCTGATGCTGCCGATCGATATTCTGCTTCGGTGCTTGATAAGGATACAGTTGGTTGTCTCTTGCTGCACCATGATATTACTCCCGATCCAAGACTAAACATGTATCCAGTTGTTGATCGTCGTGTATCATAGTCTCCAGCGTAATCAGCGTCACAATATCCAGTCACGTGACATTCTTTTGTTTTCTTGTACAAAATGCCAAAGTTAATAGTGCCTTTAACATACCTTAAGATGCGTCGTACAACATCAAGGTGAGGCTTCTTCGGATTGCTCATGTATCGACTAACCACTCCAACTGCATAAGATATGTCTGGCCGGCTTAGTGTGAGATAAATAAGACTTCCGACCATCTTTCGATACATGGTAACATCTTGAAGACTTTTTCCTTCATCTGCTCGTAGTTTTGTGTTCGGATCCATCGGAGTTGAGATAGGTTTGCAATTAAGCATTCCGTACTTTTGTAAAAGATCTCGCGCATATTTCTGTTGTCCCAGAAATAATCCTTCTTTTTTCTGCTCTATTTCGAGTCCAAGAAAATGTTTGAGTTCTCCAAGCTCCTTCATATGAAATCTGATAGACAGATTCTCTCTTGTTCTTTGGATCTCCTCATAGTGATCTCCCGTGATGATTAAGTCATCCACATATACTAGCACTATGGCTAGTTTTCCTTGATCTTGTTTCACAAATAAACTAGAATCTGAAGGAGCAACTGTGAAACCACTTTGTACTAAGAACTCGCCAATCTTCCCGTACCAAGCTCTTGGAGCCTGCTTCAAACCGTATAGTGCTTTCTTTAATTTGCAGACATGGTCAGGATGGGACTTGTTCTCAAAGCCTCTTGGTTGCTCCATATAAATTTCTTTGTCAAGTTCTCCATGTAAGAAAGCGTTCTTGACATCCATCTGCCACAGCTTCCAAGATTTGCTAGCGGCTAAAGCTAGTAGAGCACGAATTGTTGTGATCTTCGCCACTGGACTAAATGTTTCTTCATAATCCAGCCCATATTGTTGAGAAAAACCTCTAGCAACAAGTCGAGCTTTATACCTTTCAATGGAGCCATCTGATCGAGTCTTCACCTTGTAAACCCATTTACAAGATACTGGTTTTACATCTTTTGGCTTTGGAACTAAACTCCATGTCTGGTTTTCTTTTAGTGCATTAATTTCCTCTTCCATCGCTTTCTGCCATTCTTGACTTTGTGCTGCTTCTTCATAAGTGGAAGGCTCAATAGGTATTGATTCATCCACATGAGCAGCATTGGCATACCTCGGATTAGGTTTCCTCGACCTTGTTGATCTCCGTAATTCTTGCACATGCTCCTCGGCATCCATTTGGCTTGGACGAACCTCTTCGGATGTAGATTGATGTACCCCAGTTTTCCATGGACTCGTTTCCTTAGAGTACGACCCTTTTCCTTCTTTTATTGGATCCAATATCTGCTCTTTAGGTTCTTCTTTTTCTTCTGGACCTTCTTCTAATCCATGAGATTCTGGAAGCTCTGTCTTTTGAGGTGACCACCATGAAGAAGCTTCATCAAATACCACATTTCTTGAAGTATGACACTTTCCAGTATTTGGATCACAACATCTCCATCCTTTTCTTGATTCATCATAACCGACAAAAATGCATCGGATTGCCTTCTTATCAAATTTGCTTCGTAGATGATCTGGTACGAAGACGTAGCATACACATCCAAAAACCTTGAGATGGTTGACGGTTGGCTTGATCTTCCATAATCTTTCATATGGTGAAATATATCCCAAATTTGTTTGTGGGAGTCTGTTAATCACGTATGAAGCCGTCCTCATACATTCGACCCAAAATCTGCCTGGTACATTCTTACCATGAAGCATACTTCGACAAGTTTCGGTAAGGTGACGATTCTTACGTTCCGCCACTCCATTCTGCTGTGGAGTATTGGGACAAGTTAATTGTCTTCTAATCTTGTGCTTCTCAAGATAGATATTGAACTCAGTCGATAAATATTCTCCTCCATTATCTGTGCGTAAGCACCGGATCTTAGTATTGAGCTCACTTTCTACCTTGTTCTTGAACTCTTTAAACTTCAGAAAAGTCTCCGACTTCTCCTTCATGAAGTAAACCCACACATATCTTGAGAAGTCATCAATGAATGTCACCATATATTTCATACCTCCAAGTGATGTTTGTTTCACTGGGCCGAAGACATCTGAGTGTATGAGCTCTAGTGGTGTCTTGGACTGATGCTCTGACTCCTTGAATGGCAATTGGTGAGCTTTGCCAAATTGACATCCAGCACATATTGTATCTGTTCGGATATCAATTTGAGGAAGCCCATTTACTATGCGTTTTACCATCATCTCCTTTAACTTGTTGTAGCCCACATGCCCAAGACGTTCATGCCAAAGATCAGCCGTCTCATTTTTTCGAGTCTTATCCACATAAGCTGTTTCAGCAGATAATACATAGACCGATTCTATTGTTCTTCCATGCATAACTGGATTGCCAACCACCTTTACTCTCTTGAATACGGACACATCTTCTGGTCCAAAGAGCACATAGTTCCCTTCTGCTGTCAATTGTGGTACTGACAGTAAATTCTTCTTTAGGCCAGGGACAAGATACACCTTCTCGAGTTGGAGCTTATGAGAGTCGCCTTCATTTGGAATTATTGTCTTTCTAATGTGAGAAATAGACAACCTTGAATTGTCGGCTGTCAACACGACTCTCTTTCCTTTGTAATCCTCCATTTCTTGCAGCTTCGTCTCATCATTGGTCATATGATTTGAGCACCCAGAATCAATGATCCAATCATCTTTGTAATTTATTTTTGACTTTAAGGTTGCTGCAAGAGCTTGATCATCCATGTCAGCTTCAACGGAGAGTCCTGCTTCTGCATCCCATGTTTCCTCATTAATGGTTGCTTCGAATGTGACCTCTTTCTTCTCATCTCTTGCGGCGGCCACATTTCCTTTGAAAGTTCGCCTTCTGGGGAATCTACATTCTCGAGAAAAATGACCCTTCTTGCCACAATTGAAGCATTCACCATTCTTTCTCTTATCATTTTCCCCGTATTGTTGGCGATGATCTCTTCTTCCTTGTTGAGCTCCCCCTGAAGCGTTGCCTTTTGATTTTGGGTGACCCTTCCACTCATATGTCTTACTTTCTTTCATCGCCTCTTGTCTTCGAGATGTTGCTTTCTTTTTATTGGTGAAGAGTGCATCTTCTCCGTCTTTTACGGTTACTTCATTCATCTGCTTGGCTAATGCCTCTTGATTTGCCAATAGATTCTCCAGCTCTATTAATGATGGTTGAGTAGGCCATCCTCTCACAGCGGCTATAAATCCATTATACTCGGATCTTAAGCCGTGGATGATAATTCTCTTCATCCTTGCATCACTCACTTTCTCTTCAGGAGCAAGTTGAGATATCTCACGGCAAATTGATTTCACCTTGGTGAAGTACTGAGAAATAGACAGACTTCCTTGTGAGATACCCGCGAGCTCATTTTCCAAGAGCTGGAGGCGTGCTTCATTCTTCTTTGAAAATAATTTTTCAAAAGTTTCCCAAGCTTCCTTTGGTGTTTTCTCGTCACGGATGTGCTCCAATAGATCCTCCTCGATTGTAGTCTTCAATATAAATAAAGCCTTCCCGGCCTTGATGTTCCATTTTCTCAAGGCTTCAGCATTTTCTTTCGGTGGAGGCGTTGTGTCACTACCAGCAACTATTTCCCATAAATCCTGTCCTTGTAGGTAGGATTCTATGCAAGTCCGCCAATAACCATAGTTGTGGTTATTGAGACTCTTGATTCCACTGCTCGTACTTGCAAGATCTGCCATCATGACGTCCAACGTCCAATAAGCTTGGTCCCTGACCGATGAGCTTTCACAGTTCCTAACTGTGCTCCGACAGAATCTTCCTTAGAGCCTTGGTGAAAACAAGCCGATGTAAACGTCCAACGTTTACCGATTTCCTCCACTAGAAATGGTCCCGAACGACCCGCTCTGATACCAATTGTTGGAAGCTTTGACGAGCCCAACACACCCACTATAGAGGACCTAGGTTATACTCACTCACTAGACCAACACTTTGACGTTGGTTAGCCTTTAATTTTATGAATCCTTAGTGCACAATAATATTTAGGCGACAGTGTCGACCATATATCATTTAGGCGGTATAACCGACCATGTATCACTTAGGCGGCAGAGCCGACCATATAATAAGAACAACAAAATTGCACTAAGAACTTAAACACAAACTAAGGCTTGATCGGGAAACTTAACAAAAACACTTATATTAAATTACAATTACAATATTACTTACAAGCTTTCTCTTCTCTACTTTCGCTAACGCACACTCTTCTTCTCTTCTTCACTACTCACTTCTTATTTCACTCTCACAACTTACACACAAATAAAATCACCACCCATATTTATACTACTCCATGGAAACTTCTACACACTAGATTTTTCCATGGATAAATATCTAGATATTTTTACCACATAAAAATATCTAGATTTTTACATTTTAACATCTAGATTTTTCCTCATTAATATCTAGATATTTTTTTTTACATTTTAATATCTAGATATTTACATATATACATCTACTAATACCAAATTTGCATTGTATTTTAACATCTTGACATAACCTTTTCTATCACTTTCAATCAACAAGTTCGAACTTATGAGATTACCAACAGAAGCTTTCACCCGACGTCTTGCTTTTGAAATACTGTTCAAATTATTAAATAGTTTCAACCCCCATCCATACCTCGTCAAGTCCTCTATACGAATATTATGGTCATCAGGGAACAAGCCACTAAGAAGAAAAATTGCCTTCTCATGATCATCTTTGATATTGTTGTAGCTGATAACAAAAATATCTTTAAGGTAATGAGAACTTTCTTCCCGGATACGATCAAGTGCATTTTCCCATGTTTCCTTATCTTCATCATCTTTAAGAGTAGAGGCAATGGTTTTTTTGGCCATGGGCAAACCATCACATTTCTTTAAAATTTCTTCTCCGATCCTAAAGAGGTCGCGATCACAATCTGGATTTACTCTTGCAATTTGCCAGAACATGTTTTTCGCTTCACGTTCATCTAAGCGAGCAATTTTGAAAATAGAATCAGTTTCAACACCCATTGTAGTGCAAACTTTTTCCTTGCGTGATGTGAGTAACAACTTGAAACCTTTTGGCAAAGGAGTCGTTAACCCGATATCTTTGAGGTCCATCTCCTCCCAAAGATCATCTAGTATAACCAGTATCTTCTTGCTACCATATTCTGAAATCCCTTCAAACTTCTTACGAAGACTCTCAGCCCTTGTATATTTATCTTTTTCAGTTAGAGGCTGACCAATGTACTCTGCTACAGCATCTTGTATATTTATTTGATTTTTGTTTTCCCCAATAACCACCTTCAGAACCCAATCAAACATTCTCCTATCCACCGCAACCTTTTTCAATTGTTCCATCATCGTGGTCTTCCCTATACCACCCATCCCACACAGAGCCATCATTTGGCACTTATTATTTGGTTCAAGGGCTTTCAATGCATCATCGAATATCAACTCTCTACTCGTCTTGATAACATTTTGTGTATCAGTATCATTAGCAACTGGATCAGAGGTATAAGGAATTGTTGAGCGAACTTTACCAAGAGGCCTTTGTTCATCACTCCATTTGACTTCAGATCTTTGTTTCTTGAGTTTTTCAATAGCTTCGAGGATGTCAGATGATCGTTTACCTGCTCTGTATCTCGCCTTTATGTTGAAGCATCCAGTTCCACCAGTTGGAACATTTCCTACTTTTTCATATATTTTTTCTACTTCTGTCAACCATGTTAAACTGCATACAATAAGTTAAACTGCATACACAGTCGACCGAGTGTGTCCACACACTCGACCGACTGTGTGACATAGTCGACCGACTGTCTTACACAGTCGACCGAATGTGTCTGGGTTGCAGTATATATACGGGTTTTGGCCTACATTGTTAGGTTACACTCTTAATCAACCCTAATCGACTGATCTCGTTTCCTCTCGATACCTAACACCAAATACCACCAAAATACTACGTTTAGGCTTCGTTCTAATCTAGATTCACCTCTAGGTTTGACCAATACGAATCCAACACGACCCATATCTCGATTTAGTCGTCTCTAGTGAATTCCGCCTCTAGTCAAGATCATAAGCAACCTAAGATCCGTACAAACAACGTCTACAGTTTGGGTCTCAATTGCCAGGTATATATCTAAAACACATAATAATTAAGTTGTTTGCTTCTTGATTACGAGCCTTCTCTTTTGTCTTAGTGTTGGTTTATTACGTTTTGTTTGTTTGTTTCACAGTGTTTTGTTGTTGTTTGGTTTAATTCAGTTTTTTGTTTTGTTTCATGGTTTTAGAGTCACCTCTTGGTTTGTTGGCTCAGCGCCTTAAGGTTGTCTATTTTCTTAGGGTCTTCATTGATTTGATAAAGGGTCCCTAGTAATATACACTTGCTATTTTTTGCAAAAAATAAAAAATAAAACAAAAATTATCCATTAATTCGTAAAGATCGGACCATTAACAGTAATGTGAAGCCCAATTGTATTGGCGGGTTTGTTTAATGTTATTGGACCGATTGATGAAACCTTATTCTAGGCCTAATTGCGTGTGACTTCATATCCTCACATTCATCTGCTTTCCAATTTAAGCATAAATCATACTCAACAGTTAATGTACAGTTAGCAACATTACCAGTTAATGTGCAGTTAGCAACATTACCAGATTCCTATTCTTTAAACAAACTTAGAAATTCCCGCTAAATCTAATCTTTCAGTAATCTAAAAACCAACCCATGCTAGCCAATATTAACTCACGGATACGTTTTTGCACTAATGTTCATCATCTCCTGTGTTAGATTTCGGGAAGCGTGAAGCAGTCAAATGCGGCGCATCTTGACATGGATGCGGCGCATTCATAGAGCAAAATAGTCCGAGAGTTATTGATGCGGAGCATTGAGCTGATATGGCGCATCAGGGGTCAGATGCGGCGCATCACCATCTCGATGCGGCGCATCACCATCTCGATGCGGCGCATCGAGTGCTGGTACATGAATCTGGAACGTGAAAAGCAAGTGATGCGGCGCATCACACATCAGATGCGGCGCATCTTGTAGTGACCCGAACTTTTCCATGTTTATATATATTAATTGAGATTGATATTTAACATCTCATTTGTTATAATAAACAATGGGTTAACAACATTCAACAAGATCGTTAACCTAAAAGTTTCAAAACAACATTTACATGTAATGACTAACGATGACTTAACGACTCAGTTAAAATGTATATACATGTAGTGTTTTAATATGTATTCATACACTTTTGAAAGACTTCAAGACACTTATCAAAATACTTCTACTTAACAAAAATGCTTACAATTACATCCTCGTTCAGTTTCATCAGCAATTCTACTCGTATGCACCCGTATTCGTACTCGTACAATACACAACTTTTAGATGTATGTACTATTGGTATATACACTCCAATGATCAGCTCTTAGCAGCCCATGTGAGTCACCTAACACATGTGGGAACCATAATTTGGCAACTAGCATGAAATATCTCATAAAATTACAAAAATATGAGTAATCATTCATGACTTATTTACATGAAAACAAAATTACATATCCTTTATATCTAATCCATACACCAACGACCAAAAACACCTACAAACACTTTCATTCTTCAATTTTCTTCATCTAATTGATCTCTCTTAAGTTCTATCTTCAAGTTCTAAGTGTTCTTCATATATTTTACAAGTTCTAGTTACATAAAATCAAGAATACTTTCAAGTTTGCTAGCTCACTTCCAATCTTGTAAGGTGATCATCCAACCTCAAGAAATCTTTGTTTCTTACAGTAGGTTATCATTCTAATACAAGGTAATAATCATATTCAAACTTTGGTTCAATTTCTATAACTATAACAATCTTATTTCAAGTGATGATCTTACTTGAACTTGTTTTCGTGTCATGATTCTGCTTCAAGAACTTCGAGCCATCCAAGAATCCGTTGAAGCTAGATCCATTTTTCACTTTTCCAGTAGGTTTATCCAAGGAACTTAAGGTAGTAATGATGTTCATAACATCATTCGATTCATACATATAAAGCTATCTTATTCGAAGGTTTAAACTTGTAATCACTAGAACATAGTTTAGTTAATTCTAAACTTGTTAGCAAACAAAAGTTAATCCTTCTAACTTGACTTTTAAAATCAACTAAACACATGTTATATATCTATATGATATGCTAACTTAATGATTTAAAACCTGGAAACACGAAAAACACCGTAAAACCGGATTTACGCCGTCGTAGTAACACCGCGGGCTGTTTTGGGTTATTTAATTAAAAACTATGATAAACTTTGATTTAAAAGTTGTTATTCTGAGAAAATTATTTTTATTATGAACATGAAACTATATCCAAAAATTATGGTTAAACTCAAAGTGGAAGTATGTTTTCTAAAATGGTCATCTAGACGTCGTTCTTTCGACTGAAATGACTACCTTTACAAAAACGACTTGTAACTTATTTTTCCGACTATAAACCTATACTTTTTCTGTTTAGATTCATAAAATAGAGTTCAATATGAAACCATAACAATTTGATTCACTCAAAACGGATTTAAAATGAAGAAGTTATGGGTAAAACAAGATTGGATAATTTTTCTCATTTTAGCTACGTGAAAATTGGTAACAAATCTATTCCAACCATAACTTAATCAACTTGTATTGTATATTATGTAATCTTGAGATACCATAGACACGTATACAATGTTTCGACCTATCATGTCGACACATCTATATATATTTCGGAACAACCATAGACACTCTATATGTGAATGTTGGAGTTAGCTATACAGGGTTGAGGTTGATTCCAAAATATATATAGTTTGAGTTGTGATCAATACTGAGATACGTATACACTGGGTCATGGATTGATTCAAGATAATATTTATCGATTTATTTCTGTACATCTAACTGTGGACAACTAGTTGTAGGTTACTAACGAGGACAGATGACTTAATAAACTTAAAACATCAAAATATATTAAAAGTGTTGTAAATATATTTTGAACATACTTTGATATATATGTATATATTGTTATAGGTTCGTGAATCAACCAGTGGCCAAGTCTTACTTCCCGACGAAGTAAAAATCTGTGAAAGTGAGTTATAGTCCCACTTTTAAAATCTAATATTTTCAGGATGAGAATACATGCAGGTTTTATAAATGATTTACAAAATAGACACAAGTACGTAAAACTACATTCTATGGTTGAATTATCGAAATCGAATATGCCCCTTTTTATTAAGTCTGGTAATCTAAGAATTAGGGAACAGACACCCTAATTGACGCGAATCCTAAAGATAGATCTATTGGGCCTAACAAACCCCATCCAAAGTACCGGATGCTTTAGTACTTCGAAATTTATATCATATCCGAAGGGTGTCCCGGAATGATGGGGATATTCTTATATATGCAACTTGTTAATGTTGGTTACCAGGTGTTCACCATATGAATGATTTTTATCTCTATGTATGGGATGTGTATTGAAATATGAAATCTTGTGGTCTATTATTATTATGATTTGATATATATAGGTTAAACCTATAACTCACCAACATTTTTGTTGACGTTTTAAGCATGTTTATTCTCAGGTGATTATTAAGAGCTTCCGCTGTCGCATACTTAAATAAAGACGAGATTTGGAGTCCATGCTTGTATGATATTGTGTAAAAACTGCATTCAAGAAACTTATTTTGTTGTAACATATTTGTATTGTAAACCATTATGTAATGGTCGTGTGTAAACAGGATATTTTAGATTATCAGTATTTGATAATCTACGTAAAGTTTTTTTAAAACCTTTATCTATGAAATAAAGGTTATGGTTTATTTTAAAAATGAATGCAGTCTTTGAAAAACGTCTCATATAGAGGTCAAAACCTCGCAACGAAATCAATTAATATGGAATGTTTTTAATCAATAAGAACGGGTCATTTCAGTTGGTATCCGAGCATTGGTCTAAGAGAACCAGAAAATTTGCATTAGTGTGTCTTATCGAGTTTGTTAGGATGCATTAGTGAGTCTGGACTTCGACCGTGTTTTCTTTAAAAATGATTGCTTAACATTTTTGTTGGAAACTATATATTTTTAACATATGAATATTATGTGATATATTAATCTCTTAACGTGTTTGATATTATGTGATAGATGTCTACCTCTAGAACAAGTCTCATTGACTCACCTAATAATAATGAAGAGTCAAATGTAAATTGGAATGATTCTTGGACTGATTCACAAGTTCCCGAAGAGGAACCGGAAGAGGAGTCTGAACCGGAAGAAGAATCGGAACCGGAAGAAGAATCGGAACCGGAAGAAGAAATAGAACCGGTGGGGGAAATAATAAAACGGTTAGGTAAAAGAGAATCCTCAACCAACCGACCAAGGTTAATTATGGTCAATGGTGTTTCCGCCAAGGAAGCAAAATATTGGGAGGATTACCAATTCTCCGATGAGTCGGATTCCGACGAGAATTCCGATGATGTTATAGAAATTACCCCAACTGAATTTAAAAAGGCAGAAGAAAATAATAAGGGAAAGGGCATAAAAATAGAGAAATCTAATTCCAACCCCGATGAACTTTATATGTATCGTCAACCCCCGAAGTCCTTAAGTTGTAACAATGACCCGGGAACCTCTAAACCACCAGGTTTTTCTAAACCAATGTGGACAACGACGGCTTGTATTAGGGGAACATCATATATCCCTAGAAACTTGGCAAAACGAACCAAAACAGAACAAGAAGAAACGAGCGAGTCGGAATAAGATAGTTGTATTCGTGTGGTGTAATATATGTAATATAGTGTGCTTATGCTTTATGATATATGTAAAAATTGCTTGTATTAATAAGTATTTTTTTTATGAATCTAACTCTTGTCTATTTTACAGTATAAAAACACAAAATGGATAGACAACCCAATATTTTAAGAGACCTACCCGGAGACATGATTGATGAAATCTTGTCTAGAGTCGGTCAGAATTCCTCGGCACAACTATTTAAGGCGAGATCAGTTTGTAAGACATTCGAAGAACGTTCCAAGAATGTCTTGGTTTATAAGAGACTTTCGTTTGAAAGATGGGGGATATCACATTGGGAAACCCATAAGTTACGATGTGTTTACTTTGACGCATATATTGCGGGGAACCCAAATGCTATTTTACGCAACGGGTTAAGAAATTATTTTGACTCAATATATCCGAATATTGGACTTCGTGATTTAGAAAAAGCGGCTAACATGCAACATAAAGAAGCATGTTAAGCTTACGGATTAGTAATGTTCGCTTCTCACCAAAGTGAGAACAAGAACATCGGGTTACAACTATTAAACAAAACGTTTCCACAAGTGACGGAGTCGGTAATTGGGGTAAGAAATGAGGTTTTTAGATTGTTACGGGACTGTTGGACATTACGTAACCCTCGTCCCTTTGACGACGTTACAACACGCTATCTTATCAACGGCCATAACGGTTATGTTCCACAAGACCAAGGATGGGAAGTAGTCCTAGTAAAACCAGAATGCATGACTTGTTTCTGGACGTATGAATTACGTGTCTTTATTGCCTTTGCTGAACGACTTGTGTACTAGCTAGAATTATCTTCACAACTATCTTATATCAAAGTTATTGTGTGCTATATTTCATGCTTTATGTAAAATAAGCGGTATTGTAAGTTTGTAAAATATTGTATAAAAGTTTGAACGCGAAATATTATTATAATCAGTTTTTCATATAGAATTGTAGTAGTTGAATTGTATATTAGCTACTAAGTATGAACTTAACGGGTAGGTACTACCCGAATTTAAACTTATAAAACGCTAATATGAAGAAAAAGCTTTTATAAATGAGTTCATATTATGCTACGAAATACTATTAACTACTCTTAATATTCTGTATGATTAACTTGTTCCATTTGACTATTTTGAAGGAAATGGCACCGACTAATCGACACACCGTGAATATGAATGAAGAGGAATTCCGTACTTTTCTAGCTTCAAACATAGCCGCAGTACAGGCTGCGCTACATACCAACAATAACCTTGGATCTAGCAGTACAGGAAATTGTGTAGGATGCACCTACAAAGAATTCACTGCCTGCAAACCTTTGGAATTTGATGGAACCGAAGGACCGATCGGATTGAAACGGTGGACCGAGAAGGTCGAATCGGTGTTTGCCATAAGTAAGTGTACTGAAGAGGACAAAGTGAAGTACGCTACGCATACCTTCACAGGTTCTGCGTTAACATGGTGGAATACCTATCTAGAGCAAGTGGGACAAGACGATGCGTACGCACTACCGTGGTCAGCATTCAAGCACTTGATGAACGAGAAGTAATGTCCCAGAACCGAGGTGAATAAGCTCAAGACAGAACTTAGAGGGTTACGAACCCAAGGATTTGATATTACCACGTACGAAAGACGATTCACAGAATTGTGCCTATTGTGTCCGGGAGCATTCGAAGATGAGGAAGAGAAGATCGACGCGTTTGTGAAAGGATTACCGGAAAGAATCCAAGAAGATATAAGTTCACACGAGCCCGCCTCTATACAGCAGGCATGTAGAATGGCTCACAAACTAGTGAACCAGATTGAAGAAAGAATTAAAGAACAGACTACTGAAGAGGCCAATGTGAAGCAAGTCAAAAGAAAGTGGGAGGAAAATGGTGATAAGAATCACCAATACAACAACAACAGCAATTACAACAATAATCGCAACAATTATCCCAACAATCGCAACATCAATCGCAACTACAACAAACGGCCCAACAACAACAACAACAACAACAACAACAACAGCAGCAACTACAACAATCATCCCAACAACAATAATAACCGCAACAACAACAACAACAATCAGAAGCAGCTATGCCAAAGGTGTGAAAAGTATCACTCGGGGTTCTGCACCAAATTTTGCAACAAGTGTAAAAGAAATGGTCATAGCGCGGCGAAGTGTGAGGTCTACAGACCAGGGGTTAATAGAACGAAAGGAAAAAATGGTGTCGGAACGAGTAATGGCGGAGCAAGTAGTGTCGGAGCAAGTTATGCCAATGTAGTTTGTTATAAATGTGGAAAACCGGGCCACATTATTAGAAATTGCCCGAACCAGGAGAACACGAATGGACAAGGCCGCGGAAGAGTTTTCAATATTAATGCGGCAGAGGCACAGGAAGACCCGGAGCTTGTTACGGGTACGTTTCTTATTGACAATAAATCTGCTTACGTTTTATTTGATTCGGGTGGGGATAGAAGCTATATGAGTAGAGATTTTTGTGCTAAATTAAGTTGTCCATTGACGCCTTTGGATAGTAAATTTTTACTCGAATTAGCAAATGGTAAATTAATTTCAGCAGATAATATATGTCGGAATCGAGAAATTAAACTGGTTAGCGAAACATTTAAGATTGATTTGATACCAGTAGAGTTAGGGAGTTTTGATGTGATAATCGGTATGGACTGGTTGAAAGAAGTGAAAGCAGAGATCGTCTGTTACAAAAATGCAATTCGCATTATACGAGAAAAAGGAAAACCCTTAATGGTGTACGGAGAAAAGGGCAACACGAAGCTACATCTTATTAGTAATTTGAAGGCACAAAACCTAATAAGAAAAGGTTGCTATGCTGTTCTAGCACACGTCGAGAAAGTACAAACTGAAGAAAAGAGCATCAATGATGTTCCCATTGCAAAAGAATTTCCCGATGTATTTCCGAAAGAATTACCGGGATTACCCCCACATCGATCCGTTGAATTTCAAATAGATCTTGTACCAGGAGCTGCACCAATAGCTCGTGCTCCTTACAGACTCGCACCCAGCGAGATGAAAGAACTGCAAAGCCAATTACAAGAACTTTTAGAGCGTGGTTTCATTCGACCAAGCACATCACCGTGGGGAGCTCCTGTTTTGTTTGTTAAGAAGAAAGATGGTACATTCAGGTTGTGTATCGACTACCGAGAGTTGAACAAACTTACCATCAAGAACCGCTACCCACTACCGAGAATCGACGACTTATTTGATCAACTACAAGGCTCGTCTGTTTATTCAAAGATTGACTTACGTTCCGGGTATCATCAAATACGGGTGAAAGAAGATGATATTCCAAAGACTGCTTTCAGAACACGTTACGGTCATTACGAGTTTATGGTCATGCCGTTTGGTTTAACTAATGCACCAGCTGTGTTCATGGACCTTATGAACCGAGTGTGTGGACCATACCTTGACAAGTTTGTCATTGTTTTCATTGATGACATACTTATTTACTCAAAGAATGACCAAGAACACGGTGAACATTTGAGAAAGGTGTTAGAAGTATTGAGGAAGGAAGAATTGTACGCTAAGTTTTCAAAGTGTGCATTTTGGTTGGAAGAAGTTCAATTCCTCGGTCACATAGTGAACAAAGAAGGTATTAAGGTGGATCCGGCAAAGATAGAAACTGTTGAAAAGTGGGAAACCCCGAAAACTCCAAAACACATACGCCAGTTTTTAGGACTAGCTGGTTACTACAGAAGGTTCATCCAAGACTTTTCCAGAATAGCAAAACCCTTGACTGCATTAACGCATAAAGGGAAGAAATTTGAATGGAATGATGAACAAGAGAAAGCGTTTCAGTTATTGAAGAAAAAGCTAACTACGGCACCTATATTGTCATTGCCTGAAGGGAATGATGATTTTGTGATTTATTGTGACGCATCAAAGCAAGGTCTCGGTTGTGTATTAATGCAACGAACGAAGGTGATTGCTTATGCATCTAGACAATTGAAGATTCACGAACAAAATTATACGACGCATGATTTGGAATTAGGCGCGGTTGTTTTTGCATTAAAGACTTGGAGACACTACTTATATGGGGTCAAAAGTATTATATATACCGACCACAAAAGTCTTCAACACATATTTTATCAGAAACAACTGAATATGAGGCAGCGTAGGTGGATTGAATTATTGAATGATTATGACTTTGAGATTCGTTACCACCCGGGGAAGGCAAATGTGGTAGCCGATGCCTTGAGCAGGAAGGACAGAGAACCCATTCGAGTAAAATCTATGAATATAATGATTCATAATAACCTTACTACTCAAATAAAGGAGGCGCAACAAGGAGTTTTAAAAGAGGGAAATTTAAAGGATGAAATACCCAAAGGATCGGAGAAACATCTTAATATTCGGGAAGACGAAACCCGGTATAGGGCTGAAAGGATTTGGGTACCAAAATTTGGAGATATGAGAGTAATGGTACTTAGAGAAGCTCATAAAACCAGATACTCAATACATCCTGGAACGGGGAAGATGTACAAGGATCTCAAGAAACATTTTTGGTGGCCGGGTATGAAAGCCGATGTTGCTACATACATAGGAGAATGTTTGACGTGTTCTAAGGTCAAAGCTGAGCATCAGAAACCATCAGGTCTACTTCAACAACCCGAAATCCCGGAATGGAAATGGGAAAACATTACCATGGATTTCATCACTAAATTGCCAAGGACTGCAAGTGGTTTTGATACTATTTGGGTAATAGTTGATCGTCTCACCAAATCAGCACACTTCCTGCCAATAAGAGAAGATGACAAGATGGAAAAGTTAGCACGACTGTATTTGAAGGAAGTCGTCTCCAGACATGGAATACCAATCTCTATTATCTCTGATAGGGATGGCAGATTTATTTCAAGATTCTGGCAGACATTACAGCAAGCATTAGGAACTCGTCTAGACATGGGTACTGCCTATCATCCACAAACTGATGGGCAGAGCGAAAGGACAATACAAACGCTTGAAGACATGCTACGAGCATGTGTTATTGATTTCGGAAACAGTTGGGATCGACATCTACCGTTAGCAGAATTTTCCTACAACAACAGCTACCATTCAAGCATTGAGATGGCGCCGTTTGAAGCACTTTATGGTAAAAAGTGTAGGTCTCCGATTTGTTGGAGTGAAGTGGGGGATAGACAGATTACGGGTCCGGAGATTATACAAGAAACTACCGAGAAGATCATCCAAATTCAACAACGGTTGAAAACCGCCCAAAGTCGACAAAAGAGCTACGCTGACATTAAAAGAAAAGATATAGAATTTGAAATTGGAGAGATGGTCATGCTTAAAGTTGCACCTTTGAAAGGCGTTGTTCGATTTGGTAAACGAGGGAAATTAAATCCAAGGTATATTGGACCATTCAAGATTATTGATCGTGTCGGACCAGTAGCTTACCGACTTGAATTACCTCAACAACTCGCGACTGTACATAACACTTTCCACGTCTCGAATTTGAAGAAATGTTTTGCTAAAGAAGATCTCACTATTCCGTTAGATGAAATCCAAATCAACGAAAAACTTCAATTCATCGAAGAACCCGTCGAAATAATGGATCGTGAGGTTAAAAGACTTAAGCAAAACAAGATACCAATTGTTAAGGTTCGATGGAATGCTCGTAGAGGACCCGAGTTCACCTGGGAGCGTGAAGATCAGATGAAGAAGAAATACCCGCATCTATTTCCAGAAGATTCGTCAACACCTTCAACAGCTTAAAATTTCGGGACGAAATTTATTTAACGGGTAGGTACTGTAGTGACCCGAACTTTTCCATGTTTATATATATTAATTGAGATTGATATTTACATGATTAAATGTTTCCAACATGTTAAGCAATCAAACTTGTTAAGACTTGATTAATTGAAATATGTTTCATATAGACAATTGACCACCCAAGTTGACCGGTGATTCACGAACGTTAAAACTTGTAAAAACTATACGATGACATATATATGGTTATATATATAGTTAAAATGTTTTTATTATAAGTATGTATCTCATTAGGTATTTTAACAATGAGTTATATACATAAAAATGAGACTATTAATTTAAGAAACTCGAAAACGATATATATAACGATTATCGTTATAACAACGTCTTACTAGGTACATATGAATCATATTAAGATATTGATACACTTGGTTAATTATGTTAAATGATAAGTAAATATATTATTAAGTGTATTAACAATGAAATACATATGTAAAAATAAGACTACTAACTTAATGATTTCGAAACGAGACATATATGTAACGATTATCGTTGTAACGACATTTAACTGTATATACATCATACTAAGATATATTATATATCATAATATCATGATAATATAATAATTTAACATCTCATTTGTTATAATAAACAATGGGTTAACAACATTCAACAAGATCGTTAACCTAAAGGTTTCAAAACAACATTTACATGTAATGACTAACGATGACTTAACGACTCAGTTAAAATGTATATACATGTAGTGTTTTAATATGTATTCATACACTTTTGAAAGACTTCAAGACACTTATCAAAATACTTCTACTTAACAAAAATGCTTACAATTACATCCTCGTTCAGTTTCATCAACAATTCTACTCGTATGCACCCGTATTCGTACTCGTACAATACACAGCTTTTAGATGTATGTACTATTGGTATATACACTCCAATGATCAGCTCTTAGCAGCCCATGTGAGTCACCTAACACATGTGGGAACCATAATTTGGCAACTAGCATGAAATATCTCATAAAATTACAAAAATATGAGTAATCATTCATGACTTATTTACATGAAAACAAAATTACATATCCTTTATATCTAATCCATACACCAACGACCAAAAACACCTACAAACACTTTCATTCTTCAATTTTCTTCATCTAATTGATCTCTCTCAAGTTCTATCTTCAAGTTCTAAGTGTTCTTCATATATTTTACAAGTTCTAGTTACATAAAATCAAGAATACTTTCAAGTTTGCTAGCTCACTTCCAATCTTGTAAGGTGATCATCCAACCTCAAGAAATCTTTGTTTCTTACAGTAGGTTATCATTCTAATACAAGGTAATAATCATATTCAAACTTTGGTTCAATTTCTATAACTATAACAATCTTATTTCAAGTGATGATCTTACTTGAACTTGTTTTCGTGTCATGATTCTGCTTCAAGAACTTCGAGCCATCCAAGGATCCGTTGAAGCTAGATCCATTTTTCTCTTTTACAGTAGGATTATCCAAGGAACTTAAGGTAGTAATGATGTTCATAACATCATTCGATTCATACATATAAAGCTATCTTATTCGAAGGTTTAAACTTGTAATCACTAGAACATAGTTTAGTTAATTCTAAACTTGTTCGCAAACAAAAGTTAATCCTTCTAACTTGACTTTTAAAATCAACTAAACACATGTTATATATCTATATGATATGCTAACTTAATGATTTAAAACCTGGAAACACGAAAAACACCGTAAAACCGGATTTACGCCGTCGTAGTAACACCGCGGGCTGTTTTGGGTTATTTAATTAAAAACTATGATAAACTTTGATTTAAAAGTTTTTATTCTGAGAAAATGATTTTTATTATGAACATGAAACTATATCCAAAAATTATGGTTAAACTCAAAGTGGAAGTATGTTTTCTAAAATGGTCATCTAGACGTCGTTCTTTCGACTGAAATGACTACCTTTAAAAAACGACTTGTAACTTATTTTTCCGACTATAAACCTATACTTTTTCTGTTTAGATTCATAAAATAGAGTTCAATATGAAACCATAACAATTTGATTCACTCAAAACGGATTTAAAATGAAGAAGTTATGGGTAAAACAAGATTGGATAATTTTTCTCATTTTAGCTACGTGAAAATTGGTAACAAATCTATTCCAATCATAACTTAATCAACTTGTATTGTATATTATGTAATCTTGAGATACCATAGACACGTATACAATGTTTCGACCTATCATGTCGACACATCTATATATATTTCGGAACAACCATAGACACTCTATATGTGAATGTTGGAGTTAGCTATACAGGGTTGAGGTTGATTCCAAAATATATATAGTTTGAGTTGTGATCAATACTGAGATACGTATACACTGGGTCGTGGATTGATTCAAGATAATATTTATCGATTTATTTCTGTACATCTAACTGTGGACAACTAGTTGTAGGTTACTAACGAGGACAGATGACTTAATAAACTTAAAATATCAAAATATATTAAAAGTGTTGTAAATATATTTTGAACATACTTTGATATATATGTATATATTGTTATAGGTTCGTGAATCAACCAGTGGCCAAGTCTTACTTCCCGACGAAGTAAAAATCTGTGAAAGTGAGTTATAGTCCCACTTTTAAAATCTAATATTTTTGGGATGAGAATACATGCAGGTTTTATAAATGATTTACAAAATAGACACAAGTACGTAAAACTACATTCTATGGTTGAATTATCGAAATCGAATATGCCCCTTTTTATTAAGTCTGGTAATCTAAGAATTAGGGAACAGACACCCTAATTGACGTGAATCCTAAAGATAGATCTATTGGGCCTAACAAACCCCATCCAAAGTACCGGATGCTTTAGTACTTCGAAATTTATATCATATCCGAAGGGTGTCCCGGAATGATGGGGATATTCTTATATATGCATCTTGTTAATGTCGGTTACCAGGTGTTCACCATATGAATGATTTTTATCTCTATGTATGGGATGTGTATTGAAATATGAAATCTTGTGGTCTATTATTATTATGATTTGATATATATAGGTTAAACCTATAACTCACCAACATTTTTGTTGACGTTTTAAGCATGTTTATTCTCAGGTGATTATTAAGAGCTTCCGCTGTCGCATACTTAAATAAAGACGAGATTTGGAGTCCATGCTTGTATGATATTGTGTAAAAACTGCATTCAAGAAACTTATTTTGTTGTAACATATTTGTATTGTAAACCATTATGTAATGGTCGTGTGTAAACAGGATATTTTAGATTATCAGTATTTGATAATCTACGTAAAGTTTTTTAAAACCTTTATCTATGAAATAAAGGTTATGGTTTATTTTAAAAATGAATGCAGTCTTTGAAAAACGTCTCATATAGAGGTCAAAACCTCGCAACGAAATCAATTAATATGGAACGTTTTTAATCAATAAGAACGGGTCATTTCACATCTGGTGTCTGGCAGCAAGTTGGCAAGTTGCAACATTTACATCCGAGCATGCTTTGGCCTCCTTTCACTTTAGGTGCAAAGTTAATCACTTTACACCTAAAATTAGGGCTGTGATCATGCCATTACAAGGTGGAAAGCATGGCTAGTTGGTAAACAAGATGATTACTTGTCATGATGAAGATTCCTAGCTAGTTGTCATGGTGTTCTTGTTTTCTCCTATATATAGAACTCATTGTATGCAATTGTAACATACCAAATACAGATTCTCAGTAATAAACACTCTCTAGTTGGTCCGTGGACTAAAGCAATCACACCGATTGCATATAACCACGTTATATCTTGTGTCGTTCTTACATTTACGCATTTATTATCTTTCGTTCATTAAGTGGGTTTGAGTGATCTTGATAGAATCACTACTCGGATAGTAGTCTTGTAGAATTACTAGCGTTGTTTGGGTCCTAATATCCTAACAACTGGTATCAGAGCACAAGGTTTCGTTAAGGGAACGATGGCGGAAGATGGGAAGTTTAGAATCGACCGATTCGATGGGAGAGACTTTGGCTTTTGGAAGATGCAAATTGAAGATTACTTGTATCAAAAGAAGCTACACCAACCCTTGTTAGAGACCAAGCCCGAAAGCATGGACGATGCCGATTGGACGCTTTTGGATCGTCAAGCTTTGGGTGCTATTCGTCTTTCACTTGCTAAGAACGTTGCATACAACGTTGTGAATGAGAAGACGACGTTTGCTTGCTTGAAAGCACTCTCTAACATGTATGAGAAACCTACAGCTGCAAATAAGGTATTTCTCATGCGTCAATTGTTTAATACTAAGATGAAGGAAGGTACGAGTGCAACGGATCATATCAATGAATTTAATAATATCGTTTCTAGACTTGAATCGGTAGAGATTAAGTTTGATGATGAACTAAAAGCACTTATCTTGCTTTCATCATTACCGGAAAGTTGGTCGGGTACGGTTACCGCGGTTAGTAGCTCTACGGGAACTACTAAGCTAGCGTTTGAAGCTATAAGGGATTTGATTCTTGGTGAAGATACTCGTAGAAGAAACTCGGGAGAATCGACATCCGGTTCTTTGTTAAGTACCGACAACCGTGGTAGAAAATTTGAACGCGGTGAGAAGAAGGGTAGGAAGAAGTCTAAGAAGAGGAATTCATTGAAGGATAGAAGTGAAGTTACTTGTTGGGGTTGCAATCAAAAGGGGCACTTTCAAAGGAATTGCAAAAATGGTTTCGCGAAAGGTGTAAACTTAGCCGAAGGGGAAAGTGATGATGCACTTTTGTGTAGTGTTGAAAATTCTATGGAGTCTTGGATTTTGGATTCGGGAGCTTCATTTCATGCTACTCATATCAAAAGCATGATGAAGAATTTTCGTTCATATCAAGGCAAGGTGAGATTGGCGGACAACAAGCAACTCAACATAGAGGGAATTGAAGATGTTGTTTTGAAGACTACTCTTGGTTCTAATTGGACTTTGAAGAACGTAAGGTACATTCCTAAATTGAAAAGGAAACTTATTTCGGTTGGTCAATTAGATGATGAAGGTAACGCAGTTACTTTTGAAAACCGCCAATGGAAGGTGGTTAAGGGTAGTAGTATTGTGGCTCGTGGACATAAAAGGGGAACTCTTTATATGGTTGAAGTGTTTGATGAAGACACGGTGGTTGCTACGATTAATGTTGTGTCCGAATCAACTCTATTGCACCGAAGACTCGGGCATATGAGTGAGAAGGGTATGAAGATGCTTGTTTCGAGTGGGAGAATTCCGGATTTGAAGAAGGTAGAACTTAGGTTTTGCGAACCATGTGTTTATGGGAAGCAAAAGAAGGTGACTTTTGGGAAATCAGGGAATGCACCTAAGTTGGAAAAATTGGAGCTCGTTCATACGGATGTGTTTGGTCCAACTAATGTAGAATCACATGGAGGTTCTCGTTATTATGTCACCTTCATTGACGACTCCACTCGAAAGGTATGGGTTTATTTTCTTAAAGCTAAATCCGATGTATTTAATACTTTTGTGAAGTGGAAAGTTATGGTAGAAAATGAAACTAACTTGAAAGTCAAGAGCTTGAAGTCGGATAATGGAGGGGAATATGGTAGTCTTGAGTTTAAAGACCATTGTGAAAAGCTCGGTATTAGAATGTTGAAAACGGTACCGGAAACACCGCAACACAATGGGGTCGCCGAACGTATGAATCGTACGTTAAATGAAAGGGCTAAGAGTATGAGACTACATGCCGGTTTGCCTAAAATGTTTTGGGCGGATACGGTTAACACGGCGGCTTATTTGATAATTAGGGGACCCTCAACACCGTTGGGTTTCCAAATTCCCGAGGAAGAATGGCAAGGTAAGAAGGTGAGTTATGGTCACCTTAGGATCTTTGGGTATAATGCATATGTGAAGACCAAAGATGCGGATAAAGACAAGCTTGAAGCTAAGTCAAAGAAGTGTATTTTCATAGGCTACGGGTCGGATGAAATGGGTTATCGTTGTTGGGACAACGAGGCTAGAAAAGTAATTCGTTCGCGAGATGTTACTTTTGATGAAGATTCGGTCTATGGCAAACCGGAAACGGGGAGTCCTAAACCGAGTCAAGTTACTTTTGACGATGTTTCTATTGATGATCTTGCAGGTTCTAGTGGGAGTACGGGGAACAATGAATTGCCAAATAACGGTGAGGCGTCGGGAAATGCTAATGATGGGGATGATTCGGAAAGCGGTGATGATTCCGAACATAGTGCGAGTTCTAGTGATGAGGAGGTTACAAATGAAACCGGTCCAACCATTTCGGTTAATCCTACACTAAAACGCTCGACTAGAGTGCCTAAACCTAATCCTAGGTATTCTCCATCAGCAAACTACTTGCTCTATACCGAGAATGGTGAACCCGAAAGTTACTTTGAGGCAAGAAAAACAAAAGAATCCATACAATGGGAACTTGCCATGAAAGAAGAGATGGGATCACTTGAGAAGAATAAGACTTGGTCACTAGTGAAGTTACCTCATGATAAAAGGGCATTGCAAAGCAAATGGGTATATAGAATCAAGAATGAGATGGATGGCAAGAAAAGGTACAAGGCTCGTTTGGTAGTCAAAGGCTTTCAACAAAAGGAAGGGGTTGACTACAAAGAGATATTTTCACCGGTAGTTAAAATGACTACTATCCGTTTGGTACTTTCTATGGTTGCATCCGAAGACTTACATCTAGAGCAACTAGATGTGAAGACTGCATTCTTGCATGGTGATCTTGTTGAAGAGATCTACATGAGGCAACCCGAGGGCTTTGAGGTAAAGGGTAAAGAGAAGTGGGTTTGTAAGCTAAAGAAAAGTTTGTATGGATTGAAGCAAGCACCTCGGCAATGGTACTTGAAGTTTGATGATTTTATGAAGAAGATTGGTTTCTTAAGATGTGAAGTGGATCACTGTTGCTACTTGAAGAAATTCAAGTCTTCATATATAATCTTATTGTTGTATGTTGATGACATGTTACTTGCAGGTTCAAACATGTCCGAAATTAACAAGTTGAAGGGATTACTTTCCCGAGAATTCGAGATGAAAGATCTTGGCGGTGCTAGGCAAATACTTGGCATGAGTATTGTGCGTGATCGTTTGAAGGGTACTCTATACTTGTCTCAATCCAAATATATTGAGAAAGTAGTAGAGAGGTTCAACATGGAAGATTCAAAGGCCCGTTCTATGCCTTTGGGAAGCACCTTAAAGTTATCGAAAAGTCAATCACCAAAGACGGAAAGAGACAAGAAGGATATGGAAAAGGTTCCATATGCATCGGCAGTGGGTAGTATTATGTATGCCATGGTTTGTACAAGACCCGATATTGCTCAAGCAGTGGGAGTTGTAAGTCGATATATGTCTAATCCGAGAAAAGAGCATTGGGAAGCGGTCAAATGGTTGCTTCGTTATTTGAAAGGTACTTCTAATATGGGATTGTGTTTCTCCAAAAACAATCTCATACTTAGAGGTTATGCGGATGCTAATTTGGGTGGATGTGATGATTCGGGGAAAAGCACTACGGGTTATGTTTTCACAATGGGGAAGACGGCAATTAGTTGGTTATCTCGATTGCAAAAGAGTGTTGCTTTGTCAACCACCGAAGCCGAATACATGGCTATTGCAGAAGCTTCTAAAGAGCTAGTGTGGTTGAAGAACTTCTTAGGTGAGTTGGGTAAAAGACAAGACTATTGCGTCTTGTATTGTGATAATCAAAGTGCGGTTCATCTTGGGAAGAATCCAGTGTTTCATAGTCAAACGAAACACATCAAGATAAGGTATCATTTTATTCGACAACATATAAATGATCGCACTTTATTCTTGGAGAAAATCCTTGGTAAGAAGAATCCTGCCGATATGTTTACTAAGGTGGTTACGACGGAGAAATTGAGGTTTTGCATTACCTCAATTGGTCTTCTCATGAATTGATGAGAGAAGACCCCAGCTAGAGATGTGAATGGTGTTACAAGTTTAACAAGTAATATTGAAGACCTTTTATCGAAAGTCTACTCATCCGAAGAATGTGTTGAGCGTGCGTGTCCCAAATGGTATTTGGCGGTAATCGAAGGTGGTTTAATGTTCTTGGTTAATTCATTGATATGATTGGAGTTTTGTTCAAAGTCTCCAAGTGGGAGATTTGTTAGATTATGGAGACATTTATACAAAACGAGAAAAAAAAAAAAACTGTTCCAATCTAGATTTATTCTTGCAATTTGCCAGAACATGTTTTTCGCTTCACGTTCATCTAAGCGAGCAATTTTGAAAATAGAATCAGTTTCAACACCCATTGTAGTGCAAACTTTTTCCTTGCGTGATGTGAGTAACAACTTGAAACCTTTTGGCAAAGGAGTCGTTAACCCGATATCTTTGAGGTCCATCTCCTCCCAAAGATCATCTAGTATAACCAGTATCTTCTTGCTACCATATTCTGAAATCCCTTCAAACTTCTTACGAAGACTCTCAGCCCTTGTATATTTATCCTTTTCAGTTAGAGGCTGACCAATGTACTCTGCTACAGCATTTGTATATTTATTTGATTTTTGTTTTCCCCAATAACCACCTTCAGAACCCAATCAAACATTCTCCTATCCACCGCAACCTTTTTCAATTGTTCCATCATCGTGGTCTTCCCTATACCACCCATCCCACACAGAGCCATCATTTGGCTCTTATTATTTGATTCAAGGGCTTTCAATGCATCATCGAATATCAACTCTCTACTCGTCTTGATTACATTTTGTGTATCAGTATCATTAGCAACTGGATCAGAGGTATAAGGAATTGTTGAGCGAACTTTACCAAGAGGCCTTTGTTCATCACTCCATTTGACTTCAGATCTTTGTTTCTTGAGTTTTTCAATAGCTTCGAGGATGTCAGATGATCGTTTACCTGCTCTGTATCTCGCCTTTATGTTGAAGCATCCAGTTCCACCAGTTGGAACATTTCCTACTTTTTCATATATTTTTTCTACTTCTGTCAACCATGTTAAACTGCATACAATAAGTTAAACTGCATACACAGTCGACCGAGTGTGTCCACACACTCGACCGACTGTGTGACACAGTCGACCGACTGTCTTACACAGTCGACCGAATGTGTCTGGGTTGCAGTATATATACGGGTTTTGGCCTACATTGTTAGGTTACACTCTTAATCAACCCTAATCGACTGATCTCGTTTCCTCTCGATACCTAACACCAAATACCACCGAAATACTACGTTTAGGCTTCGTTCTAATCTAGATTCACCTCTAGGTTTGACCAATACGAATCCAACACGACCCATATCTCGGTTTAGTCGTCTCTAGTGAATTCCGCCTCTAGTCAAGATCATAAGCAACCTAAGATCCGTACAAACAACGTCTACAGTTTGGGTCTCAATTGCCAGGTATATATCTAAAACACATAATAATTAAGTTGTTTGCTTCTTGATTACGAGCCTTCTCTTTTGTCTTAGTGTTGGTTTATTACGTTTTGTTTGTTTGTTTCGCAGTGTTTTGTTGTTGTTTGGTTTAATTCAGTTTTTTGTTTTGTTTCATGGTTTTAGAGTTGAGCTTGGTTTGTTGGCTCAGCGCCTTAAGGTTGTCTATTTTCTTAGGGTCTTCATTGATTTGATAAAGGGTCCCTAGTAATATACACTTGCTATTTTTTGCAAAAAATAAAAAATAAAACAAAAATTATCCATTAATTCGTAAAGATCGGACCATTAACAGTAATGTGAAGCCCAATTGTATTGGCGGGTTTGTTTAATGTTATTGGACCGATTGATGAAACCTTATTCTAGGCCTAATTGCGTGTGACTTCATATCCTCACATTCATCTGCTTTCCAATTTAAGCATAAATCATACTCAACAGTTAATGTACAGTTAGCAACATTACCAGTTAATGTGCAGTTAGCAACATTACCAGATTCCTATTCTTTAAACAAACTTAGAAATTCCCGCTAAATCTAATCTTTCAGTAATCTAAAAACCAACCCATGCTAGCCAATATTAACTCACGGATACGTTTTTGCACTAATGTTCATCATCTCCTGTGTTAGATTATGGAGACATTTATACAAAACGAGGAAAAAAAAAAAAACTGTTCCAACACTTGCACGGATTTTGCAGATTTCGGGAAGCGTGAAGCAGTCAAATGCGGCGCATCTTGACATGGATGCGGCGCATTCATAGAGCAAAATAGTCCGAGAGTTATTGATGCGGAGCATTGAGCTGATATGGCGCATCAGGGGTCAGATGCGGCGCATCACCATCTCGATGCGGCGCATCACCATCTCGATGCGGCGCATCGAGTGCTGGTACATGAATCTGGAACGTGAAAAGCAAGTGATGCGGCGCATCACACATCAGATGCGGCGCATCTGGTGTCTGGCAGCAAGTTGGCAAGTTGCAACATTTACATCCGAGCATGCTTTGGCCTCCTTTCACTTTAGGTGCAAAGTTAATCACTTTACACCTAAAATTAGGGCTGTGATCATGCCATTACAAGGTGGAAAGCATGGCTAGTTGGTAAACAAGATGATTACTTGTCATGATGAAGATTCCTAGCTAGTTGTCATGGTGTTCTTGTTTTCTCCTATATATAGAACTCATTGTATGCAATTGTAACATACCAAATACAGATTCTCAGTAATAAACACTCTCTAGTTGGTCCGTGGACTAAAGCAATCACACCGATTGCATATAACCACGTTATATCTTGTGTCGTTCTTACATTTACGCATTTATTATCTTTCGTTCATTAAGTGGGTTTGAGTGATCTTGATAGAATCACTACTCGGCTAGTAGTCTTGTAGAATTACTAGCGTTGTTTGGGTCCTAATATCCTAACATCTTGTATACGTGATGAAAGTGGGACGAGAAATGTATCATTCAACTGCAGTTCCTGCAAGTCCGAACTCATTAAACGCAAAACAGCGAGAAATAAGGTTTCGACTAACTCTACAACAACCCAACATGTTGAATAAGTTTTTATGCCAAGAAATTGGAAATTAATTTGTTCTTGGGCCAGATGCTTTAACATTGTGCCTAGCTCCCAATTCTGGAAAGCATATGTTATAAGATGACACCGTTCATTACCACATAAAATAAATAAAAAATTAACAAGCACAATAGGGTATAAGTTTCTACCTCCAGTATTTTTCTTTTTTTTCGAAACAAACCCAAGCGTTATGATCATACCTTTGAGACTGTTAAAATCACACAAATTCCGATTAACAACGAATTAAGGATCTTATTCAACTTACCCTAACTTATATTGTTTTTCCTTACCTCCGAATTAGGGATTATATTCTACTTACCCTAATTTCTATTATTTTTCTTACCTTTAAATTGATTGGTATATTTTTGGCGTTATTCATCTTTCTAGATTCCAAAATGACGTTCCAGAAGAAAATGAATAAACAAATATGTAAAAACTGATAAATATTACAAAGGGCATCGTTGGAACTTATAAAAGTAAATAAACATAAATGAATTTATTTTACTCAACCAAATACCTTTTTTTGTTTATTGGTGATTATAAATGAGTTGATGTCTTGTTCCCCTAAATCAATCAAGCCTTCATTTGTTTCTATTACTTTTAGCTCTGGAACAGCAATAAACCCGTTGGTGAAAACTGATATTTCAGGGCATTGTTTGATCACCAACCTACTCAATGATGGCAACAGAAATTCCTTCTGCCCTCGGCAAAATCCATCCAACCACCCAAGATGTTCAAGTTTTAAGGACTTTAGACAAGGTAACAACACTTTTCTCTCAGAGTCATCATCATCAACATCTACCTTAATAATTACCCACATATCTCTACAATGTGCGACATGTAGCTCTTGGAGTTGCATTAGACTACCAACCATCGAAGTTGTAATTACATGTCGTAAATGTTTGCAGTTATGAATAGAAAGTCTCGTCAGGTTCGGTAAATCCAGCTGTCTCCACTGATTGCTCTTCCATAAATATTCCAACCAGCTCAGATCTTCTAAGACCACATCTCTTAGTTTTGGAAGTTTCACAACACTAGTTTGTGATTCGTTGTTAAATTCACTATCTTAACCAAATACCTTTTGTTTATTGGTAATTATATAGGAGTTGATGTCTTGTTCCCCTATATCAATCAAGCCTTCATTTGTCTCTATTACTTTTAGCTCTGTAGCAGCCACAAACCCCTTGGTGAAAACTGATAGATCCGGACATTCTTTGATTACCAAGGTAGTCAATGATGGCAACAAAAACTCCTTCTCCCATAAGCAAAATCCTTTTATACGTGGAAGATGTTCAAGTTTTAAAGACTTTAGACAAGGTAACACTTTTCTCTCAGAGTCATCATCTTCCATGACAATTTGCCACATTGCACAGCAATGTGTTACCTGCAGCTCTTGGAGTTGCATGAAACTACCAACCATCGAAGTTGTAAATACACGTATTAATCTATCGCAATTATGAATAGAAAGTCTTGTCAGGTTCGGTAGCTCCAGCTGTCTCCACTGATTGCTCTGCCATAGATATTCCAACCAGCTTAGCTCTTCTAAGACCACCTCTCTTAGTTTTGGAAGTTTCACAACACTAGTTTGTGATTCGTTGTTAAATTCACTATCTGTCACTTCCAATGCTACTTCAAAAATATTCTTTGGCCAAATACACCTCTTTACATGAATCTTTTCAAGATTTTGTAGTTGTTGCAACTCGTTGAATGCAACGATCACTTTGCTATCTGAGTTTTCCACATTTATCTCTTTAATATCTTGTAAAGAGCGAGGTTTCTCATCATTTGAAATTGTAGGGCTCGGGGATGTGATCTGCACAAACATGTATATAATAAAAATGATTATTAAAGAAAGATGGAACAATTTAATTTCATAGTTACATAATGCATGATGAATAAAACTGTACCCGAGGTAAAGCAGCAGCCGTCATAAAGAAGTTATAATGTTCAGGAGTCAATTTACCAAAGATTGGATGTTTCACGTAGTTGAGCCTCGGAGCTATTGACTTACTACGTGTGAAAGCCGTCATTTTGGGGCATCGTTCAATGTAAACATCATTCAGAAGTGGCCATTGGAATTCTTTTATCCCTATGAAGAAACCTTCAAGGTTTGACAGAGAGAGCAGTTCAATTACTTCCAGACATGGAAACACCACAACCTCCTTATTAGGTCTTGTAGTTTGCTCTCTTTCTTCTTCTTCTTCTTCTTCTTCTTCTTCTTCTTCTTCTTCTTCTTCTTCTTCTTCTTTCCTCACAATCACTTTCAACGCCTTGCAACATTTTATTCTTATCTCTTTGAGCTTCTTAAGGCTTTCAAGTGTGGAAAATGTGAATATATATTCCAAACTGTCACATTTATTGATATGCAACGTCTTGAGGTTTGATAGTTTATGAGCAGCAGTAATGTTTCCATGTCTCGGAATTGAAACAGACGTATCGGTATGGTCAGAGATAGTACTTCTATGACACCCATTGTCGTTGTCTACTGTAGTCGCAAATACCTCTTTCATTGACTTGCAGTCTTGTATCATCATCACTTCAACCTTTATCTTTTGCCCTGTTGTATAAGATGGAATCACACTTGACAAAGAATGACATTCCTCTATGCGTATCTCTCGAGAGTATAGACATAAGGACCAGTAAATGAAACCCACTTGTGGAACCTGTAACTAAAATATGCTAATTAGATTAATAAAGCTTAACTAATGGTTAACATGATAATTAATCAAGGTTTTGGTTTTATTAAAACGATGTAGGACCAACTCAATGAAGTTATTAAATTAAAGATATAGGATTTTATAATGGTCAAGTTTTAATGTATTGATGAACATTATGAGTTTAATTTTTTTCAATTATATAAATAAACATTTAATGATGGCATCTATGATACTAAAAAGTACTACATCCGTCCCAAATCTATAGTCTAGTATTCCATTTTGAGATGTCCCAAATTAATTGTCCACTTCCATAAATAGAAAAGAATAAGAAGATTAAGTTCTATTATGCCCTTAGGTATGTGGATAGGATTAAATGAGAAAAAAAAAAGTAAGGGATAAAACTAGAAAGTTGACAGAAAAGTACATGTGTCAGGTATTTTTTTTCTTAAACTGTGTGTTTTTGTCTTGGGACAATAGATTTGGGACGGACGGAGTAACACACTACGTACCGTGAGCTGACCAATCAAGTTTTTGCTAACGACAACCCTTAGGGTTGTCATTAAGAATTAAATCATTGCAAAAATTGGTGGTACAAGGAGTAATTATTTTCACGGAGGTGATTAATTTTTATCAAAGTACAAGATTTATTGCATGTCCTAATCTCTTAATGAAAACCCTTACGGTTGTCATTAGCATTTCCCTTAATCATTTAGGCCTATATGATATCTTTGTCATGCTTAATAATGACATACATAATACCTAAAAAAGTAACACACTGTGTACCTTAAGGTGATCATGAATGAAATTAGTTGCACCCTCAGCACCACCACCACCAACATGCTTAAGATTTGGAAGGCTACGAAGAGTGACTAAATCAAGATGAGGGAACAAAGTGGTGGGAGTTAGGCTATGAGTTGTAGATGATGTCATCTTTTCATTTTCATCTTCTTTATCATCATGATCATCTCGGTTTGAAACAATTTCTTCTATACCATCACAATTCAAAATTGAGACTTTCTTCAAGTTGGAAAGCAGTGTCACCATGATAGGTGAAAACAAGTAATTAACCCTATAACAATATTGCAAATATATGGTTGTGATGTTATGGAATAAAGATTGTGGGTGTTGGATTTGACACATAAAATATTCATTCCAATTACACTTCCACACATGAGTCATCCGTCTCATACCAAACAAATTTAATTCGCAAGGTAGTTGATTGGGGTTATAAGCTGTTATCAAGTCTCTAATACTTTGAGTACTCTTCATGTCAAACACCGCTTTCACATCATAGTTATAGAATCTAATGTAAGAGAGATGATGGGAAGTGTGTAAGAGAGATGATGGGATTGCAAATTCAGGAACAGTCTGCATAAAAGGATTCACCCATCCAATATAAATAACTTGATATATTTTAACATTTGACTTTGATTTTGCAAAACCACCAGGAAGATCACATAAACAGAATGATCACATTAGAAAAAATAAATAAATAAATAAATAAAACTTTAAAAACTTGACCAAAAATTTAAAACGAACCACAGTGATTATGTGTGTAATAAAGTTTAAATTTTAAGATAATTGGTTTAATATTTCTTCAAAGACAAGATTCTTAAGATTAAAAAAGTCATGGCATCAGATGTCGAAAAATGTAGTTAAAAGAAAACAAAAGCAGATGTCATTTAACTGTAGCGTCCATATACTTAATTAGGTCTCCTCCTCCTCCTCCTCCTCCTCCTCTTCTTCTTATTATTATTATTATTATTATTATTATTATTATTATTATTATTATTATTATTATTATATTATGTTTAGAGAAAAAAATAAACTATGGTTCCTTGGTAAAACAAGGAAAAAGTGCGCCCATATAAAAAATTCTATTACCAATTACCAATTCACATTAACTAACGAACCAAAGTTGATTGTATAGAATTCGACAGCAATACCTGTTGTTTATTGGTATCTCTGAAATGGTAATTGCTAATTCCGATGATTTTAAGTGCTCCCATATCAAAATAGATGGTGGTAGGTGTGAGTATACTTCTAAAATTCTCACAGTTCTTAACTCTTAATGATTGTACGCCTTGAAAATCACGGATGATGATACCAGAACCAGAATTATTATCATCTCCTCCTTTTATCCTCCACACCTCTCTTAAATTCCATAAATCATCAACTAAAATACTTCTTAAGCTGCTGTTGCTGCTGCTGTTACCAACATATCCGGCCTGCAGGTCTATGTTGAATAACACTTCAATGGAATCACAGTACCCAACTACAAGAGTTTCTAAATGAGTGAGTAATCGCATTGGATTCCTTGGAAAAAGATTCACCATGTTATCACAACTAATCACTTCAATCTCTCTCAACATGGAAATATAGTCAACTTCCTCCAAACTACTAGCAGTTTCACACCATATCTCCATTACCAATACTTCCCTGCAAGTCTATGTTGAATAACACTTCAATGGAACTACAATATCTAACATCAAGAGTTTGTAAATGAGTGAGTAATCGCATTGGATTCCTTGGAAAAAGATTCACCATGTTATCACAACTAATCACTTCAATCTCTCTCAACATGGAAATATTCCAAACTTCCTCCAAACTACCCGTAGTAGTAATACCACACCATATCTCCTTCAAATCCATCATATGATTGATTATCAATCTCTCCAACTTTGGAATCAGAACCTACACAATAATGATAAACCCTTGTGATATCCATAAATAGATACATATACATATATAGATCCAAATGAAAAACTATAACTTGATACTAACTTCATCAATATGACGAGTTGGATTTTGTCAATACAAATCATATGTAACTTCTAGTATTAGGTTAATATTAATAGTAATACAAATATAATAATTAATGTTAGTTTTTACCTCTGTTTTCAGGAGTAGTTGCGTTGTCGCAGAAATTTCAGTAGCATTTTCAGAAAAAATACTAGTCACATTTGGAAGGCTAGACATATTTAACTCCATAAGTTGGGGAAGATCTATAGAGACTTGGTAACCACCACACAAACTTACAAACCTTGGTAATTTCTCCAATTTCAAAAGCTTTAGCTTTTGAAACTTAATCGCGTTATTAGCTCCACTACTCTCACCATTTACAAGTGATTCAAGAAGAGGACACTCTGATACTGTTAGGCTCTCCAATTTCATCAGACTACTTACCACATTAACTGTGAAGATGCTTGTCAAGTCAGCACATTTATAAACTTCAAGGAGCTTTAAATTGCAAAAGGAATGTTGAGAAGGATGCTTCGAAATATCTTCAAGACAACTCATTCCATTCACACTTAATTCAAGTTCCTCTGTTCTCTCAAACAGCTCATTTATTTTGCATTCTAGAATCTCTTCACAGCTAACAACAAGTTTTAATGCTTTTTCAAAAGTGAACTTTTTAATTTGAGCACCCATAGATATCCTAAACCTTTCAAGTTTCTTAAAGGACACATTCTTCGGCTGCAGAATATTTCTGAAGAATTCTAATTCTAATGTAATGAGGTTACATGAAACCATCTTGAGCCCTTCACAACTATCTTCTGTAAACCTAACAGGGTTTCCAGGTTGATTTCTGATATAGAGCTCTGCAAGTTTGTCTAAACTTTGAAAGACGCCATCATCAACACGAAGGTTAACACATCCGGTCAAATCTAGTAACTTCAGCCTTTTTAGATTCCCTATGGCAGATGGTAGATTCGAGATGCCACAAAAAGCCAAACTGAGTACTTCCAAATTAATAAGATCTCCGAGGAAAGAGATATCGCCCAACAATTTGCATGAATCAAGACATAACGTTCGAAGGGTAGTTAAGCGCCGCGGAAGCAACGGTTTATATATACCCTCATAAGCCACCACTCGAAGTTTCTCCATTCTTGTATAAAAATCTTCTGGAGACTTGCTTACCTCCCCTCTGCCCATTAGGCTCAGAAGTGCAAGGTTCGGGTGATTAAAATCTGCAGGAAGCTCAACCATACCTCGGCACTTTAATAATAATCTTTCGTACGAATCTTTTCTAAGTTGATCTGAGATATTATCATCGTTAACAAGCGAAGCTTGCTTAACATTTGAAAAATTGCTTAAAACAAAATCACGTACGAGATCATGAATCTTGACACATCCTCTGGTATCACTTTCAATCAACAAGTTTGAACTTATGAGATTACCAACACAAGCTTTCACCCGACGTCTTGCTTTTGAAATACTGTTCAAATTATTAAACAGCTTCAACCCCCATCCATACCTCGTCAAGTCCTCTATACGAATATTATGGTCATCAGGGAACAAACCACTAAGAAGAAAAATTGCCTTCTCATCATCATCTTTGAGATTGTTGTAGCTAATCACAAAAATATCTTTAAGGTAATGAGAACTTTCGTCCCGGATACGATCAAGTGCATTTTCCCATGTTTCCTTATCTTCATCATCTTTAAGAGTAGAGGCAATGGTTTTTATGGCCATGGGCAAACCATCACATTTCTTTAAAATATCCTCACCGATCCTAAAGAGGTCGCGATCACGATCTGGATTTATTCTTGCAATTTGCCAGAACATGTTTTTCGCTTCACGTTCATCTAAGCGAGCAATTTTGAAAATAGAATCAGTTTCGACACCCATTGTAGTGCAAACTTTTTCCTTGCGTGATGTGAGTAACAATTTAAAACCTTTTGGCAAGGGAGTCGTTAACCCAATATCTTTGAGGTCCATCTCCTCCCAAAGATCATCTAGTATAACCAGTATCTTCTTTTTACCATCTTCTGAAATCCCTTCAAACTTCTTACGAAGACGCTCAGCCCTCGTATATTTATCTTTTTCAGTTAGAGGCTGACCAATGTACTCTGCTACAGCATCTTGTATATTTATTTGATTTTTGTTTTCCCCGATAACCACCTTCAGCACCCAATCAAACATTCTCCTATCCTCCGCAACCTTTTTCAGTTGTTCCATCATCGTGGTCTTCCCTATACCACCCATCCCACACAGAGCTATCATTTGGCACTTATTATTTGGTTCGAGGGCTTTCAATGCATCATCGAACATCAACTCTCTACTCGTCTTGATAACATTTTGTGTATCAATATCATTAGCAACTGGATCAGAGGCATAAGGAATTGTTGAGCGAACTTTACCAAGAGGCCTTTGTTCATCACTCCATATGATTTCAGATCTTTGTTTCTTGAGACGATCAATATCCTTGAGGATGTCAGATGACCGTTTACCTGCTGTGTATCTCGCCTTTATGTTGAAGCAACCAGTTCCACCAGTTGGAACATTTCTTACTTTTTCATATATTTTTTTTACTTCTGTCAACCATGTTGGTACATATTCAGGTACCCTAAGATTGTTTGCAACATTCGTCTCCTCCTTTGTCTTCATATCACGAGCCATGGCATTCAATTCCTCGATATTTGTATGCATCTCATTAACATTCTGTGTGGAGGAAACCACATAGCCTACGTGTCGCTTAATGACTCCCATTATAGAATCAACAACGGGTGTGACAACTGGAGCCACAACATCCATTTTTTCCAATTATGTATCTGTAATTTATACAAACAAACGATGGAGTAAAAGTCGATACTTACAAAAAGGATCGGATAGTGAGATATACATATCATCATTACTACAAAACCAGCAACTCATGTACAGTGCTACTTAAAATTGTAGGATTAATTAAATGAAAGTTTACACATGTTAATATTCTAATTTAGTTTTCATATTTTTTAAATTATTGATTCTAGTTGTAGACCGATGCACACTCCATCATCTACAAGTTCCTTACGGTCCAAATATATTTATGATCATAGTCTGATTTGTATAAATGTTTTAGTTAAATCTCAGATTTTCATCAAGGACGAATAAATGAGTTGAAATATGTATAATATATAGCAACATCTACCCATTAAAAAAGTCCAAGAACCATAAGTAACCTTAAATTGTGAGAATAGAACTAATATATATAGAGCAGCACAGGTGATAATCACAAACATGATTTTACAGAGTCCACTACACATTTAAACATTTTATGCATCAAGTATAATAAGTATTTTATTACACAATTTTGAATTATGAAATCAAAATCAAGTTGTAAATCTAATTGCCCTAGTATAGAAAAATAAAGCATAAATTGATGTCAGCAACAGAAAATATATAAAAATAAAATATGTCATTACCTGTTTTAGTGTTGAGGAAGAGAAATATGAGATGAAATTTTTTGTAACGGAAGTACAAGATGAGAACCAGTGTAAAGGCAATCATTTAAGAAGAGAAAAGTGGGTTTAAAAAGAAAAAAAGGGGCCCCACTAATAATTCAATAACAGTGCTCGCAAAGACCAAATCGCTATTGAGATTAGCATCGTGCAACAGTAATAATGTTAAGATTGTTTCTAACCCGCCTGTGACATCACAGGCAGATTTGTACTTTTTGGCTCAAAAAGTGCATATGCATGTGACATGACAGTGTCAAATTTTGACCCCCAATAACCTTAAATGTCAAATGTCAGTGTCAAATTCAGTAGGGTCCACCAGTTTTTATTTTTATTTTTTTCAAATGAATAAAAATGGTAAATTAATACAACAAAATAAAATAAATTACATTAAAATGGTAAATAAATACAACAAAATAAAATAAATTACATTAATAAAAAAAAATACATAATTAATTTTTGATAAGAATTTAAAAGTACATAGATTGACGATTACATAGATTAAAAAAAAAAACTAATTCGCATTGCGAAAAGTCGGTGGAAGGTTCCAAATATGCTCGACTAAATCCTCGGTGAGTTGGTTGTGCAGATCTCGATCCCTTATTTCTCTTGCGATGATATCTCGATCCCGTCCTCTGTTTCGTATACGTTCCATACCATTTTCCATTTCTTCGGTAGTGAATCTTTCTTCCCATTTGGAAAGTGCAAAGCCGTTATCTTCAAGTATCATGTTATGTAATATGAGACAACATTCCACCACTCTTCGCATCATGTTAACGCTCATACTTCGTGAAGCTATGCGTATAATATGAAAACGACTTTGAAGAACCCCAAACGCCCTCTCTACATCCTTTCGGGCACTAGCTTGAAATCTTGTAAACGTTCTTGAGTTTATCAAATATAGGTGATTGGTTCAAAACGTTGATATCATTGTTGGAACCCGCCATCCCAAAAAAAGCATGTCAAATCCACAAGTCATAAGAAGCAACAACTTCAAGCATAAGGGTTCATTTCTTGTGATCACCCCTAGTGTATTGTCCTTTTAAAGCAACAGGACAATTCCTCCACTCCCAGTGCATACAATCTATACTCCCGAGCATACCCCTAAACCCATGTCTCTCCTCGTGAGCACTATATAATCTAGCAACATCGTGTGCATTCGGAGATCGCATGTATTCCTTTTTGTACAATGTAATAATACACATACAAAAGTAATCTAGACATAGTATTGATGTTTGCTCACTCATTTGCAAATATTCATCCCACATATCGGGAGCGGTGCCATACGCCAATTGACGTATAGTCGACGTACATTTTTGTAAAGTAGTAAATGTAGGCCTACCGATAGCATCAAATCGTTGAGAAAAGTAAGTAAAATATTCTGGCATATTATCACTTTGGAAAGTAGTAATACCTTGCACTATCCGGAGAAATAATTGTATTCGCATGCGAAAACGGCGTTTAAATTTTCTTTGTGGATATTTTGGCGTCTCACAAAAATAATCATCCCACAAACGTTGTGCAGCAACCTCCCGTTCCCTAGGAATGTAACCTCTAACTCTCGGAATAGATGGTGCCGATTCGACTTCGGAATCATCATCTTCTATTTCTTGAATTAATTGAACAATCCGCAAATCTTCGGGGTCTAATCTTGAATTAATTGAACAATCCGCAAATCTTCGGAGTCAGAATTAGACCCCCGTAACCTCGAACCATTTATAAACTCATAAACTTTTGTAAAAAAATAAAAAGTAGAAAGAAATAGAGTAAGTAAGAATGAATTGTGTGAAAAATGATATGATTATTGAGGTTTAAATAGGAGTAAAATAGAGTAAAAATTGAATTTTTTAAAATAAAAAAAAACCAAAATACGGGTGTATATCCGTTGGGTAACGGATATATTACCCCACCCAATCATTTGCTGCCAACACACCATTTGAAGCCCGTTTTTTTCAGTCAAAATACCGACTGACGCCCCTCGCATTAAAAACTGACGCCCCGTTAATGACGTCAGGGGCGCCAGTTTATGCCAACAAGTCTAACGCTGGCCCATCTGAGGCCGCGTTCGACACAGTCTTACAGTTCATTCTTCACCATTTCAAGGTTAGGAATTGAGAATGTTAACACCTGTCAAAATACTACTTCTTACCTTTTACTATACGGACTATTTTATAAGATTATTATTAGTATTTAGTATTTAGTATTTTAGTACTCTATAAGATTTATAATAATAATAATAATAATAATAATAATAATAATAATAATAATAATAATAATAATAATAATAATAATAATGTACTACGTATAATTTATATTTATATTTATAATTTATAATAATAAAAATAATAATAATAATAATAATTTATAGTTAATAATAAATACTACTAATAATAATGATGATAAATAAAGATTGACTTATACCTAAAGTGTTTTTTTATTTTTTATTTTTTTATTTTGAGTATCCAACCATTTTTATAAACTAAGTAATCCAATGTAATTAATATAAGTAATTATATTTATGTAAGCAAGTTTCCTAAACAGATAGATAATTTTCATGTAAAGTCTTAAAAACAAAAAGCCAAACCAAAAAGTTAATACGGGGTATTAAATTAGGTTATCCGAGTAGTGGAAGCTGTGCACATTCGTCAAAAAGCCAAACCAAAAAGTTGACCATATTACCTTTCTTTTTTATTTTTTAATCCAGGTAGGCCAAAATCTTTTTCAGATTTTGCCAAGTAGTGAACTTTTAATATGTTTTATATTAGGTGGAAAGCATTTTCGTGGAGTAGTGGTTGTACAATATTTGTTTTTTCCTTTGTTTAAGAGAAAAACTAAGTTTAAAATGATGAAAAAATAATATATTTTCGCCTTTTGTTATAATTTTAGTGTTTATAACTACCTTTAGTGGCCTGATTCTTGACAACAGATTACTAATAATAAAGAAGAGTGAAGAAGAGAGTAACAATTGTTTATTTAGTATATCAAAAAAATGGTGTGTCTGGCTTTTATTCTTCGGTCCTATTTATAGAACATAATATACTGTACAATATCCTTATATTCAAAATATAAATAGGTAAGGAATATTGTGAAATAAAATTGTCGGACACTTTCTTTGACTTTGAACATCATAACACTCCCCCTTGAATGACAATTTTATTTGAGAGCAACTATTACCACCTCGTTAAAAACCTTGCTAAAGAAAACCCAATGGGAAAAAACTTTAGCTAAGGGAAAAAGAGTGTAGCATAGAATTGACTCCCCCTCAAGTAGACATCGCCTCAGCTGTTACATCTTTTGAGCATGCCTCATACCAATATTGTGAACGTGTTTTCTGAAAATAGCAGTTGGAAGTGCTTTGGTGAAAAGATCAGCAGAGTTTTTGCTAGATTGAACATATCTCATTTCAATCTGGTTGTCCTTAATGAGATTTTGAGTATATGAAAAGAATCTGGGAGGTATATATTTTGTTCGATCACTTTTGATATACCCTTCTTTCATCTGTGCTATGCAAGCTGCATTGTCTTCATAGATAGTTGTTGGAATTTTATCGCGTTCTAGTCCACAAGAATCAGTTATGAGTTGTGTCATTGATCTCAATCAAAAACATTCTCGAGTAGCTTCATGTAATTCAATCACTTCGGCATGATTTGATGATGTTGCGACTAGTGTTTGTTTTTGAGATCGCCATGATATTGCAGTACCTCCATTTAGGAATACATATTCATTTTGAGATTTAGCTTTATGTGGATCAGATAAATAACCTGCATCTGTATAACCAACCAAATCTTGTTTTGATTCGTTAGAATAAAATAATCTTAAATCAGTAGTTCCTTGAAGATATCGAAATATGTGTTTGATCCCATTCCAATATCTTTTGGTAGGGGCTGAGCTGAACCTTGTCAACAAATTAACTGCAAAAGAAATGTCAGGTCTTGTATAATTTGTAAGATACATAAGAGCCTCAATTGCACTAAAAATATGGAACTTCTGAACCAAGATCTTCATGATCTTCTAGAGGATGAAATGGATCAGTATCAATGTTGAGATCTAACAACCATAGGAGTACTTAATGGTTTTTGTCTTGTCCATTTTAAAATGTTTTAAAAATCAATTAATATGGAACGTTTTTAATCAATAAGAACGGGTCATTTCACATCTGGTGTCTGGCAGCAAGTTGGCAAGTTGCAACATTTACATCCGAGCATGCTTTGGCCTCCTTTCACTTTAGGTGCAAAGTTAATCACTTTACACCTAAAATTAGGGCTGTGATCATGCCATTACAAGGTGGAAAGCATGGCTAGTTGGTAAACAAGATGATTACTTGTCATGATGAAGATTCCTAGCTAGTTGTCATGGTGTTCTTGTTTTCTCCTATATATAGAACTCATTGTATGCAATTGTAACATACCAAATACAGATTCTCAGTAATAAACACTCTCTAGTTGGTCCGTGGACTAAAGCAATCACACCGATTGCATATAACCACGTTATATCTTGTGTCGTTCTTACATTTACGCATTTATTATCTTTCGTTTATTAAGTGGGTTTGAGTGATCTTGATAGAATCACTACTCGGATAGTAGTCTTGTAGAATTACTAGCGTTGTTTGGGTCCTAATATCCTAACAACTGGTATCAGAGCACAAGGTTTCGTTAAGGGAACGATGGCGGAAGATGGGAAGTTTAGAATCGACCGATTCGATGGGAGAGACTTTGGCTTTTGGAAGATGCAAATTGAAGATTACTTGTATCAAAAGAAGCTACACCAACCCTTGTTAGAGACCAAGCCCGAAAGCATGGACGATGCCGATTGGACGCTTTTGGATCGTCAAGCTTTGGGTGCTATTCGTCTTTCACTTGCTAAGAACGTTGCATACAACGTTGTGAATGAGAAGACGACGTTTGCTTGCTTGAAAGCACTCTCTAACATGTATGAGAAACCTACAGCTGCAAATAAGGTATTTCTCATGCGTCAATTGTTTAATACTAAGATGAAGGAAGGTACGAGTGCAACGGATCATATCAATGAATTTAATAATATCGTTTCTAGACTTGAATCGGTAGAGATTAAGTTTGATGATGAACTAAAAGCACTTATCTTGCTTTCATAATTACCGGAAAGTTGGTCGGGTACGGTTACCGCGGTTAGTAGCTCTACGGGAACTACTAAGCTAGCGTTTGAAGCTATAAGGGATTTGATTCTTGGTGAAGATACTCGTAGAAGAAACTCGGGAGAATCGACATCCGGTTCTTTGTTAAGTACCGACAACCGTGGTAGAAAATTTGAACGCGGTGAGAAGAAGGGTAGGAAGAAGTCTAAGAAGAGGAATTCATTGAAGGATAGAAGTGAAGTTACTTGTTGGGGTTGCAATCAAAAGGGGCACTTTCAAAGGAATTGCAAAAATGGTTTCGCGAAAGGTGTAAACTTAGCCGAAGGGGAAAGTGATGATGCACTTTTGTGTAGTGTTGAAAATTCTATGGAGTCTTGGATTTTGGATTCGGGAGCTTCATTTCATGCTACTCATATCAAAAGCATGATGAAGAATTTTCGTTCATATCAAGGCAAGGTGAGATTGGCGGACAACAAGCAACTCAACATAGAGGGAATTGAAGATGTTGTTTTGAAGACTACTCTTGGTTCTAATTGGACTTTGAAGAACGTAAGGTACATTCCTAAATTGAAAAGGAAACTTATTTCGGTTGGTCAATTAGATGATGAAGGTAACGCAGTTACTTTTGAAAACCGCCAATGGAAGGTGGTTAAGGGTAGTAGTATTGTGGCTCGTGGACATAAAAGGGGAACTCTTTATATGGTTGAAGTGTTTGATGAAGACACGGTGGTTGCTACGATTAATGTTGTGTCCGAATCAACTCTATTGCACCGAAGACTCGGGCATATGAGTGAGAAGGGTATGAAGATGCTTGTTTCGAGTGGGAGAATTCCGGATTTGAAGAAGGTAGAACTTAGGTTTTGCGAACCATGTGTTTATGGGAAGCAAAAGAAGGTGACTTTTGGGAAATCAGGGAATGCACCTAAGTTGGAAAAATTGGAGCTCGTTCATACGGATGTGTTTGGTCCAACTAATGTAGAATCACATGGAGGTTCTCGTTATTATGTCACCTTCATTGACGACTCCACTCGAAAGGTATGGGTTTATTTTCTTAAAGCTAAATCCGATGTATTTAATACTTTTGTGAAGTGGAAAGCTATGGTAGAAAATGAAACTAACTTGAAAGTCAAGAGCTTGAAGTCGGATAATGGAGGGGAATATGGTAGTCTTGAGTTTAAAGACCATTGTGAAAAGCTCGGTATTAGAATGTTGAAAACGGTACCGGAAACACCGCAACACAATGGGGTCGCCGAACGTATGAATCGTACGTTAAATGAAAGGGCTAAGAGTATGAGACTACATGCCGGTTTGCCTAAAATGTTTTGGGCGGATACGGTTAACACGGCGGCTTATTTGATAATTAGGGGACCCTCAACACCGTTGGGTTTCCAAATTCCCGAGGAAGAATGGCAAGGTAAGAAGGTGAGTTATGGTCACCTTAGGATCTTTGGGTATAATGCATATGTGAAGACCAAAGATGCGGATAAAGACAAGCTTGAAGCTAAGTCAAAGAAGTGTATTTTCATAGGCTACGGGTCGGATGAAATGGGTTATCGTTGTTGGGACAACGAGGCTAGAAAAGTAATTCGTTCGCGAGATGTTACTTTTGATGAAGATTCGGTCTATGGCAAACCGGAAACGGGGAGTCCTAAACCGAGTCAAGTTACTTTTGACGATGTTTCTATTGATGATCTTGCAGGTTCTAGTGGGAGTACGGGGAACAATGAATTGCCAAATAACGGTGAGGCGTCGGGAAATGCTAATGATGGGGATGATTCGGAAAGCGGTGATGATTCCGAACATAGTGCGAGTTCTAGTGATGAGGAGGTTACAAATGAAACCGGTCCAACCATTTCGGTTAATCCTACACTAAAACGCTCGACTAGAGTGCCTAAACCTAATCCTAGGTATTCTCCATCAGCAAACTACTTGCTCTATACCGAGAATGGTGAACCCGAAAGTTACTTTGAGGCAAGAAAAACAAAAGAATCCATACAATGGGAACTTGCCATGAAAGAAGAGATGGGATCACTTGAGAAGAATAAGACTTGGTCACTAGTGAAGTTACCTCATGATAAAAGGGCATTGCAAAGCAAATGGGTATATAGAATCAAGAATGAGATGGATGGCAAGAAAAGGTACAAGGCTCGTTTGGTAGTCAAAGGCTTTCAACAAAAGGAAGGGGTTGACTACAAAGAGATATTTTCACCGGTAGTTAAAATGACTACTATCCGTTTGGTACTTTCTATGGTTGCATCCGAAGACTTACATCTAGAGCAACTAGATGTGAAGACTGCATTCTTGCATGGTGATCTTGTTGAAGAGATCTACATGAGGCAACCCGAGGGCTTTGAGGTAAAGGGTAAAGAGAAGTGGGTTTGTAAGCTAAAGAAAAGTTTGTATGGATTGAAGCAAGCACCTCGGCAATGGTACTTGAAGTTTGATGATTTTATGAAGAAGATTGGTTTCTTAAGATGTGAAGTGGATCACTGTTGCTACTTGAAGAAATTCAAGTCTTCATATATAATCTTATTGTTGTATGTTGATGACATGTTACTTGCAGGTTCAAACATGTCCGAAATTAACAAGTTGAAGGGATTACTTTCCCGAGAATTCGAGATGAAAGATCTTGGCGGTGCTAGGCAAATACTTGGCATGAGTATTGTGCGTGATCGTTTGAAGGGTACTCTATACTTGTCTCAATCCAAATATATTGAGAAAGTAGTAGAGAGGTTCAACATGGAAGATTCAAAGGCCCGTTCTATGCCTTTGGGAAGCACCTTAAAGTTATCGAAAAGTCAATCACCAAAGACGGAAAGAGACAAGAAGGATATGGAAAAGGTTCCATATGCATCGGCAGTGGGTAGTATTATGTATGCCATGGTTTGTACAAGACCCGATATTGCTCAAGCAGTGGGAGTTGTAAGTCGATATATGTCTAATCCGAGAAAAGAGCATTGGGAAGCGGTCAAATGGTTGCTTCGTTATTTGAAAGGTACTTCTAATATGGGATTGTGTTTCTCCAAAAACAATCTCATACTTAGAGGTTATGCGGATGCTAATTTGGGTGGATGTGATGATTCGGGGAAAAGCACTACGGGTTATGTTTTCACAATGGGGAAGACGGCAATTAGTTGGTTATCTCGATTGCAAAAGAGTGTTGCTTTGTCAACCACCGAAGCCGAATACATGGCTATTGCAGAAGCTTCTAAAGAGCTAGTGTGGTTGAAGAACTTCTTAGGTGAGTTGGGTAAAAGACAAGACTATTGCGTCTTGTATTGTGATAATCAAAGTGCGGTTCATCTTGGGAAGAATCCAGTGTTTCATAGTCAAACGAAACACATCAAGATAAGGTATCATTTTATTCGACAACATATAAATGATCGCACTTTATTCTTGGAGAAAATCCTTGGTAAGAAGAATCCTGCCGATATGTTTACTAAGGTGGTTACGACGGAGAAATTGAGGTTTTGCATTACCTCAATTGGTCTTCTCATGAATTGATGAGAGAAGACCCCAGCTAGAGATGTGAATGGTGTTACAAGTTTAACAAGTAATATTGAAGACCTTTTATCGAAAGTCTACTCATCCGAAGAATGTGTTGAGCGTGCGTGTCCCAAATGGTATTTGGCGGTAATCGAAGGTGGTTTAATGTTCTTGGTTAATTCATTGATATGATTGGAGTTTTGTTCAAAGTCTCCAAGTGGGAGATTTGTTAGATTATGGAGACATTTATACAAAACGAGAAAAAAAAAAAAACTGTTCCAATCTAGATTTATTCTTGCAATTTGCCAGAACATGTTTTTCGCTTCACGTTCATCTAAGCGAGCAATTTTGAAAATAGAATCAGTTTCAACACCCATTGTAGTGCAAACTTTTTCCTTGCGTGATGTGAGTAACAACTTGAAACCTTTTGGCAAAGGAGTCGTTAACCCGATATCTTTGAGGTCCATCTCCTCCCAAAGATCATCTAGTATAACCAGTATCTTCTTGCTACCATATTCTGAAATCCCTTCAAACTTCTTACGAAGACTCTCAGCCCTTGTATATTTATCCTTTTCAGTTAGAGGCTGACCAATGTACTCTGCTACAGCATTTGTATATTTATTTGATTTTTGTTTTCCCCAATAACCACCTTCAGAACCCAATCAAACATTCTCCTATCCACCGCAACCTTTTTCAATTGTTCCATCATCGTGGTCTTCCCTATACCACCCATCCCACACAGAGCCATCATTTGGCTCTTATTATTTGGTTCAAGGGCTTTCAATGCATCATCGAATATCAACTCTCTACTCGTCTTGATTACATTTTGTGTATCAGTATCATTAGCAACTGGATCAGAGGTATAAGGAATTGTTGAGCGAACTTTACCAAGAGGCCTTTGTTCATCACTCCATTTGACTTCAGATCTTTGTTTCTTGAGTTTTTCAATAGCTTCGAGGATGTCAGATGATCGTTTACCTGCTCTGTATCTCGCCTTTATGTTGAAGCATCCAGTTCCACCAGTTGGAACATTTCCTACTTTTTCATATATTTTTTCTACTTCTGTCAACCATGTTAAACTGCATACAATAAGTTAAACTGCATACACAGTCGACCGAGTGTGTCCACACACTCGACCGACTGTGTGACACAGTCGACCGACTGTCTTACACAGTCGACCGAATGTGTCTGGGTTGCAGTATATATACGGGTTTTGGCCTACATTGTTAGGTTACACTCTTAATCAACCCTAATCGACTGATCTCGTTTCCTCTCGATACCTAACACCAAATACCACCGAAATACTACGTTTAGGCTTCGTTCTAATCTAGATTCACCTCTAGGTTTGACCAATACGAATCCAACACGACCCATATCTCGGTTTAGTCGTCTCTAGTGAATTCCGCCTCTAGTCAAGATCATAAGCAACCTAAGATCCGTACAAACAACGTCTACAGTTTGGGTCTCAATTGCCAGGTATATATCTAAAACACATAATAATTAAGTTGTTTGCTTCTTGATTACGAGCCTTCTCTTTTGTCTTAGTGTTGGTTTATTACGTTTTGTTTGTTTGTTTCGCAGTGTTTTGTTGTTGTTTGGTTTAATTCAGTTTTTTGTTTTGTTTCATGGTTTTAGAGTTGAGCTTGGTTTGTTGGCTCAGCGCCTTAAGGTTGTCTATTTTCTTAGGGTCTTCATTGATTTGATAAAGGGTCCCTAGTAATATACACTTGCTATTTTTTGCAAAAAATAAAAAATAAAACAAAAATTATCCATTAATTCGTAAAGATCGGACCATTAACAGTAATGTGAAGCCCAATTGTATTGGCGGGTTTGTTTAATGTTATTGGACCGATTGATGAAACCTTATTCTAGGCCTAATTGCGTGTGACTTCATATCCTCACATTCATCTGCTTTCCAATTTAAGCATAAATCATACTCAACAGTTAATGTACAGTTAGCAACATTACCAGTTAATGTGCAGTTAGCAACATTACCAGATTCCTATTCTTTAAACAAACTTAGAAATTCCCGCTAAATCTAATCTTTCAGTAATCTAAAAACCAACCCATGCTAGCCAATATTAACTCACGGATACGTTTTTGCACTAATGTTCATCATCTCCTGTGTTAGATTATGGAGACATTTATACAAAACGAGGAAAAAAAAAAAAACTGTTCCAACACTTGCACGGATTTTGCAGATTTCGGGAAGCGTGAAGCAGTCAAATGCGGCGCATCTTGACATGGATGCGGCGCATTCATAGAGCAAAATAGTCCGAGAGTTATTGATGCGGAGCATTGAGCTGATATGGCGCATCAGGGGTCAGATGCGGCGCATCACCATCTCGATGCGGCGCATCACCATCTCGATGCGGCGCATCGAGTGCTGGTACATGAATCTGGAACGTGAAAAGCAAGTGATGCGGCGCATCACACATCAGATGCGGCGCATCTGGTGTCTGGCAGCAAGTTGGCAAGTTGCAACATTTACATCCGAGCATGCTTTGGCCTCCTTTCACTTTAGGTGCAAAGTTAATCACTTTACACCTAAAATTAGGGCTGTGATCATGCCATTACAAGGTGGAAAGCATGGCTAGTTGGTAAACAAGATGATTACTTGTCATGATGAAGATTCCTAGCTAGTTGTCATGGTGTTCTTGTTTTCTCCTATATATAGAACTCATTGTATGCAATTGTAACATACCAAATACAGATTCTCAGTAATAAACACTCTCTAGTTGGTCCGTGGACTAAAGCAATCACACCGATTGCATATAACCACGTTATATCTTGTGTCGTTCTTACATTTACGCATTTATTATATTTCGTTCATTAAGTGGGTTTGAGTGATCTTGATAGAATCACTACTCGGCTAGTAGTCTTGTAGAATTACTAGCGTTGTTTGGGTCCTAATATCCTAACATCTTGTATACGTGATGAAAGTGGGACGAGAAATGTATCATTCAACTGCAGTTCCTGCAAGTCCGAACTCATTAAACGCAAAACAGCGAGAAATAAGGTTTCGACTAACTCTACAACAACCCAACATGTTGAATAAGTTTTTATGCCAAGAAATTGGAAATTAATTTGTTCTTGGGCCAGATGCTTTAACATTGTGCCTAGCTCCCAATTCTGGAAAGCATATGTTATAAGATGACACCGTTCATTACCACATAAAATAAATAAAAAATTAACAAGCACAATAGGGTATAAGTTTCTACCTCCAGTATTTTTCTTTTTTTTCGAAACAAACCCAAGCGTTATGATCATACCTTTGAGACTGTTAAAATCACACAAATTCCGATTAACAACGAATTAAGGATCTTATTCAACTTACCCTAACTTATATTGTTTTTCCTTACCTCCGAATTAGGGATTATATTCTACTTACCCTAATTTCTATTATTTTTCTTACCTTTAAATTGATTGGTATATTTTTGGCGTTATTCATCTTTCTAGATTCCAAAATGACGTTCCAGAAGAAAATGAATAAACAAATATGTAAAAACTGATAAATATTACAAAGGGCATCGTTGGAACTTATAAAAGTAAATAAACATAAATGAATTTATTTTACTCAACCAAATACCTTTTTTTGTTTATTGGTGATTATAAATGAGTTGATGTCTTGTTCCCCTAAATCAATCAAGCCTTCATTTGTTTCTATTACTTTTAGCTCTGGAACAGCAATAAACCCGTTGGTGAAAACTGATATTTCAGGGCATTGTTTGATCACCAACCTACTCAATGATGGCAACAGAAATTCCTTCTGCCCTCGGCAAAATCCATCCAACCACCCAAGATGTTCAAGTTTTAAGGACTTTAGACAAGGTAACAACACTTTTCTCTCAGAGTCATCATCATCAACATCTACCTTAATAATTACCCACATATCTCTACAATGTGCGACATGTAGCTCTTGGAGTTGCATTAGACTACCAACCATCGAAGTTGTAATTACATGTCGTAAATGTTTGCAGTTATGAATAGAAAGTCTCGTCAGGTTCGGTAAATCCAGCTGTCTCCACTGATTGCTCTTCCATAAATATTCCAACCAGCTCAGATCTTCTAAGACCACATCTCTTAGTTTTGGAAGTTTCACAACACTAGTTTGTGATTCGTTGTTAAATTCACTATCTTAACCAAATACCTTTTGTTTATTGGTAATTATATAGGAGTTGATGTCTTGTTCCCCTATATCAATCAAGCCTTCATTTGTCTCTATTACTTTTAGCTCTGTAGCAGCCACAAACCCCTTGGTGAAAACTGATAGATCCGGACATTCTTTGATTACCAAGGTAGTCAATGATGGCAACAAAAACTCCTTCTCCCATAAGCAAAATCCTTTTATACGTGGAAGATGTTCAAGTTTTAAAGACTTTAGACAAGGTAACACTTTTCTCTCAGAGTCATCATCTTCCATGACAATTTGCCACATTGCACAGCAATGTGTTACCTGCAGCTCTTGGAGTTGCATGAAACTACCAACCATCGAAGTTGTAAATACACGTATTAATCTATCGCAATTATGAATAGAAAGTCTTGTCAGGTTCGGTAGCTCCAGCTGTCTCCACTGATTGCTCTGCCATAGATATTCCAACCAGCTTAGCTCTTCTAAGACCACCTCTCTTAGTTTTGGAAGTTTCACAACACTAGTTTGTGATTCGTTGTTAAATTCACTATCTGTCACTTCCAATGCTACTTCAAAAATATTCTTTGGCCAAATACACCTCTTTACATGAATCTTTTCAAGATTTTGTAGTTGTTGCAACTCGTTGAATGCAACGATCACTTTGCTATCTGAGTTTTCCACATTTATCTCTTTAATATCTTGTAAAGAGCGAGGTTTCTCATCATTTGAAATTGTAGGGCTCGGGGATGTGATCTGCACAAACATGTATATAATAAAAATGATTATTAAAGAAAGATGGAACAATTTAATTTCATAGTTACATAATGCATGATGAATAAAACTGTACCCGAGGTAAAGCAGCAGCCGTCATAAAGAAGTTATAATGTTCAGGAGTCAATTTACCAAAGATTGGATGTTTCACGTAGTTGAGCCTCGGAGCTATTGACTTACTACGTGTGAAAGCCGTCATTTTGGGGCATCGTTCAATGTAAACATCATTCAGAAGTGGCCATTGGAATTCTTTTATCCCTATGAAGAAACCTTCAAGGTTTGACAGAGAGAGCAGTTCAATTACTTCCAGACATGGAAACACCACAACCTCCTTATTAGGTCTTGTAGTTTGCTCTCTTTCTTCTTCTTCTTCTTCTTCTTCTTCTTCTTCTTCTTCTTCTTCTTCTTCTTCTTCTTTCCTCACAATCACTTTCAACGCCTTGCAACATTTTATTCTTATCTCTTTGAGCTTCTTAAGGCTTTCAAGTGTGGAAAATGTGAATATATATTCCAAACTGTCACATTTATTGATATGCAACGTCTTGAGGTTTGATAGTTTATGAGCAGCAGTAATGTTTCCATGTCTCGGAATTGAAACAGACGTATCGGTATGGTCAGAGATAGTACTTCTATGACACCCATTGTCGTTGTCTACTGTAGTCGCAAATACCTCTTTCATTGACTTGCAGTCTTGTATCATCATCACTTCAACCTTTATCTTTTGCCCTGTTGTATAAGATGGAATCACACTTGACAAAGAATGACATTCCTCTATGCGTATCTCTCGAGAGTATAGACATAAGGACCAGTAAATGAAACCCACTTGTGGAACCTGTAACTAAAATATGCTAATTAGATTAATAAAGCTTAACTAATGGTTAACATGATAATTAATCAAGGTTTTGGTTTTATTAAAACGATGTAGGACCAACTCAATGAAGTTATTAAATTAAAGATATAGGATTTTATAATGGTCAAGTTTTAATGTATTGATGAACATTATGAGTTTAATTTTTTTCAATTATATAAATAAACATTTAATGATGGCATCTATGATACTAAAAAGTACTACATCCGTCCCAAATCTATAGTCTAGTATTCCATTTTGAGATGTCCCAAATTAATTGTCCACTTCCATAAATAGAAAAGAATAAGAAGATTAAGTTCTATTATGCCCTTAGGTATGTGGATAGGATTAAATGAGAAAAAAAAAAGTAAGGGATAAAACTAGAAAGTTGACAGAAAAGTACATGTGTCAGGTATTTTTTTTCTTAAACTGTGTGTTTTTGTCTTGGGACAATAGATTTGGGACGGACGGAGTAACACACTACGTACCGTGAGCTGACCAATCAAGTTTTTGCTAACGACAACCCTTAGGGTTGTCATTAAGAATTAAATCATTGCAAAAATTGGTGGTACAAGGAGTAATTATTTTCACGGAGGTGATTAATTTTTATCAAAGTACAAGATTTATTGCATGTCCTAATCTCTTAATGAAAACCCTTACGGTTGTCATTAGCATTTCCCTTAATCATTTAGGCCTATATGATATCTTTGTCATGCTTAATAATGACATACATAATACCTAAAAAAGTAACACACTGTGTACCTTAAGGTGATCATGAATGAAATTAGTTGCACCCTCAGCACCACCACCACCAACATGCTTAAGATTTGGAAGGCTACGAAGAGTGACTAAATCAAGATGAGGGAACAAAGTGGTGGGAGTTAGGCTATGAGTTGTAGATGATGTCATCTTTTCATTTTCATCTTCTTTATCATCATGATCATCTCGGTTTGAAACAATTTCTTCTATACCATCACAATTCAAAATTGAGACTTTCTTCAAGTTGGAAAGCAGTGTCACCATGATAGGTGAAAACAAGTAATTAACCCTATAACAATATTGCAAATATATGGTTGTGATGTTATGGAATAAAGATTGTGGGTGTTGGATTTGACACATAAAATATTCATTCCAATTACACTTCCACACATGAGTCATCCGTCTCATACCAAACAAATTTAATTCGCAAGGTAGTTGATTGGGGTTATAAGCTGTTATCAAGTCTCTAATACTTTGAGTACTCTTCATGTCAAACACCGCTTTCACATCATAGTTATAGAATCTAATGTAAGAGAGATGATGGGAAGTGTGTAAGAGAGATGATGGGATTGCAAATTCAGGAACAGTCTGCATAAAAGGATTCACCCATCCAATATAAATAACTTGATATATTTTAACATTTGACTTTGATTTTGCAAAACCACCAGGAAGATCACATAAACAGAATGATCACATTAGAAAAAATAAATAAATAAATAAATAAAACTTTAAAAACTTGACCAAAAATTTAAAACGAACCACAGTGATTATGTGTGTAATAAAGTTTAAATTTTAAGATAATTGGTTTAATATTTCTTCAAAGACAAGATTCTTAAGATTAAAAAAGTCATGGCATCAGATGTCGAAAAATGTAGTTAAAAGAAAACAAAAGCAGATGTCATTTAACTGTAGCGTCCATATACTTAATTAGGTCTCCTCCTCCTCCTCCTCCTCCTCTTCTTCTTCTTATTATTATTATTATTATTATTATTATTATTATTATTATTATTATTATTATTATTATTATATTATGTTTAGAGAAAAAAATAAACTATGGTTCCTTGGTAAAACAAGGAAAAAGTGCGCCCATATAAAAAATTCTATTACCAATTACCAATTCACATTAACTAACGAACCAAAGTTGATTGTATAGAATTCGACAGCAATACCTGTTGTTTATTGGTATCTCTGAAATGGTAATTGCTAATTCCGATGATTTTAAGTGCTCCCATATCAAAATAGATGGTGGTAGGTGTGAGTATACTTCTAAAATTCTCACAGTTCTTAACTCTTAATGATTGTACGCCTTGAAAATCACGGATGATGATACCAGAACCAGAATTATTATCATCTCCTCCTTTTATCCTCCACACCTCTCTTAAATTCCATAAATCATCAACTAAAATACTTCTTAAGCTGCTGTTGCTGCTGCTGTTACCAACATATCCGGCCTGCAGGTCTATGTTGAATAACACTTCAATGGAATCACAGTACCCAACTACAAGAGTTTCTAAATGAGTGAGTAATCGCATTGGATTCCTTGGAAAAAGATTCACCATGTTATCACAACTAATCACTTCAATCTCTCTCAACATGGAAATATAGTCAACTTCCTCCAAACTACTAGCAGTTTCACACCATATCTCCATTACCAATACTTCCCTGCAAGTCTATGTTGAATAACACTTCAATGGAACTACAATATCTAACATCAAGAGTTTGTAAATGAGTGAGTAATCGCATTGGATTCCTTGGAAAAAGATTCACCATGTTATCACAACTAATCACTTCAATCTCTCTCAACATGGAAATATTCCAAACTTCCTCCAAACTACCCGTAGTAGTAATACCACACCATATCTCCTTCAAATCCATCATATGATTGATTATCAATCTCTCCAACTTTGGAATCAGAACCTACACAATAATGATAAACCCTTGTGATATCCATAAATAGATACATATACATATATAGATCCAAATGAAAAACTATAACTTGATACTAACTTCATCAATATGACGAGTTGGATTTTGTCAATACAAATCATATGTAACTTCTAGTATTAGGTTAATATTAATAGTAATACAAATATAATAATTAATGTTAGTTTTTACCTCTGTTTTCAGGAGTAGTTGCGTTGTCGCAGAAATTTCAGTAGCATTTTCAGAAAAAATACTAGTCACATTTGGAAGGCTAGACATATTTAACTCCATAAGTTGGGGAAGATCTATAGAGACTTGGTAACCACCACACAAACTTACAAACCTTGGTAATTTCTCCAATTTCAAAAGCTTTAGCTTTTGAAACTTAATCGCGTTATTAGCTCCACTACTCTCACCATTTACAAGTGATTCAAGAAGAGGACACTCTGATACTGTTAGGCTCTCCAATTTCATCAGACTACTTACCACATTAACTGTGAAGATGCTTGTCAAGTCAGCACATTTATAAACTTCAAGGAGCTTTAAATTGCAAAAGGAATGTTGAGAAGGATGCTTCGAAATATCTTCAAGACAACTCATTCCATTCACACTTAATTCAAGTTCCTCTGTTCTCTCAAACAGCTCATTTATTTTGCATTCTAGAATCTCTTCACAGCTAACAACAAGTTTTAATGCTTTTTCAAAAGTGAACTTTTTAATTTGAGCACCCATAGATATCCTAAACCTTTCAAGTTTCTTAAAGGACACATTCTTCGGCTGCAGAATATTTCTGAAGAATTCTAATTCTAATGTAATGAGGTTACATGAAACCATCTTGAGCCCTTCACAACTATCTTCTGTAAACCTAACAGGGTTTCCAGGTTGATTTCTGATATAGAGCTCTGCAAGTTTGTCTAAACTTTGAAAGACGCCATCATCAACACGAAGGTTAACACATCCGGTCAAATCTAGTAACTTCAGCCTTTTTAGATTCCCTATGGCAGATGGTAGATTCGAGATGCCACAAAAAGCCAAACTGAGTACTTCCAAATTAATAAGATCTCCGAGGAAAGAGATATCGCCCAACAATTTGCATGAATCAAGACATAACGTTCGAAGGGTAGTTAAGCGCCGCGGAAGCAACGGTTTATATATACCCTCATAAGCCACCACTCGAAGTTTCTCCATTCTTGTATAAAAATCTTCTGGAGACTTGCTTACCTCCCCTCTGCCCATTAGGCTCAGAAGTGCAAGGTTCGGGTGATTAAAATCTGCAGGAAGCTCAACCATACCTCGGCACTTTAATAATAATCTTTCGTACGAATCTTTTCTAAGTTGATCTGAGATATTATCATCGTTAACAAGCGAAGCTTGCTTAACATTTGAAAAATTGCTTAAAACAAAATCACGTACGAGATCATGAATCTTGACACATCCTCTGGTATCACTTTCAATCAACAAGTTTGAACTTATGAGATTACCAACACAAGCTTTCACCCGACGTCTTGCTTTTGAAATACTGTTCAAATTATTAAACAGCTTCAACCCCCATCCATACCTCGTCAAGTCCTCTATACGAATATTATGGTCATCAGGGAACAAACCACTAAGAAGAAAAATTGCCTTCTCATCATCATCTTTGAGATTGTTGTAGCTAATCACAAAAATATCTTTAAGGTAATGAGAACTTTCGTCCCGGATACGATCAAGTGCATTTTCCCATGTTTCCTTATCTTCATCATCTTTAAGAGTAGAGGCAATGGTTTTTATGGCCATGGGCAAACCATCACATTTCTTTAAAATATCCTCACCGATCCTAAAGAGGTCGCGATCACGATCTGGATTTATTCTTGCAATTTGCCAGAACATGTTTTTCGCTTCACGTTCATCTAAGCGAGCAATTTTGAAAATAGAATCAGTTTCGACACCCATTGTAGTGCAAACTTTTTCCTTGCGTGATGTGAGTAACAATTTAAAACCTTTTGGCAAGGGAGTCGTTAACCCAATATCTTTGAGGTCCATCTCCTCCCAAAGATCATCTAGTATAACCAGTATCTTCTTTTTACCATCTTCTGAAATCCCTTCAAACTTCTTACGAAGACGCTCAGCCCTCGTATATTTATCTTTTTCAGTTAGAGGCTGACCAATGTACTCTGCTACAGCATCTTGTATATTTATTTGATTTTTGTTTTCCCCGATAACCACCTTCAGCACCCAATCAAACATTCTCCTATCCTCCGCAACCTTTTTCAGTTGTTCCATCATCGTGGTCTTCCCTATACCACCCATCCCACACAGAGCTATCATTTGGCACTTATTATTTGGTTCGAGGGCTTTCAATGCATCATCGAACATCAACTCTCTACTCGTCTTGATAACATTTTGTGTATCAATATCATTAGCAACTGGATCAGAGGCATAAGGAATTGTTGAGCGAACTTTACCAAGAGGCCTTTGTTCATCACTCCATATGATTTCAGATCTTTGTTTCTTGAGACGATCAATATCCTTGAGGATGTCAGATGACCGTTTACCTGCTGTGTATCTCGCCTTTATGTTGAAGCAACCAGTTCCACCAGTTGGAACATTTCTTACTTTTTCATATATTTTTTTTACTTCTGTCAACCATGTTGGTACATATTCAGGTACCCTAAGATTGTTTGCAACATTCGTCTCCTCCTTTGTCTTCATATCACGAGCCATGGCATTCAATTCCTCGATATTTGTATGCATCTCATTAACATTCTGTGTGGAGGAAACCACATAGCCTACGTGTCGCTTAATGACTCCCATTATAGAATCAACAACGGGTGTGACAACTGGAGCCACAACATCCATTTTTTCCAATTATGTATCTGTAATTTATACAAACAAACGATGGAGTAAAAGTCGATACTTACAAAAAGGATCGGATAGTGAGATATACATATCATCATTACTACAAAACCAGCAACTCATGTACAGTGCTACTTAAAATTGTAGGATTAATTAAATGAAAGTTTACACATGTTAATATTCTAATTTAGTTTTCATATTTTTTAAATTATTGATTCTAGTTGTAGACCGATGCACACTCCATCATCTACAAGTTCCTTACGGTCCAAATATATTTATGATCATAGTCTGATTTGTATAAATGTTTTAGTTAAATCTCAGATTTTCATCAAGGACGAATAAATGAGTTGAAATATGTATAATATATAGCAACATCTACCCATTAAAAAAGTCCAAGAACCATAAGTAACCTTAAATTGTGAGAATAGAACTAATATATATAGAGCAGCACAGGTGATAATCACAAACATGATTTTACAGAGTCCACTACACATTTAAACATTTTATGCATCAAGTATAATAAGTATTTTATTACACAATTTTGAATTATGAAATCAAAATCAAGTTGTAAATCTAATTGCCCTAGTATAGAAAAATAAAGCATAAATTGATGTCAGCAACAGAAAATATATAAAAATAAAATATGTCATTACCTGTTTTAGTGTTGAGGAAGAGAAATATGAGATGAAATTTTTTGTAACGGAAGTACAAGATGAGAACCAGTGTAAAGGCAATCATTTAAGAAGAGAAAAGTGGGTTTAAAAAGAAAAAAAGGGGCCCCACTAATAATTCAATAACAGTGCTCGCAAAGACCAAATCGCTATTGAGATTAGCATCGTGCAACAGTAATAATGTTAAGATTGTTTCTAACCCGCCTGTGACATCACAGGCAGATTTGTACTTTTTGGCTCAAAAAGTGCATATGCATGTGACATGACAGTGTCAAATTTTGACCCCCAATAACCTTAAATGTCAAATGTCAGTGTCAAATTCAGTAGGGTCCACCAGTTTTTATTTTTATTTTTTTCAAATGAATAAAAATGGTAAATTAATACAACAAAATAAAATAAATTACATTAAAATGGTAAATAAATACAACAAAATAAAATAAATTACATTAATAAAAAAAAATACATAATTAATTTTTGATAAGAATTTAAAAGTACATAGATTGACGATTACATAGATTAAAAAAAAAAACTAATTCGCATTGCGAAAAGTCGGTGGAAGGTTCCAAATATGCTCGACTAAATCCTCGGTGAGTTGGTTGTGCAGATCTCGATCCCTTATTTCTCTTGCGATGATATCTCGATCCCGTCCTCTGTTTCGTATACGTTCCATACCATTTTCCATTTCTTCGGTAGTGAATCTTTCTTCCCATTTGGAAAGTGCAAAGCCGTTATCTTCAAGTATCATGTTATGTAATATGAGACAACATTCCACCACTCTTCGCATCATGTTAACGCTCATACTTCGTGAAGCTATGCGTATAATATGAAAACGACTTTGAAGAACCCCAAACGCCCTCTCTACATCCTTTCGGGCACTAGCTTGAAATCTTGTAAACGTTCTTGAGTTTATCAAATATAGGTGATTGGTTCAAAACGTTGATATCATTGTTGGAACCCGCCATCCCAAAAAAAGCATGTCAAATCCACAAGTCATAAGAAGCAACAACTTCAAGCATAAGGGTTCATTTCTTGTGATCACCCCTAGTGTATTGTCCTTTTAAAGCAACAGGACAATTCCTCCACTCCCAGTGCATACAATCTATACTCCCGAGCATACCCCTAAACCCATGTCTCTCCTCGTGAGCACTATATAATCTAGCAACATCGTGTGCATTCGGAGATCGCATGTATTCCTTTTTGTACAATGTAATAATACACATACAAAAGTAATCTAGACATAGTATTGATGTTTGCTCACTCATTTGCAAATATTCATCCCACATATCGGGAGCGGTGCCATACGCCAATTGACGTATAGTCGACGTACATTTTTGTAAAGTAGTAAATGTAGGCCTACCGATAGCATCAAATCGTTGAGAAAAGTAAGTAAAATATTCTGGCATATTATCACTTTGGAAAGTAGTAATACCTTGCACTATCCGGAGAAATAATTGTATTCGCATGCGAAAACGGCGTTTAAATTTTCTTTGTGGATATTTTGGCGTCTCACAAAAATAATCATCCCACAAACGTTGTGCAGCAACCTCCCGTTCCCTAGGAATGTAACCTCTAACTCTCGGAATAGATGGTGCCGATTCGACTTCGGAATCATCATCTTCTATTTCTTGAATTAATTGAACAATCCGCAAATCTTCGGGGTCTAATCTTGAATTAATTGAACAATCCGCAAATCTTCGGAGTCAGAATTAGACCCCCGTAACCTCGAACCATTTATAAACTCATAAACTTTTGTAAAAAAATAAAAAGTAGAAAGAAATAGAGTAAGTAAGAATGAATTGTGTGAAAAATGATATGATTATTGAGGTTTAAATAGGAGTAAAATAGAGTAAAAATTGAATTTTTTAAAATAAAAAAAAACCAAAATACGGGTGTATATCCGTTGGGTAACGGATATATTACCCCACCCAATCATTTGCTGCCAACACACCATTTGAAGCCCGTTTTTTTCAGTCAAAATACCGACTGACGCCCCTCGCATTAAAAACTGACGCCCCGTTAATGACGTCAGGGGCGCCAGTTTATGCCAACAAGTCTAACGCTGGCCCATCTGAGGCCGCGTTCGACACAGTCTTACAGTTCATTCTTCACCATTTCAAGGTTAGGAATTGAGAATGTTAACACCTGTCAAAATACTACTTCTTACCTTTTACTATACGGACTATTTTATAAGATTATTATTAGTATTTAGTATTTAGTATTTTAGTACTCTATAAGATTTATAATAATAATAATAATAATAATAATAATAATAATAATAATAATAATAATAATAATAATAATAATAATGTACTACGTATAATTTATATTTATATTTATAATTTATAATAATAAAAATAATAATAATAATAATAATTTATAGTTAATAATAAATACTACTAATAATAATGATGATAAATAAAGATTGACTTATACCTAAAGTGTTTTTTTATTTTTTATTTTTTTATTTTGAGTATCCAACCATTTTTATAAACTAAGTAATCCAATGTAATTAATATAAGTAATTATATTTATGTAAGCAAGTTTCCTAAACAGATAGATAATTTTCATGTAAAGTCTTAAAAACAAAAAGCCAAACCAAAAAGTTAATACGGGGTATTAAATTAGGTTATCCGAGTAGTGGAAGCTGTGCACATTCGTCAAAAAGCCAAACCAAAAAGTTGACCATATTACCTTTCTTTTTTATTTTTTAATCCAGGTAGGCCAAAATCTTTTTCAGATTTTGCCAAGTAGTGAACTTTTAATATGTTTTATATTAGGTGGAAAGCATTTTCGTGGAGTAGTGGTTGTACAATATTTGTTTTTTCCTTTGTTTAAGAGAAAAACTAAGTTTAAAATGATGAAAAAATAATATATTTTCGCCTTTTGTTATAATTTTAGTGTTTATAACTACCTTTAGTGGCCTGATTCTTGACAACAGATTACTAATAATAAAGAAGAGTGAAGAAGAGAGTAACAATTGTTTATTTAGTATATCAAAAAAATGGTGTGTCTGGCTTTTATTCTTCGGTCCTATTTATAGAACATAATATACTGTACAATATCCTTATATTCAAAATATAAATAGGTAAGGAATATTGTGAAATAAAATTGTCGGACACTTTCTTTGACTTTGAACATCATAACACTCCCCCTTGAATGACAATTTTATTTGAGAGCAACTATTACCACCTCGTTAAAAACCTTGCTAAAGAAAACCCAATGGGAAAAAACTTTAGCTAAGGGAAAAAGAGTGTAGCATAGAATTGACTCCCCCTCAAGTAGACATCGCCTCAGCTGTTACATCTTTTGAGCATGCCTCATACCAATATTGTGAACGTGTTTTCTGAAAATAGCAGTTGGAAGTGCTTTGGTGAAAAGATCAGCAGAGTTTTTGCTAGATTGAACATATCTCATTTCAATCTGGTTGTCCTTAATGAGATTTTGAGTATATGAAAAGAATCTGGGAGGTATATATTTTGTTCGATCACTTTTGATATACCCTTCTTTCATCTGTGCTATGCAAGCTGCATTGTCTTCATAGATAGTTGTTGGAATTTTATCGCGTTCTAGTCCACAAGAATCAGTTATGAGTTGTGTCATTGATCTCAATCAAAAACATTCTCGAGTAGCTTCATGTAATTCAATCACTTCGGCATGATTTGATGATGTTGCGACTAGTGTTTGTTTTTGAGATCGCCATGATATTGCAGTACCTCCATTTAGGAATACATATTCATTTTGAGATTTAGCTTTATGTGGATCAGATAAATAACCTGCATCTGTATAACCAACCAAATCTTGTTTTGATTCGTTAGAATAAAATAATCTTAAATCAGTAGTTCCTTGAAGATATCGAAATATGTGTTTGATCCCATTCCAATATCTTTTGGTAGGGGCTGAGCTGAACCTTGTCAACAAATTAACTGCAAAAGAAATGTCAGGTCTTGTATAATTTGTAAGATACATAAGAGCCTCAATTGCACTAAAAATATGGAACTTCTGAACCAAGATCTTCATGATCTTCTAGAGGATGAAATGGATCAGTATCAATGTTGAGATCTAACAACCATAGGAGTACTTAATGGTTTTTGTCTTGTCCATTTTAAAATGTTTTAAAAATCTTTTCGGTATAAGTTGTTTGATGTATAAGTAAGTCATTAGTCATATGCTCAATATGTAAATCAACGTAATACTTGATTTTTTCATTTCAAAAATCTTTCTTTAGAAGTTGAATGGCTTCATAGATTTCTTTATTTAAGATAATTGATATAAACAACTTACGATCACATATCCGGACATTGTTTTCTTAATAAGAACACACGTTCAAATAAGATTATTTGTATATCCTTTTCTTATCAAGTACTTGTATAAACCCATATAAAAATCTTTGTGATTTAATGGAATATATTCCCTTAGATTTTGCATTAGATGCTTATGACACCTTAAACCCCCTTCAGGTATATTCATATATATCACTATCAAGTGATCCAAACAGATAAGTAGTAACAACATCCATGAGTTGCATTTAAGTAACTACTAAGTTGATTAAGTATCTAATAAATAATTGTATCCATTACAGGAGGATAAGTTTTCCTCATAATTCATTTATGGTCTTTGTGGGAAATCTTGAGTTACAAGTGAAATGTCCCGTTCTTATTGATTAAAAACGTTCCATATTAATTGATTTCGTTGCGAGGTTTTGACCTCTATATGAGACATTTTTCAAAGACTGCATTCATTTTAAAACAAACCATAACCTTTATTTCATCAATAAAGGTTTAAAAAGCTTTACGTAGATTATTAAATAATGATAATCTAAAATATCCTGTTTACACACGACCATTACATAATGGTTTACAATACAAATATGTTACAACAAAATAAGTTTCTTGAATGCAGTTTTTACACAATATCATACAAGCATGGACTCCAAATCTCGTCCTTATTTAAGTATGCGACAGCGGAAGCTCTTAATAATCACCTGAGAATAAACATGCTTAAAACGTCAACAAAAATGTTGGTGAGTTATAGGTTTAACCTATATATATCAAATCATAATAATAGACCACAAGATTTCATATTTCAATACACATCCCATACATAGAGATAAAAATCATTCATATGGTGAACACCTGGTAACCGACATTAACAAGATGCATATATAAAAATATCCCCATCATTCCGGGACACCCTTCGGATATGATATAAATTTCGAAGTACTAAAGCATCCGGTACTTTGGATGAGGCTTGTTGGGCCCGATAGATCTATCTTTAGAGTTCGCGTCAATTAGGGTTTCTGTTCCCTGATTCTTAGATTACCAGACTTAATAAAAAGGGGCATATTCGATTTCGATAATTCAACCATAGAATGTAGTTTCACGTACTTGTGTCTACTTTGTAAATCATTTATAAAACCTGCATGTATTCTCATCCCAAAAATATTAGATTTTAAAAGTGGGACTATAACTCACTTTCACAGATTTTTACTTCGTCGGGAAGTAAGACTTGGCCACTGGTTGATTCACGAACCTATAACAATATATACATATATATCAAAATATGTTCAAAATATATTTACAACACTTTTAATATATTTTGATGTTTTAAGTTTATTAAGTCAGCTGTCCTCGTTAGTAACCTACAACTAGTTATCCACAGTTAGATGTACAGAAATAAATCGATAAATATTATCTTGAATCAATCCACGACCCAGTGTATACGTATCTCAGTATTGATCACAACTCAAACTATATATATTTTGGAATCAACCTCAACCCTGTATAGCTAACTCCAACATTCACATATAGAGTGTCTATGGTTGTTCCGAAATATATATAGATGTGTCGACATGATAGGTCGAAACATTGTATACGTGTCTATGGTATCTCAAGATTACATAATATACAATACAAGTTGATTAAGTTATGGTTGGAATAGATTTGTTACCAATTTTCACATAGCTAAAATGAGAAAAATTATCCAATCTTGTTTTACCCATAACTTCTTCATTTTAAATCCGTTTTGAGTGAATCAAATTGCTATGGTTTCATATTGAACTCTATTTTATGAATCTAAACAGAAAAAGTATAGGTTTATAGTCGGAAAAATAAGTTACAAGTCGTTTTTGTAAAGGTAGTCATTTCAGTCGAAAGAACGACGTCTAGATGACCATTTTAGAAAACATACTTCCACTTTGAGTTTAACCATAATTTTTGGATATAGTTTCATGTTCATAATAAAAATCATTTTCTCAGAATAACAACTTTTAAATCAAAGTTTATCATAGTTTTTAATTAACTAACCCAAAACAGCCCGCGGTGTTACTACGACGGCGTAAATCAGGTTTTACGGTGTTTTTCGTGTTTCCAGGTTTTAAATCATTAAGTTAGCATATCATACAGATATAGAACATGTGTTTAGTTGATTTTAAAAGTCAAGTTAGAAGGATTAACTTTTGTTTGCGAACAAGTTTAGAATTAACTAAACTATGTTCTAGTGATTACAAGTTTAAACCTTCGAATAAGATAGCTTTATATGTATGAATCGAATGATATTATGAACATCATTACTACCTTAAGTTCCTTGGATAAACCTACTGGAAAAGAGAAAAATAGATCTAGCTTCAATGGATCCTTGGATGGCTCGAAGTTCTTGAAGCAGAATCATGACACGAAAATAAGTTCAAGTAAGATCATCACTTGAAATAAGATTGTTATAGTTATAGAAATTGAACCAAAGTTTGAATATGATTATTACCTTGTATTAGAATGATAACCTACTGTAAGAAACAAAGATTTCATGAGGTTGGATGATCACCTTACAAGATTGGAAGTGAGCTAGCAAACTTGCAAGTATTCTTGATTTTATGAAACTAGAACTTTTGGAATTTATGAAGAACACTTAGAACTTGAAGATAGAACTTGAGAGAGATCAATTAGATGAAGAAAATTGAAGAATGAAAGTGTTTGTAGGTGTTTTTGGTCGTTGGTGTATGGATTAGATATAAAGGATATGTAATTTTGTTTTCATGTAAATAAGTCATGAATGATTACTCATATTTTTGTAATTTTATGAGATATTTCATGCTAGTTGCCAAATGATGGTTCCCACATGTGTTAGGTGACTCACATGGGCTGCTAAGAGCTGATCATTGGAGTGTATATACCAATAGTACATACATCTAAAAGCTGTGTATTGTACAAGTACGAATACGGGTGCATACGAGTAGAATTATTGATGAAACTGAACGAGGATGTAATTGTAAGCATTTTTGTTAAGTAGAAGTATTTTGATAAGTGTCTTGAAGTCTTTCAAAAGTGTATGAATACATATTAAAACACTACATGTATATACATTTTAACTGAGTCGTTAAGTCATCGTTAGTCGTTACATGTAAATGTTGTTTTGAAACCTTTAGGTTAACGATCTTGTTAAATGTTGTTAACCCAATATTTATAATATCAAAAGAGATTTTAAATTATTATATTATCATGATATTATGATGTACGAATATATCTTAATATGATATATATACATTAAATGTCGTTACAACGATAATCGTTACATATATGTCTCGTTTCAAAATCATTAAGTTAGTAGTCTTGTTTTTACATATGTAGTTCATTGTTAATGTACTTAATGATATGTTTACTTATCATAATATCATGTTAACTATATATATAACCATATATATGTCATCATATAGTTTTTACAAGTTTTAACGTTCGTGAATCACCGGTCAACTTGGGTAGTCAATTGTCTATATGAAACCTATTTCAATTAATCAAGTCTTAACAAGTTTGATTGCTTAATATGTTGGAAACATTTAATCATGTAAATATCAATCTCAATTAATATATATAAACATGGAAAAGTTCGGGTCACTACAGTACCTACCCGTTAAATAAATTTCGTCCCGAAATTTTAAGCTGTTGAAGGTGTTGACGAATCTTCTGGAAAGAGATGCGGGTATTTCTTCTTCATCTGATCTTCACGCTCCCAGGTGAACTCGGGTCCTCTACGAGCATTCCATCGAACCTTAACAATTGGTATCTTGTTTTGCTTAAGTCTTTTAACCTCACGATCCATTATTTCGACGGGTTCTTCGATGAATTGAAGTTTTTCGTTGATTTGGATTTCATCTAACGGAATAGTGAGATCTTCTTTAGCAAAACATTTCTTCAAATTCGAGACGTGGAAAGTGTTATGTACAGCCGCGAGTTGTTGAGGTAACTCAATTCGGTAAGCTACTGGTCCGACACGATCAATAATCTTGAATGGTCCAATATACCTTGGATTTAATTTCCCTCGTTTACCAAATCGAACAACGCCTTTCCAAGGTGCAACTTTAAGCATGACCATCTCTCCAATTTCAAATTCTATATCTTTTCTTTTAATGTCAGCGTAGCTCTTTTGTCGACTTTGGGCGGTTTTCAACCGTTGTTGAATTTGGATGATCTTCTCGGTAGTTTCTTGTATAATCTCCGGACCCGTAATCTGTCTATCCCCCACTTCACTCCAACAAATCGGAGACCTGCACTTTCTACCATAAAGTGCTTCAAACGGCGCCATCTCAATGCTTGAATGGTAGCTGTTGTTGTAGGAAAATTCTGCTAACGGTAGATGTCGATCCCAACTGTTTTCGAAATCAATAACACATGCTCGTAGCATGTCTTCAAGCGTTTGTATCGTCCTTTCGCTCTGCCCATCAGTTTGTGGATGATAAGCAGTACTCATGTCTAGACGAGTTCCTAATGCTTGCTGTAATGTCTGCCAGAATCTTGAAATAAATCTGCCATCCCTATCAGAGATAATAGAGATTGGTATTCCATGTCTGGAGATGACTTCCTTCAAATACAGTCGTGCTAACTTCTCCATCTTGTCATCTTCTCTTATTGGCAGGAAGTGTGCTGATTTGGTGAGACGATCAACTATTACCCAAATAGTATCAAAACCACTTGCAGTCCTTGGCAATTTAGTGATGAAATCCATGGTAATGTTTTCCCATTTCCATTCTGGGATTTCGGGTTGTTGAAGTAGACCTGATGGTTTCTGATGCTCAGCTTTGACCTTAGAACACGTCAAACATTCTCCTACGTATTTAGCAACATCGGCTTTCATACCCGGCCACCAAAAATGTTTCTTGAGATCCTTGTACATCTTCCCCGTTCCAGGATGTATTGAGTATCTGGTTTTATGAGCTTCTCTAAGTACCATTTCTCTCATATCTCCAAATTTTGGTACCCAAATCCTTTCAGCCCTATACCGGGTTCCGTCTTTCCGAATATTAAGATGCTTCTCCGATCCTTTGGGTATTTCATCCTTTAAATTTCCCTCTTTTAAAACTCCTTGTTGCGCCTCCTTTATTTGAGTAGTAAGGTTATTATGAATCATTATATTCATAGATTTTACTCGAATGGGTTCTCTGTCCTTCCTGCTCAAGGCATCGGCTACCACATTTGCCTTCCCCGGGTGGTAACGAATCTCAAAGTCGTAATCATTCAATAATTCAATCCACCTACGCTGCCTCATATTCAGTTGTTTCTGATTAAATATGTGTTGAAGACTTTTGTGGTCGGTATATATAATACTTTTGACCCCATATAAGTAGTGCCTCCAAGTCTTTAATGCAAAAACAACCGCGCCTAATTCCAAATCATGCGTCGTATAATTTTGTTCGTGAATCTTCAATTGTCTAGACGCATAAGCAATCACCTTCGTTCGTTGCGTTAATACACAACCGAGACCTTGCTTTGATGCGTCACAATAAATCACAAAATCATCATTCCCTTCAGGCAATGACAATATAGGTGCCGTAGTTAGCTTTTTCTTCAATAACTGAAACGCTTTCTCTTGTTCATCATTCCATTCAAATTTCTTCCCTTTATGCGTTAATGCAGTCAAGGGTTTTGCTATTCTGGAAAAGTCTTGGATGAACCTTCTGTAGTAACCAGCTAGTCCTAAAAACTGGCGTATGTGTTTCGGAGTTTTCGGGGTTTCCCACTTTTCAACAGTTTCTATCTTTGCCAGATCCACCTTAATACCTTCTTTGTTTACTATGTGACCGAGGAATTGAACTTCTTCCAACCAAAATGCACACTTTGAAAACTTAGCGTACAATTCTTCCTTCCTCAATACTTCTAACACCTTTCTCAAATGTTCACCGTGTTCTTAGTCATTCTTTGAGTAAATAAGTATGTCATCAATGAAAACAATGACAAACTTGTCAAGGTATGGTCCACACACTCGGTTCATAAGGTCCATGAACACAGCTGGTGCATTAGTTAAACCAAACGGCATGACCATAAACTCGTAATGACCGTAACGTGTTCTGAAAGCAGTCTTTGGAATATCATCTTCTTTCACCCGCATTTGATGATACCCGGAACGTAAGTCAATCTTTGAGTAAACAGACGAGCCTTGTAGTTGATCAAATAAGTCGTCGATTCTCAGTAGTGGGTAGCGATTCTTGATGGTAAGTTTGTTCAACTCTCGGTAGTCGATACACAACCTGAATGTACCATCTTTCTTCTTGACAAACAAAACAGGAGCTCCCCACGGTGATGTGCTTGGTCGAATGAAACCACGCTCTAAAAGTTCTTGTAATTGGCTTTGCAGTTCTTTCATTTCGCTGGGTGCGAGTCTGTAAGGAGCACGAGCTATTGGTGCAGCTCCTGGTACAAGATCTATTTGAAATTCAACGGATCGATGTGGGGGTAATCCCGGTAATTCTTTTGGAAATACATCGGGAAATTCTTTTGCAATGGGAACATCATTGATGCTCTTTTCTTCAGTTTGTACTTTCTCGACGTGTGCTAGAACAGCATAGCAACCTTTTCTTATTAGTTTTTGTGCCTTCAAATTACTAATAAGATGTAGCTTCGTGTTGCCCTTTTCTCCGTACACCATTAAGGGTTTTCCTTTTTCTCGTATAATGCGAATTGCATTTTTGTAACAGACGATCTCTGCTTTCACTTCTTTCAACCAGTCCATACCGATTATCACATCAAAACTCCCTAACTCTACTGGTATCAAATCAATCTTAAATGTTTCGCTAACCAGTTTAATTTCTCGATTCCGACATATATTATCTGCTGAAATTAATTTACCATTTGCTAATTCGAGTAAAAATTTACTATCCAAAGGCGTCAATGGACAACTTAATTTAGCACAAAAATCTCTACTCATATAGCTTCTATCCGCACCCGAATCAAATAAAACGTAAGCAGATTTATTGTCAATAAGAAACGTACCCGTAACAAGCTCCGGGTCTTCCTGTGCCTCTGCCGCATTAATATTGAAAACTCTTCCGCGGCCTTGTCCATTCGTGTTCTCCTGGTTCGGGCAATTTCTAATAATGTGGCCCGGTTTTCCACATTTATAACAAACTACATTGGCATAACTTGCTCCGACACTACTTGCTCCGCCATTACTCGTTCCGACACCATTTGTTCCTTTCGTTCTATTAACCCCTGGTCCGTAAACCTCACACTTCACCGCGCTATGACCATTTCTTTTACACTTGTTGCAAAATTTGGTGCAGAACCCCGAGTGATACTTTTCACACCTTTGGCATAGCTGCTTCTGATTGTTGTTGTTGTTGCGGTTATTATTGTTGTTGGGATGATTGTTGTAGTTGCTGTTGCTGTTGTTGTTGTTGTTGTTGGGCCGTTTGTTGTAGTTGCGATTGATGTTGCGATTGTTGGGATAATTGTTGCGATTATTGTTGTAATTGCTGTTGTTGTTGTATTGGTGATTCTTATCACCGTTATCCTCCCACTTTCTTTTGACTTGCTTCACATTGGCCTCTTCAGCAGTCTGTTCTTTAATTCTTTCTTCAATCTGGTTCACTAGTTTGTGAGCCATTCTACATGCCTGTTGTATAGAGGCGGGCTCGTGTGAACTTATATCTTCTTGGATTCTTTCCGGTAATCCTTTCACAAATGCGTCGATCTTCTCTTCCTCATCTTCGAATGCTCCCGGACACAATAGGCACAATTCTGTGAATCGTCTTTCGTACGTGGTAATATCAAATCCTTGGGTTCGTAACCCTCTAAGTTCTGTCTTGAGCTTATTGACCTCGGTTCTGGGACGGTACTTCTCGTTCATCAAGTGTTTGAATGCTGACCACGGTAGTGCGTACGCATCGTCTTGTCCCACTTGCTCTAGATAGGTATTCCACCATGTTAACGCAGAACCTGTGAAGGTATGCGTAGCGTACTTCACTTTGTCCTCTTCAGTACACTTACTTATGGCAAACACCGATTCGACCTTCTCGGTCCACCGTTTCAATCCGATCGGTCCTTCGGTTCCATCAAATTCCAAAGGTTTGCAGGCAGTGAATTCTTTGTAGGTGCATCCTACACGATTTCCTGTACTGCTAGATCTAAGGTTATTGTTGGTATGTAGCGCAGCCTGTACTGCGGCTATGTTTGAAGCTAGAAAAGTACAGAATTCCTCTTCATTCATATTCACGGTGTGTCGAGTAGTCGGTGCCATTTCCTTCAAAATAGTCAAATGGAACAAGTTAATCATACAGAATATTAAGAGTAGTTAATAGTATTTCGTAGCATAATATGAACTCATTTATAAAAGCTTTTTCTTCATATTAGCGTTTTATAAGTTTAAATTCGAGTAGTACCTACCCGTTAAGTTCATACTTAGTAGCTAATATACAATTCAACTACTACAATTCTATATGAAAAACTGATTATAATAATATTTCGCGTTCAAACTTTTATACAATATTTTACAAACTTACAATACCGCTTATTTTACATAAAGCATGAAATATAGCACACAATAACTTTGATACAAGATAGTTGTGAAGATAATTCTAGCTAGTACACAAGTCGTTCAGCAAAGGCAATAAAGACACGTAATTCATACGTCCAGAAACAAGTCATGCATTCTGGTTTTACTAGGACTACTTCCCATCCTTGGTCTTGTGGAACATAACCGTTATGGCCGTTGATAAGACAGCGTGTTGTAACGTCGTCAAAGGGATGAGGGTTACGTAATGTCCAACAGTCCCGTAACAATCTAAAAACCTCATTTCTTACCCCAATTACCGACTCCGTCACTTGTGGAAACATTTTGTTTAATAGTTGTAGCCCGATGTTCTTGTTCTCACTTTGGTGAGAAGCGAACATTACTAATCCGTAAGCATAACATGCTTCTTTATGTTGCATGTTAGCCGCTTTTTCTAAATCACGAAGTCCAATATTCGGATATATTGAGTCAAAATAATTTCTTAACCCGTTGCGTAAAATAGCATTTGGGTTCCCCGCAATATATGCGTCAAAGTAAACACATCGTAACTTATGGGTTTCCCAATGTGCTATCCCCCATCTTTCAAACGAAAGTATATTATAAACCAAGACATTCTTGGAACGTTCTTCGAATGTCTTACAAACTGATCTCGCCTTAAATAGTTGTGCCGAGGAATTCTGGCCGACTCTAGACAAGATTTCATCAATCATGTCTCCGGGTAGGTCTCTTAAAATATTGGGTTGTCTATCCATTTTGTGTTTTTAAACTGTAAAATAGACAAGAGTTAGATTCATAAAAAAATAGTTATTAATACAAGCAATTTTTACATATATCATAAAGCATAAGAACACTATATTACATATATTACACCACACGAATACAACTATCTTATTCCGACTCGCTCGTTTCTTCTTCTTCAGTTTTGGTTCGTTTTGCCAAGTTTCTAGGGATATATGATGTTCCCCTAATACGAGCCGTCGTTGTCCACATTGGTTTAGAAAAACCTGGTGGTTTAGAGGTTCCCGGGTCATTGTTACAACTTAAGGACTTCGGAGGTTGACGATACATATAAAGTTCATCGGGGTTGGAATTAGATTTCTCTATTTTTATGCCCTTTCCCTTATTATTTTCTTTTGCCTTTTTAAATTCAGTTGGGGTAATTTCTATAACATCATTGGAATTCTCGTCGGAATCCGATTCATCGGAGAATTGGTAATCCTCCCAATATTTTGCTTCCTTGGCGGAAACACCATTGACCATAATTAACCTTGGTCGGTTGGTTGAGGATTCTCTTTTACTTAACCGTTTTATTATTTCCCCCACCGGTTCCGATTCTTCTTCCGGTTCCGATTCTTCTTCCGGTTCCGATTCTTCTTCCGGTTCCGACTCTTCTTCCGGTTCCTCTTCGGGAACTTGTGAATCAGTCCACGAATCATTCCAATTTACATTTGACTCTTCATTATTATTAGGTGAGTCAATAGGACTTGTTCTAGAGGTAGACATCTATCACATAATATCAAACACGTTAAGAGATTAATATATCACATAATATTCATATGTTAAAAATATATAGTTTCCAACAAAAATGTTAAGCAATCATTTTTAAAGAAAACACGGTCGAAGTCCAGAATCACTAATGCATCCTAACAAACTCGATAAGACACACTAATGCAAATTTTCTGGTTCTCTAAGACCAACGCTCGGATACCAACTGAAATGTCCCGTTCTTATTGATTAAAAACGTTCCATATTAATTGATTTCGTTGCGAGGTTTTGACCTCTATATGAGACGTTTTTCAAAGACTGCATTCATTTTAAAACAAACCATAACCTTTATTTCATCAATAAAGGTTTAAAAAGCTTTACGTAGATTATTAAATAATGATAATCTAAAATATCCTGTTTACACACGACCATTACATAATGGTTTACAATACAAATATGTTACAACAAAATAAGTTTCTTGAATGCAGTTTTTACACAATATCATACAAGCATGGACTCCAAATCTCGTCCTTATTTAAGTATGCGACAGCGGAAGCTCTTAATAATCACCTGAGAATAAACATGCTTAAAACATCAACAAAAATGTTGGTGAGTTATAGGTTTAACCTATATATATCAAATCATAATAATAGACCACAAGATTTCATATTTCAATACACATCCCATACATAGAGATAAAAATCATTCATATGGTGAACACCTGGTAACCGACATTAACAAGATGCATATATAAGAATATCCCCATCATTTCGGGACACCCTTCGGATATGATATAAATTTCGAAGTACTAAAGCATCCGGTACTTTGGATGAGGCTTGTTGGGCCCGATAGATCTATCTTTAGAGTTCGCGTCAATTAGGGTTTCTGTTCCCTAATTCTTAGATTACCAGACTTAATAAAAAGGGGCATATTCAATTTCGATAATTCAACCATAGAATGTAGTTTCACGTACTTGTGTCTACTTTGTAAATCATTTATAAAACCTGCATGTATTCTCATCCCAAAAATATTAGATTTTAAAAGTGGGACTATAACTCACTTTCACAGATTTTTACTTCGTCGGGAAGTAAGACTTGGCCACTGGTTAATTCACGAACCTATAACAATATATACATATATATCAAAATATGTTCAAAATATATTTACAACACTTTTAATATATTTTGATGTTTTAAGTTTATTAAGTCAGCTGTCCTCGTTAGTAACCTACAACTAGTTGTCCACAGTTAGATGTACAGAAATAAATCGATAAATATTATCTTGAATCAATCCACGACCCAGTGTATACGTATCTCAGTATTGATCACAACTCAAACTATATATATTTTGGAATCAACCTCAACCCTGTATAGCTAACTCCAACATTCACATATAGAGTGTCTATGGTTGTTCCGAAATATATATAGATGTGTCGACATGATAGGTCGAAACATTGTATACGTGTCTATGGTATCTCAAGATTACATAATATACAATACAAGTTGATTAAGTTATGGTTGGAATAGATTTGTTACCAATTTTCACGTAGCTAAAATGAGAAAAATTATCCAATCTTGTTTTACCCATAACTTCTTCATTTTAAATCCGTTTTGAGTGAATCAAATTGCTATGGTTTCATATTGAACTCTATTTTATGAATCTAAACAGAAAAAGTATAGGTTTATAGTCGGAAAAATAAGTTACAAGTCGTTTTTGTAAAGGTAGTCATTTCAGTCGAAAGAACGACGTCTAGATGACCATTTTAGAAAACATACTTCCACTTTGAGTTTAACCATAATTTTTGGATATAGTTTCATGTTCATAATAAAAATCATTTTCTCAGAATAACAACTTTTAAATCAAAGTTTATCATAGTTTTTAATTAACTAACCCAAAACAGCCCGCGGTGTTACTACGACGGCGTAAATCCGGTTTTACGGTGTTTTTCGTGTTTTCAGGTTTTAAATCATTAAGTTAGCATATCATACAGATATAGAACATGTGTTTAGTTGATTTTAAAAGTCAAGTTAGAAGGATTAACTTTTGTTTGCGAACAAGTTTAGAATTAACTATACTATGTTCTAGTGATTACAAGTTTAAACCTTCGAATAAGATAGCTTTATATGTATGAATCGAATGATGTTATGAACATCATTACTACCTTAAGTTCCTTGGATAAACCTACTGGAAAAGAGAAAAATAGATCTAGCTTCAATGGATCCTTGGATGGCTCGAAGTTCTTGAAGCAGAATCATGACACGAAAACAAGTTCAAGTAAGATCATCACTTGAAATAAGATTGTTATAGTTATAGAAATTGAACCAAAGTTTGAATATGATTATTACCTTGTATTAGAATGATAACCTACTGTAAGAAACAAAGATTTCTTGAGGTTGGATGATCACCTTACAAGATTGGAAGTGAGCTAGCAAACTTGAAAGTATTCTTGATTTTATGAAACTAGAACTTTTGGAATTTATGAAGAACACTTGGAACTTGAAGATAGAACTTGAGAGAGATCAATTAGATGAAGAAAATTGAAGAATGAAAGTGTTTGTAGGTGTTTTTGGTCGTTGGTGTATGGATTAGATATAAAGGATATGTAATTTTGTTTTCATGTAAATAAGTCATGAATGATTACTCATATTTTTGTAATTTTATGAGATATTTCATGCTAGTTGCCAAATGATGGTTCCCACATGTGTTAGGTGACTCACATGGGCTGCTAAGAGCTGATCATTGGAGTGTATATACCAATAGTACATACATCTAAAAGCTGTGTATTGTACGAGTACGAATACGGGTGCATACGAGTAGAATTATTGATGAAACTGAACGAGGATGTAATTGTAAGCATTTTTGTTAAGTAGAAGTATTTTGATAAGTGTCTTGAAGTCTTTCAAAAGTGTATGAATACATATTAAAACACTACATGTATATACATTTTAACTGAGTCGTTAAGTCATCGTTAGTCGTTACATGTAAATGTTGTTTTGAAACCTTTAGGTTAACGATCTTGTTAAATGTTGTTAACCCAATGTTTATAATATCAAAAGAGATTTTAAATTATTATATTATCATGATATTATGATGTACGAATATATCTTAATATGATATATATACATTAAATGTCGTTACAATGATAATCATTACATATATGTCTCGTTTCAAAATCATTAAGTTAGTAGTCTTGTTTTTACATATGTAGTTCATTGTTAATATACTTAATGATATGTTTACTTATCATAATATAATGTTAACTATATATATAACCATATATATGTCATCATATAGTTTTTACAAGTTTTAACGTTCGTGAATCACCGGTCAACTTGGGTAGTCAATTGTCTATATGAAACCTATTTCAATTAATCAAGTCTTAACAAGTTTGATTGCTTAATATATTGGAAACATTTAATCATGTAAATATCAATCTCAATTAATATATATAAACATGGAAAGTTCGGGTCACTACAACAAGTCTAGTTTTGCCTTGTAACTTCATTTGCATATTTCTTTTTCGGATAAAAATTCATTTGTATCCCATACGTTTCATATCTTTAAAAGTGATAACGATTGATCCGAAATTTTTTCTTTTATTGAGCGATTCTAACTCATCTCGTATTGCTCCTTTCCATTTAGCTCAATCATGTCTATTTTGATATTCAATGACAGATTTTGGTTCCAGCTCATCATCTTTATTCATGATGTCATTATATGAAAAATTCTCATCAATATTTGTCATTCCGTTTCGGTTCCAAAATATTGCATAACTTATTGCAATTTCTGTATTTATTATCAATATCCTCTGCAGAAGGAATATTGATTTGTGGTTCTTCTTGAACACTTTCTTTTACCTCATTATCAGCTGATTTTTTTCGAGGATTTTTATCTTTGGAACCAGTTGGTCTTTCACGTTTCAGACGTGGCAAAGACTAATGAGTGATATTATTGCCAGCTTTTGGAATTTCAATTCTAGCTGAAACATTTCCTGCTATTATATATGATTTAGTCACTCTTTTTGTATCTTTAAATGCATAAAGTAATTAATTTGCAAGTTCTTGCATATGCATTATTTTTGAACCTTTTCATTTCACATTCTTTTGTGCGAGTTCAATATACCTTAATTGATGTTCACATCATGAAGCATCATTTTATTTATTTTTTCATTTCTCCCCCTAATCTAGGGACCAATTTTTCATTAAAAATACAATCAGCAGAACGTGCTGTAAAAACATCACCCGTCATGGATTCAATATATCTTATGATTGAAGATGTTTCATATCCAACATATATTTCCATCCTTCTTTTAAGAACCATTTGTTGTGGTGGTGCAATTAAAAATACAATGCACAACCAAATGTTCTAAGATGAAAAATATTTGGCTCTCGACCAAAATTAAGTTGGTAATGGAGAATATTTATGACTTACTCTTGGTTTAATGCAAATTAATGTCGCATCATGTAAATTTATATGTCCTCATATAAATACTGGGAGTTTTGTTCTCATTATCAATGGTCTAGCTATTAACTGTAATCGTTTGATTAGTGATTCGGCTAAACCATTTTGTGTATGCACATGGGTAACAGGATGTTCAACAACAATCCCAATAGACATGCAAAAATCATTAAATACTTGAGATGTAAACTTACCAGTATTATCCAATCTCACCCTTTTAATAGTATAATCAGGGAAGTGTGCCCTCAATTTAATAATTTGAGCAAGAAACTTTGCAAATGCCATATTACGGCTTGATAACACACAAACATGAGACCATCCGCTAGATGCGTCTATTAGAACCATGAAATATCAAAATGGTCCACATGATGGATGAATTGGTCCATATATATAACCTTGAATTCTTTCAAGAAACATTGGTGATTCTTTCTCAATATTATTTTCATTAATCACCATATGTGCTTTTCATTAATCACCATATGTGATTTTCATTAATCACCATATGTGCTTTTCATTAATCACCATATGTGCTTTTTCAATAATCACCATATACGCTTTTCATCATATATCCTTTTCACCATATGCGCTTTTAATCATATGCGCTGCGCTTTTCATCATATGCATTTTTCATCATATGCGATTTTAATCATATGCGCCGAGCTTTTCATCATATGCGCCTTTTATCATATGCACTTTTATACTCAATAATTTTGTCAAATACAGGTTGCGGCATCAACAAACAAATAAAATGATGCTTATACTCTTAATTACTCGAGCTTACCTCCACAATTCATTTGTTTTCTACAATCTCAATATGTATGTAACCACCTATAATGACATTCTCTGTTCGTTTTTATGTTTAGTTACTTTCTATTCATCATCTTCCTGTTGTGAATAATTCTTTTATCAGGAAGGTGTAGATACCGATGAGGTCTGTTCTCAAATGACGTTGCAACCGTTTAACTCTGTATGCTCTCCGACCCTTTATGATTTGGGGAGGCTTATTTATGTACGGTAACCTATAAAGTTAATCTCTTTTTGTGTGATTACGTTACATGAAAGAAGTAAAAATAACCCATTTCGAATCTTGACCCATTTTGAACCTGTATTCTTAATGTTATGTAATTCCTGACCAAATAATACATTGTAGAACACATTATAACCAACTTGATTCTATGCTTTTGGCCTTGGTCATTGCATTAATTACATAAACATGTTACGTTACAGAGAGCGTGATATTGCCATAAGATTTTGTCAATATTAGTTAGTTCTGGTGCAAGTTATGTAATTTTCATAGTAAATCACCTTCTCTTTTAGTATGCATCTATTATATCATGTTGGAATTTTTGAACTGTATACAATTAACTTATTTTCAACAATTACCGTGGTACAAATTTCAGGGATTTGTCTCATTGATTAACCATGTAGATCTTTGCCTCAATATTCGGTAAGTTGTAACTCTTTTGTATGATTTTATTTTGCAACTCAATATATTGGCTAATCTTTGTTTGTATCCCAAAGAGGTAATATAAAATCGATTTAATGAATATATAAAGTATTCAGGTGGTCTCAACTATCTCTTACCGAAGCTTATTTTATTGCATTGTGATTGTAGTTCTCATTATGATTATGCTGGATATAATAAATTTCGGATCAAGTCAACGAATGAATTGTTGTGTTTTAATGGATAAGGTATGAAAATCTAAACCACCTACATGACACATATTAGTTCAAACCTATTGTGAGCTTGATTGTAGTTGCCATTGAATGCTTACATGTATTACATATGTTGTGCAGGTGTTAAGGTTTCTTTATCTATAATCATTACCAAACACAAGATATGCTCTTGCTTCTTCAATTAAGATATTATATGCAATTTAGTATGTTTCAGTATAGTATCATGAATCCGTGAGTTATAATTCAAAAGTGACAAAAGTCAAAATTGGTTTGGTTTTTTTTACTTTTATAGTCAAACAATCCATTTTTATAACAATCTGTGTTTAACTATGCTAATAAATCACCATTCTTTTTTACCTTGAGAAATACTATAATTGAACAAGTTAGCTATTTGCCTCAATATTTGACTTGTATCTTGATGACTTGAAAGGTGTTACTACTTTTTGACAAGAGTTATTCAATGGTTTGGGCTACACTTAATGAGGTGATTTGTTGGTAAGGGCCAGGTTTGGCTGCATTCAGTGTGTCACAAGAGGGGCATCTGGCTAGGAGCAGTGACGGAACTTGAACCCGACTACGGAGGGGGCGAGTCTAAAAATTTAATAAATTTTTCATTGTCAGTAGGGTCAAACACTAAAAAAAAAAAACTTATTTTTTGGTAAAAAAAAATTTTTCCATTAAATTCAGGTGGGGCGGACACCCCCTTTGTAATACCTTATCTTCCGCCACTGGCTAGGAGAACATACACGATCAACTTGAGACCTCGGGTTTGGATGCCTCTGGAAGCTCATTAAACACTAAGCGTATGTCGTCCACAATTGCAAATTTTGTAGATATAATAATTTGACATATACTATTTCATATTACTATTGTGTTTACTTTCTACTCACTATCACCATATAGCTCTGGTTTTTTATGAGTGCTGAATATTGGTGACTAATATAAAAACATTATTTTGGTCCTTTATGAAAGTTCTTATTGATAGTTTTAGCACTCTTTCAGTCATAAGTTATTTTGCTATACTTTTAGTCATCTGAGTTTAGTTAACCAAATAAAGAGATCAAAGGCAAGTATCAACTAAACAAAATGATGTGATATCTCTAAAAATAATTTTCATAATTTCTTATTTTAAAAACCCGCGAAATCGCGGGTTATAAACTAGTTTAGTATAAATACGAAGATTTAGAGAATAAACATATTATGCATAAATAATAAATTTTAAGAATAAACATTAGTATGCATGAAATAAATAATGATTAATTGCATAAGTAATCATAAATGTTAGATAACATAAATATAAATGTTAATGAAGTTAATAAGAGTTAGATTATAGAAATATAATTCAGGCGGTATAACCGACCATATATAACTTAAATAACATAAATATAAATGTTAGTGAAGTTAATAACATAAATATAAATATTAGTGAAGTTAATAAAAGTTAGATTACATAAATATAATTCAGGCGGTATAACCGACCATATATAACTTAAATAACATAAATATAAATGTTAGTGAAGTTAATAAAAGTTAGATTACAGAAATATAATTCAGGCGGTATAACCGACTATATATAACTTAAATAACATAAATACAAATGTTAGTGAAGTTAATAAAAGTTAGATTACATAAATATAATTTTACTTATGATGATGATAATATTTACCTTACTAATAAATAATAGAAGATATCGTTAAAGAATTTCTTACCTTGATTAGTGACTTGTGCTTGCTTAGATAAACCTTGATTATACGGAGCACTTCGTGCTGATAACGTGTTATAATTTTAGTGTTTATAACTACCTTTAGTGGCCTGGTTCTTGACAACAGATTACTAATAATAAAGAAGAGTGAAGAAGAGAGTAACAATTGTTTATTTAGTATATCAAAAAAATGGTGTGTCTGGCTTTTATTCTCCGGTCCTATTTATAGAACATAATATACTGTACAATATCCTTATATTCAAAATATAAATAGTTAAGGAATATTGTGAAATAAAATTGTCGGACACTTTCTTTGACTTTGAACATCATAACACCTTTTAATTTTTAAATTTTTTGTTTTCTATATATGTTAAACTTGCCATGCCTTTGTTTTTTCTAACTTCTAAATTTAACTTTATTTATATTTATTAAGAATTTAACACGTATCTTATTTTTAAATTATAATTATAAATCATACCGATTATTATAAGGTAGAAACTCGATAAATTAATACTCGATTATTTAATAAACTCTCTAAGTGTAAGACCCGAATATTCGTACGATAAGATAATTAATACATGTACGAATGTAGGTATATATATGTATATATATATATATATATATATATATATATATATATATATATATATATATATATATATATATATATATATATATATATATATATATATATATAGGGGCAGGATCAATGGGGAAGTAACCAATCGGGGGGAAGCAAATTTTTTTTTTCATTTTTTTGGGAATTTTTTTTTCCGGCATCAAGATCACACGAAAATATGAACATTTAGAAGAGACACTTCGTGATGAATGTCGTTATTTAGGCGGGAAAACGATCGACAAAAATAACATTCAAGATAATATTGTTCGTGAAGAATATGAACATTTTTTTTCTTCATGTTTTGTGAAGTAAAATTTAGCCCGATTTAAAGTTTAGGGTTTATGGTTTAGGGTTTAGGGTTTGGTGTTTTGGGTTTATTCCATAAACCCAAAACACCAAACCCTAAACCCTAAACCCTAAACTCTAAACCGTTCGTGTTAAAAAACTCAATCTAAATCCTAAATCTAAACCCTAAATCCTAAATTTCTAAACCCTAATATCTAAACCCTAATATCTAAACCACAATAGCTAAAACCTCAACATACGTTCGAAAAACACGATAATTGTTATATATTACTTCTTCAAGCATTTTCCCACCAAAATAAAAACATTTATCACAAAGTGTCTCTACTAAATGTTCATATTTTTATCTCATTTATAATGTCCGTGAACAAAGTTTTTTCAAAAAATGAAAAAAAAAAAAATTTGCTTCCCCCCGATTGGTTACTTCCCTCTTGATCCTACCCCTATATATATATATAGTGTTCACGACATAAGGCGAATATATATATATATATATATATATATATATATATATATATATATATATATATATATATATATATATATATATATATATATATATTGTATATAAATGGTTATGGCGTACAAAGGAGGTCGAACATGAAATTATAAACGTTTAAGTGACGTGTATATGTATATAAGTAAATATATGTATATAAGTAATATATATATATATATATATATATATATATATATATATATATATATATATATATATATATATATATATATATATATATATGTCGAAGGTATTGTACATGTATTATATATTATGTTGTATATATACACTCGTAGTGTATAATGTGTATGTATATCGCGCATGGGAGGACCGAGACGTTTTAAACATATGGGATTCACATTTAGAGTATATATATATATATATATATATATATATATATATATATATATATGTGTATCTGAGTGTACGCGAGCTCGAGTGAACGTTTATCGTACTAAATCACGAATCCCTCCAAACCACTGATGTATCCCGGTGCGGAGCACCAAACTCGCGGCGCGAGTTTAGTCTAGTTTGCAGATCAGGAGCTCGTATCTGATGGTCGAAATGTGTGGGCAAGACCGCGGCGCGATCAAGGCAAGTCGCGGCGCGACAATCTGAGTGACCTGGCACGTTTTCTGTTTATTTAACACGCTTTAGTGAGGGCATAATCATCTTTTCGCGTTTGAACATCCCAAGGCCACTATAATCAGATCTAGGGTTGTTTGGTGGCTCATTTTACTTCATCACCAACAACATTATTCTCTCCAAAACCTAGAGAGAGATTAGAGAGAAGGATGAGGTTTAGTGGGTTTTTGAAGGTGAATCACTAGATCGGGTTGGTAATCGCTTGTTCTTGCCTTCTCCCTTGTTTGTGCTTGTACTGGTAAGCATTTAACTCACCTTAATTGTTGTTTTGTGTTCATAGTTGCTATTTAGATCTTGCAAGCTCATATGTAGTGATTTTGCAAGAATGGGGTTAATGGGGTTTTGTAAAGAGTGCAAGAACACAAATGTAATGTCAATTTTGGTTATTTGGTTTAATTAATAAAAGTTTCATGAACACTAAGATGATTTGAGTCTATATTTGAAGAGTATTGGTGATTTTGAAGTTCATGAGAACTTGCTTACTAGTCAAAACGAGTATTGACCTTGTTCATTTGTCAAATGATGTTTTGGGATCGAGTTTTGATAAACTAAGTGTTTAAAGGTTCGATTAAAGTGCTAAATGGTGTTTTGGTTAGTTAATCACTAGTTATTAGTGATTAAAGGTGTTTTTGGAACATAGGTCAAAATGGATGAATCTATTTGGGTCAAAAATTGACAATGACGCAAGTTTGTGTCAAACGAATGTTTACACACTAGTGTCGAGTGTTAAATGACGTATTTGGTGGTAATAGACCATTGAAAATGATTTCGGGTTAAAATTGACATTTTAACCATAAAGTCAAACTTGGTCAACCATGGAACGAGTTTTGTGTAATATACGAGTTAGTATGCATCTAAAGGCTAAAGTTGATGTATTTGGGTATTTCGGGGACGCGGGAACTAGTCTCATTAGTTTTGGACCTTCGGGTGTCGTTAAAAACATAAAAAGGTGTATTTTGCACTTTGTGTCTTTTTGGGCAAGTCGTGAGTCCAACGGGCAAGACATTAATGGTTATGATATTGTAATAGGTGGATTTCACTATCGGTTGAAGCTTTCTTGTTGAAGTCATTTTATCGACAAAAGAGGTGAGTGGAATAATTATGCGTGTATGTATATAATGTATTTGTTTGTGTAGCGTGAGATGTGAAGTGTCGACGTGTTAAGACACCACGTTTCACGTGATGAGTAAAGTGTCGACGTGTTAAGACACCACTCGGGGTGAACTATCGACGTGTTAAGATGACATCCCAAGTAATGTAGTGACCCGGAAATTTTCGACCAAATTTAAACTTAATCTTTGAATGATTCGGACAAGATAAGCAAAGTCTGTAATGTTGAGCCTCGAAAACTTTAGAACTATGTTCATATATATGAAATACCCTTTGACTAGTTTCGACGATTCACGAACCTATAATTATAAACAGAAATGTAAATATAAATAATTATATATGTAAATAATTATATTAAATATATTAACGAACTATTGTGTATTTTAGTTACTATGAAGGATAACTTTAAGTTTAACTAACTAAAATTTGTTATACAAAGAGTATATTAAATATAAATGATTTCGAAAATAAAGTTGTCAACATTAATAAAGTATTAAACGTATAATGTATACTTTAAATTTATTTGTTTCAATATATATATGTATATATATATATATATATATACATATATATATATATATATTTAATATATTTATCTAAGTAATAAAACTTGTTAATTAAAACATCGTTGTAGATATATATATATATATATATATATATATATATATATATATATATATATATATATATATATATATATATATCTATATATATATATATCTATATATATATATAACTTGATATGAATAAGTTGTTACATTATTATTATTAATAGTATTATTACCATAAATAATATAATATTAATATTATTATAACTAATATTATTTTATATTATTAATGATATTATTATCATTTTATTATTATTATCTTTATATTTAAATTTATTATTAAAATCATTATTATTGCTATTATTAATATCATTTTTAGTAGTAATTGATAATGATAATATTAATATTATTATTAATTATATTATTATTATTAAGATTATTATTAATATAATTACAATTACCAAATGTCATATGAGATCATACGTACCAGTTTTTGGAATAGAATTCAGTTCTAAATCGCTATCCGTCTTATTTAATTTTTCTGTTGGATTATTTCTTCGATCCCTTTATTAGTACAAATCAAATGTTATTTAAAATCACAATCAAACTTTAATCTTTTTTTGTCTTCTGTCTGAATTCGGTTACCAGTCAGCTTCATACGTCAATTAGGCTCAATATTAACTGCCACAACAAGTATTCATCACATTATACGTATCCTTACTGCAAATTCATAAAAAGAAACACCAAAGAAACCCAGGCTATAAACTCGTACCTCTGTTTTATACCCATTGTATCAAAATCACGAATTAGTATAAATCTTCAAAAACTAAAAATACAGAAGTATTCTAAATCATGCCTTGAATGTTTCCTCAAATTTTCAGATTTTAATTCGTCAAATCAAACTCGAATTTGTGAAGTCAAACTTTTGTTTTAAAAAGTCAAAACGAACCTTTCATTCTAATTGGAGATTTGTAGCTTGTTTCAGGTTCTAATTTTGGGTGTCGAACATTTGAGGAGTGATTTATAACAACTTTTATGTTGGGTTTAAAGCCTAAAACGGTCACAATTGCAAAATCAGTGTTTGAGTTTATTCGAGTATTTTAACCGCTGCTGCTACAAAATTTTGCTATTTTCTTTCCTGATTAATCCAAGTTATCACTACCAATCGTTTCTGTTTCTATTACACTTTCTAATCCAAACAATTATACTTGTTATTACGTTTGGGTTTTGGTTTTTGGTCGATGGAATTGAAGAAGAAGAGTAACACAGAAAACGTATTAAATCGAATTAAAATCGAATATATTCAGAAAAACGGAAATGGATTGATGGTTAAGTGTGTTGCGGGTGAGTGAGGGGTCATGGGTTCAATCCTGGTTCGAGACAATCTTTTTATTAAAAGTCTTAGAAGGTAGATTTCGTTACTCAAAAATCTTATTATGATTATTATTGTTATTATTACTATAAATATAATTATTATCATTATTATTACTAGTATAAGTATTATCATTATTATTATTATCATCATCGTTATTATTAATAATTGTCACTAACACAAGTATTATAGCTACTATCATTATTAGTATTACTAAAATATGTGTTAGTTACCATCTGTTATTATCATAATTATGATTACAAATATGACTATTAGTATTATTACTAGCATTATAATTATTATTAGTAATACAATTATAAATATAAGTATCATAATCATTACTACTATTATTATTATCATTATAAGCATGATTATTTATATTATAATGAGTGTTATTAAAATGTAATTATTAAAATCATTATTATAAGTATCATTAACCGAAATTTTTTTTTTATATTTTATAGTTATTATTATAAATATTATTATTAATATCATTAATATAATTATTAACAATAATACCTTATTTAGTAATATTAAGTATTATGATTATTATCATTTTCATCGTAGTATTACTAAAATTACTATTTTTAACAAACAAATCATATATACATATATAAAAATATATTTAATACATATAACATAATAAAAAGTAATATTTTATATGACAAAATAAATATATGAAACATATATATATTATTAATATACAAAGTATATAACTAATGAATTTATATATATTATTCGAATACAAGTATATGTTTTAATAAATATATGAATAATATAGGTTCGTGAATCCGAGGCCAACCCTGCATTGTTCAATTTAGTCATATGTATTTTTACTACAAAATACATTATGGTGAGTTTCATTTGCTCCCCTTTTACTCTTTACATTTTTGGGGCTGAGAATACATGCAAATGTTTTATTAATTGTTTTACAATAATTATATGCGTGAGTTTTATTTGCTCCCCTTTTACTCTTTACATTTTTGGGGCTGAGAATACATGCAAATGTTTTATTAACTGTTTTACAATAATTATATGCGTGAGTTTCATTTGCTCCCCTTTTACTCTTTACATTTTTGGGGCTGAGAATACATGCAAATGTTTTATTAACTGTTTTATAATAATTATATGCGTGAGTTTCATTTGCTCCCCTTTTACTCGTTACATTTTTGGGGCTGAGAATACGTGCAAATGTTTTATTAACTGTTTTACAATAATTATATGCGTGAGTTTCATTTGCTCCCCTTTTACTCTTAACATTTTTGGGGCTGAGAATACATGCAAATGTTTTATTAACTGTTTTACAATAATTATATGTGTGAGTTTCATTTGCCTTTTTACCCTTTATATTTTTGGGCTGAGAATACATGCGCAACTTTTATAACTGTTTTACAAAATAGACACAAGTAATTGAAACTACATTATATGTGTGAACGATCGAAGCCGAATATGCCCCTTTTACTTGGTAACCTAAGAATTAGTAAACCGATCTGCTAATTGACACGAATCCTAAAGATAGATCTATGGGCCCGACGAACCCCATCCAAAGTACCGGATGCTTTAGAACTACGATGTTGTTTTATATCATGTCCGATGGATTTCCCGGAATGATAGGGGATATTCTTATATGCATCTAGTTAATGTCGATTACCAGGTGTTGTAGTTCGTATGAATGATTTTTATCTCTATGCAGTTTGCGAAATGCCTGATACGAGATTATGTTTATGAAAATGATTTTTATCTCTATGCAGTTTGCGAAATGCCTGATACGAGATTATGTTTATGAAAATGATTTTTATCTCTGCCGTTTGCGAATGCCGGATTTGAGATAGTTGTTATGAAAAATGAAATCTTGTGGTCTATTAAAATGATGAAAATGAAATAATTACTATAAACTAATGAACTCACCAACCTTTTGGTTGACACTTGAAAGCATGTTTATTCTCAGGTTTGAAATAAATCTTCCGCTGTGCATTTGCTCATTTTAGAGATATTACTTGAAACGCCCCGTCCTAATCCATCGGGACGAAGTCCATATCGATTATAAACGATTCATAATAGTTGATTACATCGCGAGGTACTTGACCTCTAAATGATACATTTTACAAACATTACATTCGTTTTTAAAAGACAAACTTTCATTTCATAGAAAGTTGACAGGTATGCATACCATTTCATAATATCCAACTTTAAATGACCTATCCGTCATTTACTTAATAATAATCTCTAATGAACTTCAACGACTCGAATGCAACGTCTTTTGAAATATGTCATGAATGACTCCCAGTAATATCTTTAAAATGAGCTAATGCACAGCGGAAGATTTCTTTCAAACCTGAGAATAAACATGCTTTCAAGTGTCAACCAAAAGGTTGGTGAGTTCATCAGTTTATAGTAATCATTTCATTTTCATCATTTTAATAGACCACAAGATTTCATTTTTCATAACAACTATCTCAAATCCGGCATTCGCAAACGGCAGAGATAAAAATCATTCATATGGTGAACACCTGGTAACCGACATTAACTAGATGCATAGAGAATATCCCCATCATTCCGGAACTCTCATCGGAATGATAAATCGAAGTACTAAAGCACCCCGTATCGAGTGAGGCTCGTTGGGCCAAATAGATCTATCTTTAGGATTCGCGTCAATTGGTGTCAGAACACCAATTCATGGGTTACCAAGCTAAAAAGGGGAATATTCGATTCGATAAATTCAACATAGAATGTAGTTTCGATTACTTGTCTATTTCGTAAAACAGTTATAAAAGTTGCGCTTGTATTCTCAGTTCCAAAAATATATATTGCAAAAGCATTTAAAAAGGGAGTAATGAAACTCACCATACTGTATTTCGTAGTAAAAATACATATAACATCATTGAACAAGTGTAAGGTTGGCCTCGGATTCACGAACCTATATTAATTATATATATTTATATGTTGGTCAATATTTGTCTAACAATTTAGGTTAAGTGATAGTGTACCACAATCCTAATGCTCGAGTCTAATATGCAGAAGTCAACAAAAGTCAATTTAACTCAAAATGATTTCCAAAATTTATACATGATTATCATATAGTTTAAATATCGTCGTTTATATTTTTAAATATTTTTAAAAGATTTATTAGAGTAAATAATATACTTCATTTATTAAAAAATAAAACTTTATATAAAAATATACTTTTAATATTAGTGATAAAAATAATGAAAAATGATAATCTTATCTAAATTAATATCTTTAAATCTCATCATGATACTCATACTCATTATTTCCTAATCAATTTGTTAATAGCTTTTAAATCGTCTTTTATATCACGTTATTTTTAATGATAATAATATTAATCATAATAATTAAGTGTTACTAATATTAGTTTTAATTATTATAATATGAATAATAATAAATATTATGATAATGATAATACTAATAACTATTTTAATGATAATAATAATAATAATACTAATTATAACTTTAACGATAATAACGATAGTAATAACAATAATAACAATTTTTAATAATAATACTTTTATTTATAATGATAATAATAATAATAATAATTATAATAATAATAATAATAATAATAATAATAATAATAATAATAATAATGATGATGATAATAATAATAATAATAATAATAATAATAATAATAATAATAATAATAATAATAATAATAATTAGATAAAAACTAGAACGACGATAATAACGACGATAATAATAATCATTTTTAATAATAATACAAAAATTCAATTGACAATAACTTCTAATCCGTTAATCGAATCCATTCGATATTTAAATGAAAAGTTTATAGTTTTTCGCCAGTTTTTCAACGACATGCATATCATATATCTTATCTCAATCGCATATGTAACTAACTCAGGATTCAACATAACCTATCTAATGGCAATATCAAAAGTACAAGCATGCCTAATCATATCTATTCGAGCACTAGTCAAGGATACACTAATAATAGTAATAATGATAATAATAATGATAATAATGATAATAATAATAATAATAATAATAATAATAATAATAATAATAATAATAATAATAATAATAATAAAAATAAGAATAATAATAATATTAAATTATACCTTTGTAGTATTAAAAAGAATTAAACTGCCCGAGACGGGACTCGAACCCTCGACCTCTCGAATACACAAACACCCACACAACCATCCCTCCATCACTGCTTTCTTTTGGTTTTATTTAGCTTTCTATATTTATTTAACTCGTTATTCCTAATCTTCTTCTTCTTAAATTTAAACCTCATTCATTATCATTGCTAGCTTTTAACCTCACTACCTATAACATCTTTCATTATCATCACCAACACGATCGTCCTCTTTCATAATCATACAACATCATGATCATCCGTAATCATCCTCTTCACATCGCGACTCACTGTTGTTCTCCTTCTTCTACATCGTTCACATAAAATCATGATTATGATCACGATCAATTCATCATTTTCATTCCGCATCGATTCCCATCATCTTTACAGGTTACTTAACATTAATGGATCATCTTCTTTTGTGGTTTAACATCGACATCATCATAAATAATTTTTTTTGTTCTCGCTGTTATAGTTCGTCTTGAAGTATTACACAACAGCAGGAGACGTTTGTAAGCCTGATTGTCCGTGGAACTTCGTTACAGGCCCAATAACCAGAACATAGCCCAACAAGGAAAGGATCTCAGCCCATGAGTAACCCAATCAATTTAAGCAACCCGTTAACAAACCCAATCTTGGCCCACAACCTAAACTAATTTTACGTCCAGAATTTTAATAGAAACATACAGCCGTCCCTTTCATCTCAATCATTATGCTATACCTTTAATAAAATCAAGTGGGTATTCTTTATGGCATTTTTCGGCCAAACGATAAAAAAAAAAACACTAGAAGGTAGCGTGGTTGTAACAGTTTATTGGTAATTGTTGTTCATCTGGAAATAAACGGAAGCAGCACAACAATAGTGTTTAATGGATGATGATGATCCTTTGTTCGTATTTAATAGAAACAGGAGAGCATAACAGCTGTTGTACAATAATGGGTTTCTGGTGACGGTTTGATGGTGGTGATGATTAAAGATGGTTATTGAAGGTGACGGTTGTGATGATGGGTTTCGATTGTGAGGGTTAAACAGAAAAATAAAATGCAGTTCATTGGTCAATTTTGTTGCTCGATCAGAATAGTAACAGAAAACCAAAAGCGTTTAGTTTTGATTTACTCAAACAGAAGCTAAGCAGGAACAAGTATTGTAAGTTTATGATGGTGTTTGTATTGATTTTCGAATAGCAGTACAACAGTGGTAGCATGATTGTGATTCTAACGATGATGATGGTGTTCAACTGATCGTGGTAACAACCGGAGTATTCAGTAGGAAGATGGGTTCTCGGTTGGTGATAGATGATGGTAGAGAGAGATGAGAGAGAGAGGAAATGAGGTGGTTTGAGCTACGGGTGATTGAGTTTTGGTGTTGGTTCCCAATAATACTCCTCACAAGTAATAGTGTATATAGAAATGCATATAGATATAAAATATGATGAAGTGGACTAGTGGGTGATAGAGAACAAAAACAATAATATATATTATGAATTCAGAAGCAAACGTGTGTATGTAGTTTAGATATTTTAGATTGAAACAAAAACAGTAATCGATATGAATGGATAAGTTGTGGTTGGAAAGGAATAATCAGGCACAGTGTTAACTAATCAAGCACAGTAATTCTATAAGTGATAATTCAAATCACGGATTCATTATCGACATATATAATTCCTAAAGTAATTATATGAATATAATAATATAATTTAAAAATTAAAACGTGCGATAATATTAGCCGTTGTCTTTTTCGGACTAAGTTTCGTACTCTGTTGATAATCAGTGGCGGATATCAGTAGTTAGGAAAAATCCCAATTTTTTATAGTAATTATTTTTATTTATTTCAGTCATTTAATGTGAAACACATGATCAAACAGGTTCGCCTAATATTTATTTTAATACACTTACAAGCTCGCATTATACTTGTTTAGTATTAATCGAAATAATGACCGAGTGCTATTATTGCTTACTAAATAAAGTCGAAACCATATATGTATATTTTACATATATATTGGTTTAATAATAATATTATATCATATGTTATTTTATTTACATAAGTGAATTAAATCCTATAAGTTTCTATTTCAATTTAATATATATATATTTATTTACAGATAGTGGTTCGTGAATCGTCGAGAGCAGTCGAAGGTCAATTGAATATATGAAATAGCTCAAACTTTTTGAGATTCAATTTTACAGACTTTGCTTATCGTGTCAGAATAATATAAAGATTAAGTTTAAATTTGGTCGAAAATTTCCGGGTCACTACAGTACCTACCCGTTAAAGAAATTCGTCCCGAAATTTGTTCGAGGTCGTCATGGCTAACAATAAAAAAATGTTTTTATGAAGAATATGAGTTGATAATTAGAGTTTTATCATTATTGATTAATATAGATAAAATAATTCGATCATGTGAAGCGTACGAGTGAAGTTATCACAAAAGAGTGAAATGAGTAGGTATAGATTCGTCATATCTTTTGACGTAGATAGGATTGATTTCCGGAGTTCAAGGGATTTGAAGAAAATCTTTGAAATCTGAATAAGATCTGATTTCCTCGGAATTAAGGAATTTAGGATCCGCTTTTAATGCGATCATCTGTTTCGATTGTTCTGTCGGATACCTTTCTATAAATTCACCCCCTTCGTTTCCTTACAACTCACACCTTCCATTTTTTCTTCCTTAATTCATATTTTTAAAATATTCAGCAATATGTTTCATCCAGTTCTGATTCTTGATATACTCCTAACTTTCATATCGATCATTCTCCTTTTTCATCTACCACCGGAGGAATCTGTTTACTTCTATTATGCTCTTGGGTTTAAAGTGTTTTATTTCTTTCCAGTCTTTATATTGCTATACGCATTAATGTAAACTGTTTGTGATTTCAGTGTTGTTGTAGGGTTTTATATCTTCCCTTATGTTTCAGAGCTCTTTGCCTTTTTATTTTCTTCTCGACCACTAGTAAAGCGAGTAATGGTCCAGAATTTGTAAGTATGGAGTTTCGAATGGACTTAATGTTCTAAACAAGAGAGAACGTAATAGCACGATTTGATTTGTTAAATTACCAGAATATCCGGAAAGGTAGAACTATTAAGAAGATACGTTCTTAATATGTTTGGAGATTGGGTAAAATGTAAGAGTCGTGTAAATGGCACATGATGATGGTGCTGTGAATCATCACGTTCTATTTGAAACTCAGCATGAATTACTGTAATATAATCACGTTGATCAAGTGTCATTATATTATACTAACTCATGCATCAGGTCCCAACACTACTTCAAAAACATTCATATTTTAAATTCGAAGGTTCGCAAAATATAGAAACTAAAACAGTTTCCTTTTATGATATAATACGGATAGCGCAGAGAGATAATTAATATCGAACGAGAATATTTATGAATATATCTTTAGAAATATTGAGGATATTTACAATGAAAGATACGATAATATCTTGGAATGTTAGAACTAAATTGTGATGAAGAAATTCATTCACGATGATTTAGAGCGGTTAAGGAGTAAGGTATTCGCTAAAGATTTCATCAGAAACAGAATCATCAGGATTCTTTAAATACAGGGTTTGGTCCTTGTATTTGTCCTTGGTCTCCTTCATGTTTGCTCGATTCATTTTTCAGAACTCAGAGATCTGATTCGTAAACTAGAGTGCTTTTCAGAATTTCAGAATGAAAGATCATAATTCTAAAAGATAAATGTTATATGTATACATATAACTATTGATGTAGAAATGCTACGAGATTCAAAATACCGATTGCTGATTTCCTGTAATTGGTATGGCAATTCTCATTATAAGATATGGATGAGTATATGGTGAGGTTTTGATGAACAACCATAATGGTTCTTCGGAGAGACTTAAGTCAATGAGTAATGAAGTTGCTGGTAAGTTTATTGCTAATGTGGTGGGATATATACGATTCCTCGGTAACAATGATGAAAAGCAAACTTATGTATCAAGGTTATAATAAGACTAATCCAAATGAATGTCGAAGTTGACTTGCTGGAGCTGTGACAAAATTGACTAATTTGGAAAGGAAATTGCAAAGTTATTTTCGGTAATGACAATGCCAAAGGAGTTAACACAGATATGTGTTAAACATTTATACAGGTTCTGAGAATTTTTAAGGTGCATAACTATATGCGTAAATCTTTTCTTCCGTAGATGAAGTGCAATTGGTTCATCCTCTCGTTTGAAGTGTTTTCAAGAATCATGAAAGGTTTGAACACAGATTGTAATCGTCAAGATACAAATGAGGTTTAAGAGGGAATCAAGTGGCAAACTTGAAGGATTGTTTAGTTTTATACGTTATAATCAATATTTTAATTCATTTTAATTGTCCACTGTTGGTAGTCCTCAGTTGATTAGTCCACAGTTAGCTAGGAACAGTTAGCTAGGATTTTTGTTAGCGTGGATTCTTAACAAAATTTCTCATAATTAATTTGTTTGTTTCTAACAAATTTTATTTCGTCAAATGTTTTCTTCATTATGCCACTTGTTGGATTCGGATAGGTCAAAATCCAAATATGAAATTGAACTTGGATGAAAATAGTCGTTCTTTGGTGAACGGATACGTATATGTGTGAATTTGAGCAGTGTTGTTAAGGACTGCTGAATCTGAATTGAAGAATGTACAGTGTAACTTATTAATGTAAAATTTAAATATTCCTCGGGTATTACCTACCCGTTAAAATATTTTCATCATTAACAGTTTGTACGAAAGAATTTTTAATCACAATCTTTATGAAAATATATATACATATATATTTTCTTCAGATGTAATCATGGATTTAATGGGTCAATATAATATTAGACTCATTTGATTTTCGGTTTGAGCTAGAATAAGTAATCTCTAAAACTATTAGGATCCACATATTCTTCGCATAATATTAATGAAGTTATGGATCAATACTTCATTGTAAATTATTAGGATCCACATATTCTTCGCAGAATATTAATGAAGTTATGGTTCAATACTTTATTGTTCATTGCTGCTGGTACTCCTTGGTATCTATGGTGCGTGTGATGTTGATATCCGAGGTACAGATTATGATATTGAGGCGTGTGATGCGGATATGATTTTTGATGGTGGTAATGATACTGTTGATGTCAGTGATGCTGCTGGTGCTTATGGTATTGAGGCTTGCGATGTTGATGTTACTAGCGGTACTGGTTATGCTGCTGGTGCTGCTGATGGTGTTTGTAATCCTTGCACCATAATCTCCAAAACCGTCACGCGAGCGCGAAGTTCGTTAACTTCTGTTAGTACACCGGGATGATTGGCGGTTGGAATGAGCGAATGAATAAGATTCGCAATATGGGATAGTATATAATCATGACGGGATACTCTAGCAATGAGTGAGAAAATAGTGTCTCGAACAGGTTCGCCGGTAAGTGCTTCAGGTTCATCGCCAAGAGGTGATTGTGGTGAGTGGAAGGGATCACCTTCTTCTTGTCTCCAATGATTTAATATATTACGAACCCATCCCCAATTCATCCAGAATAGATGATTAGAAATTGGTTGGTCCATTCCGATTACACTGCTTTCGGAGCTTGTGTGGAAGTTCATATCGGCATAGCTATCGGAATCTGAGTAGTTCGAACTGGTTGAGGGATCCATCTCGTATGATCAGGGAAAGAATTTTTGGTATGAAGTAGATTGTAGAATTTAGATTTGGTATTCTTTAATTACATAATTTGCATATGTATATATAATACCAAAATCCCATAAATTACGGAGAATCTTTGAAAGATGTTAGTCAAAGTTCACAGTAATAGATACGCTAAGATATTAATTAGCGGATATGCTAAGATATGAATTCATCTACGCTATTATGCAATAAATGCAGGAAAACGTCTAGACTTAAGAATGATAAGCAGGTAATTTTCAAAGGATAATAAGTAGAATATTTTTGACACGATATGATAAGCAAAACTTTTGACATGCGGACCAGGTTCAAGTCCAGACTTAATAATATAACCTAACAACTACTAGGTCGAAGTCCAGACTTCACTAATGCATCCTAACAATTAGCTGTTAGTCACACTAATGCAGACTCACTAATGCATCCTAACAACTACCTGTTAGACACACTAATGCAGACTCATTAATGCATCCTAACAACTACCTGTTAGACACACTAATGTTGACCTGGTTCGCTAAGACCACCGCTCTGATGCCAACTGAAACGCCCCGTCCTAATCCATCGGGACGAAGTCCATATCGATTATAAACGATTCATAATAGTTGATTACATCGCGAGGTACTTGACCTCTAAATGATACATTTTACAAACATTGCATTCGTTTTTAAAAGACAAACTTTCATTTCATAGAAAGTTGACAGGTATGCATACCATTTCATAATATCGAAACTTTAAATGATCTATCCATCATTTACTTAATAATAATCTCTAATGAACTTCAACGACTCAAATGCAACGTCTTTTGAAATATGTCATGAATGACTCCCAGTAATATCTTTAAAATGAGCTAATGCATAGCGGAAGATTTCTTTCAAACCTGAGAATAAACATGCTTTCAAGTGTCAACCAAAAGGTTGGTGAGTTCATCAGTTTATAGTAATCATTTCATTTTCATCATTTTAATAGACCACAAGATTTCATTTTTCATAACAACTATCTCAAATCCGGCATTCGTAAACGGCAGAGATAAAAATCATTCATATGGTGAACACCTGGTAACCGACATTAACTAGATGCATAGAGAATATCCCCATCATTCCGGAACTCTCATCGGAATGATAAATCGAAGTACTAAAGCACCCCGTATTGAGTGAGGCTCGTTGGGCCAAATAGATCTATCTTTAGGATTCGCGTCAATTGGTGTCAGAACACCAATTCATAGGTTACCAAGCTAAAAAGGGGAATATTCGATTCGATAAATTCAACATAGAATGTAGTTTCGATTACTTGTCTATTTCGTAAAATAGTTATAAAAGTTGCGCTTGTATTCTCAGTTCCAAAAATATATATTTAAAAAGCATTTAAAAAGGGAGTAATGAAACTCACCATACTGTATTTCGTAGTAAAAATACATATAACATCATTGAACAAGTGTAAGGTTGGCCTCGGATTCACGAACCTATATTAATTATATATATTTATATGTTGGTCAATATTTGTCTAACAATTTAGGTTAAGTGATAGTGTACCACAATCCTAATGCTCGAGTCTAATATGCAGAAGTCAACAAAAGTCAATTTAACTCAAAATGATTTCCAAAATTTATACATGATTATCATATAGTTTAAATATCGTCGTTTATATTTTTAAATATTTTTAAAAGATTTATTAGAGTAAATAATATACTTCATTTATTAAAAAATAAAACTTTATATAAAAATATACTTTTAATATTAGTGATAAAAATAATGAAAAATGATAATCTTATCTAAATTAATATCTTTAAATCTCATCATGATACTCATACTCATTATTTCCTAATCAATTTGTTAATAGCTTTTAAATCGTCTTTTATATCGCGTTCATTTTAATGATAATAATATTAATCATAATAATTAAGTGTTACTAATATTAGTTTTAATTATTATAATATTAATAATAATAAATATTATGATAATGATAATACTAATAACTATTTTAATGATAATAATAATAATAATACTAATTATAAATTTAACGATAATAACGATAGTAATAACAATAATAACAATTTTTAATAATAATACTTTTATTTATAATGATAATAATAATAATAATAATAATAATAATAATAATAATAATAATAATAATAATTAGATAAAAACTAGAACGACGATAATAATGACGATAATAATAATCATTTTTAATAATAATACAAAAATTCAATTGACAATAACTTCTAATCCGTTCATCGAATCCATTCGATATTTAAATGAAAAGTTTATAGTTTTTCGCCAGTTTTTCAACGACATGCATATCATATATCTTATCTCAATCGCATATGTAACTAACTCAGGATTCAACATAACCTATCTAATGGCAATATCAAAAGTACAAGCATGCCTAATCATATCTATTCGAGCACTAGTCAAGGATACACTAATAATAGTAATAATGATAATAATAATGATAATAATGATAATAATAATAATAATAATAATAATAATAATAATAATAATAATAATAATAATAATAATATTAAATTATGCCTTTGTAGTATTAAAAAGAATTAAACTGCCCGAGACGGGACTCGAACCCTCGACCTCTCGAATACACAAACACCCACACAACCACCCCTCCATCACTGCTTTCTTTCGGTTTTATTTAGCTTTCTATATTTATTTAACTCGTTATTCCTAATCTTCTTCTTCTTAAATTTAAACCTCATTCATTATCATTGCTAGCTTTTAACCTCACTACCTATAACATCTTTCATTATCATCACCAACACGATCGTCCTCTTTCATAATCATACAACATCATGATCATCCGTAATCATCCTCTTCACATCGCGACTCACTGTTGTTCTCCTTCTTCTAAATCGTTCACATAAAATCATGATTATGATCACGATCAATTCATCATTTTCATTCCGCATCGATTCCCATCATCTTTACAGTTTACTTAACATTAATGGATCATCTTCTTTTGTGGTTTAACATCGACATCATCATAAATAATTTTTTTTTTGTTCTCGCTGTTATAGTTCGACCTGAAGTATTACACAACAGCAGGAGATGTTTGTAAGCCTGATTGTTCATGGAACTTCGTTACAGGCCTAATAACCAGAACATAGCCCAACAAGGAAAGGATCTCGGCCCATGAGTAACCCAATCAATTTAAGCAACCTGTTAACAAACCCAATCATGGCCCACAACCTAAACTAATTTTACGTCCAGAATTTTAATAGAAACATACAGCCGTCACTTTCATCTCAATCATTATGCTATACCTTTAATAAAATCAAGTGGGTATTCTTTATGGCATTTGTCGGCCAAACGATAAATAAAAAAAATAAAAAAAACAAAAAAATAGAAGGTAGCGTGGTTGTAACAGTTTATTGGTGATTGTTGTTCATCTGGAAATAAACAGAAGCAGCACAACAATAGTGTTTAACGGATGATGATGATCCTTTGTTCGTATTTAACAGAAATAGGAGAGCATAACAGCTGTTGTACAATGATAGGTTTCTGGTGACGGTTTGATGGTGGTGATCATTAAAGATGGTTATTGAAGGTGAAGGTTGTGATGATGGGTTTCGATTGTGAGGGTTAAACAGAAAAATAAAATGCAGTTCATTGGTCAATTTTGTTGCTCGATCAGAATAGTAACAGAAAACCAAAAGCGTTTGGTTTTGATTTACTCAAACAGAAGCTAAGCAGGAACAAGTATTGTAAGTTTATGATGGTGTTTGTATTGATTTTCGAATAGCAGTACAACAGTGGTAGCATGATTGTGATTCTAACGATGATGATGGTGTTCAACTGATCGTGGTAACAACCGGAGTATTCAGTAGGAAGATGGGTTCTCGGTTGGTGATAGATGATGGTAGAGAGAGATGAGAGAGAGAGGAAATGAGGTGGTTTGAGCTACGGGTGATTGAGTTTTGGTGTTGGTTCCCAATAATACTCCTCACAAGTAATAGTGTATATAGAAATGCATATAGATATAAAATATGATGAAGTGGACTAGTGGGTGATAGAGAACAAAAACAGTAATATATATTATGAATTCAGAAGCAAACGTGTGTATGTAGTTTAGATATTTTAGATTGAAACAAAAACAGTAATCGATATGAATGGATAAGTTGTGGTTAGAAAGGAATAATCAGGCACAGTGTTAACTAATTAAGCACATTAATTCTATAAGTGATAATTCAAATCACGGATTCATTATCGACATATATAATTCCTAAAGTAATTATATGAATATAATAATATAATTTAAAAATTAAAACGTTCGATAATATTAGCCGTTGTCTTTTTCGGACTAAGTTTCGTACTCTGTTGATAATCAGTGGCGGATATCGGAAAAATCCCAATTTTTTTACAGTAATTATTTTTATTTATTTAAGTCATTTAATGTGAAACACATGATCAAACAGGTTGTCCTAATATTTATTTTAATACACTTACAAGCTCGCATTATACTTGTTTAGTATTAATCGAAATAATGACCGAGTGCTATTATTGCTTACTAAATAAAGTCGAAACCATACATGTATATTTTACATATATATAGCTTTAATAATAATATTATATCATATGTTATTTTATTTACATAAGTGAATTAAATCCTATAAGTTTCTATTTCAATTTAATATATATATATATATATATATATATATATATATATATATATATATATATATATATTTATTTACAGATAGTGGTTCGTGAATCGTCGAGAGCAGTCGAAGGTCAATTGAATATATGAAATAGCTCAAACTTTTTGAGATTCAATTTTACAGACTTTGCTTATCGTGTCGGAATAATATAAAGATTAAGTTTGAATTTGGTCAGAAATTTTTGGGTCACTACATTACTTGGAGTCATTCATGACATATTTCAAAAGACGTTGCATTTGAGTCATCGAGTTCATCAAGATCATTATTAAGTCAATTATAGTTGGATGTATTATGAAATGGTATGCATGCCGTCAACTTTCGATGAAATGAAAGTTTGTCTTTTAAAAACGAATGCAATGTTTGTAAAATGTATCATTTAGAGGTCAAGTACCTCGTGATGTAATCAACGATTGTGAATCGTTTATAATCAAGAAGGACTTCATCCGGATGGATTAGGACGGGTCACTTCAGTTGGTATCAGAGCGGTGGTCTTAGCGAACCAGGTCTGCATTAGTGTGTCTAACTAGGAGTTGTTAGGATGCATTAGTGAATCTGGACTTCGACCTAGTAGTTGTTAGGTTATATTAATGAGTCTGGACTTGAACCTGGTCTGCATGTCAAAGGTTTTGCTTATCATTTCTTGTCGAAAATTACCTACTTATCATTCTTAAGTCTAGACGCGTTTTCCTGCATTTATTGCATACTAGCGTATAGACGAATTCATATCTTAGCATATCTGCTAATTAATATCTTAGCGTATCTATTACTGTGAACTTTGACTAACATCTTTCAAAGATTCTCCGTAATTTATGGGATTTTTGTATTATATATACATATGCAAATTATGTAATTGAAGAATACCAAATCTAAATTCTACAATCTATTTCATACCAAAAATTCTTTCCCTGATCATACGAGATGGATCCTTCAATCAGTTCGAACTCCTCAGATTCCGACAGCTATGCCGATATGGATTTCCATTCGAGCTCCGAAAGCAGTGTGACCGGAATGAATCAACCAATTTCCCATCATCTATTTTGGATGAATTGGGGATGGGTTCATAATATATTAAATCATTGGAGACAAGAAGAATGTGATCCCTTCCACCCACCACAATCACCTCTTGGCGACGAACCTAAAGCACTTACCGGCGAACCTGTTCGAGACACCATTTTCCCACTCATTGCTAGAGTATCCCGTCACGATTATATACTATCCCATATTGCGAATCTTATTCATCCGTTCGTTCCAACCGCCAATCATCCCGGTGTACTAACAGAAGTTAACGAACTTCGCGCTCGAGTGACAGCTTTGGAGATTATGGTACAAGGATTACAAACACCATCAGCAGCACCAACAGCATAACCCGTACCGCCAGTAACATCAACAGCGCAAGGCTCAATACCCTAAGCACCAGCAGCATCACCGGCATCAACGGTACCACCATCATAAACATCAACAATATCATTATCACCACCAACAATCATATCCGCATCACACGCCTCAACATCACAATCTGTACCTCGGATATCAACATCACCCACACCATAGATACCAAGGAATACCAACAACAACAAACGATGAAGTAGTAATTCATAACTTCATTGGGGAAACATCCTGCGGTGAATATGTAATCTCTAAAGTCTTAGGGATTATCTATTTCAGCCTTATCGATAAATCAGATGAGTAGAATAAATAGAAATGATAGGGAGAAGAATCGAAACCCTGACAAGAATGGTGAGCGATTTACAAGCTAGACTTGTTATACAAGGACCACCAGCAGTTACCGGCAGTATCATCAGCATCAACAATATCGTCAGCACTATCAACACCATCAGTACTGTCAGCATCATCAGCACTAGCAGCACCTATAACATCACGAGCTCCGTCAGTTCAAGAATCGCTGTGGACGTCATCGTTGATCAACAACGAGTGTTTTGAATCAATGAGTTATGATGTATTAACTCATTCTTCTGAAGAAATTATATATATATATATATATATATATATATATATATATATATATATGAATTCTGAAACTATATAAATCTTTCGTACTAAGCTATTGAGTATGAATTGAAAAAGGGTAGATACTACTCGGTTAAATTCATATTACTAATATGCTATGATGTACATCCTTCGTTAATAACCTAACCATCGTTAACTACAATCTCTATTTCAATTAAATGGATTTGGTTTCATAATAAATCAAGTGTATCATTCGATAACATGTTTTGATTTTACACTTTCATCTTCGACGTACTCGAAACTTACTGGAAAACAACATTCGTATCTTGCGAAGTTAGCAAGAGTTCCATGAGCATCAGCATGATTTACTAAGAAAATATCTATAAGAATAGATAATGAAGTATTGATCACAGTAGTGGAAAACTCTGTGAAGATTATATAATCTCCAATGTTTTAGAGATTATTAATTTCTAATTCAATCCAAAAATCAAATGAGCTTAATATGATATTAACCAATTGAATCTATATTACATCTAAAGAAAATATATCTACAAATATTTTCATAAAGACTGTAATGGAAAATTCTTGTTCGAAAATATTATTTGTAAAATTTTTTTTTTTTTAACGGGTAGGTAGTACCCGAGAAATATTTAAGTTCACAATTAATATGTTGAATCCTTATATTCTAATTCAGCAAATCGTCAACTATACTCCCCACTCGTTGTGATCTATAGAAATCAAAACAACCATACTCATTCAAATTCAATTACATACTCTGATTTTGAAATCTCAAAATGCAACTCGAGATATAAGCAAAATCATCACTCTTAGATCCTTACATTTTTCAAAGCTATACTTTGACTTCAGAACTGTGATAGAACTTCACTTTATTTGTAACACTCGGAAGGATATAAGAATCAATCGAGATTCATGACGATTTCATCTTTTGGATATTGACAATAACAAGCTGCACTTAAAACACTTTGAAATTTCGAAAGACACTTCAAATAATGAACAATCGAGATGATGATCCAACCACACATTACCTGAAGTCTTGTACCTGAAAAGCTCTCGAAACCAAAGTCATGATTTAACACGTACCCGCATCGAATTCTTTAGCATTTATTAGCAAAAACAACCTTACAATCTCTTTCTAAATTAGCCAATTTTGTCACAGATCCAGCAAGTCAACTTCGACTTTTCGTTCAAAACAGCCTTATTATAACTTTGATTTATATGTGTGCTCTTTTATTGTTACCGGAGAACCTTTTATATTTCACCACATTACCATCAGCGTTTAATCATCTAAAAACACAATTTTCCTGAAACCACCTCGGATTGATAACCGATGATTCAGATATCGTAGCATTAAATGCAGAGGAAACCGAAAAATTGTAGAAGGTCTAAACGGCCAAAAGTCTGATGATAAAGAAAGGAGTGTTAGGAACACTCGATAGAAAATTTGGTACTGAACAACGGATTGAGCAGACCGTTAAGGAGACCAAGGAAAAATACAAGGACCAAAGTCTGTATTTAAAGAATCTTGATGAATCTGTTTCTGACGAAGTCATTAACAAATACCTGGCTCCTGACTCTAAACCTTTGTGGATAATATTCATCATCATCATCATATCTTAAACGTTCTAAGATATCATCATACCTTTCATTATGAATATCCTCGATATTTCTGAAGATATTTTCATAAACATTCTTATCTGAAATCATTTATCTCTCCGTAATATCTGTAAAATAAAAGAAACTGTGTTAGTTTCTAAATTCTGAAAAATTCGAATATGAATGTTTTGAAGTAGTGTTGGAAACTGATGCATGAGTCAGTATAATATAATGACACTTGATCAACGTGATTATATTAAAGTAATTCATGCTGAGTTTCTAATGGAACGTGATGATTCACAGAACATACCGTCATCATGTGCCATTTACACGACTCTTGCATTCTACTCAATCTCTAAACATATTAAGAACATATTTTCTTGATAGTTCTATCTTTCCGGATATTCTGGTAATTTGACAAATCAAGATTTTGCCATTACGATTCCCTTCTTAGAACATTAATGATAATGCTAAACGAACATATATTTAATAGCATTATCCCTCAAGGAAGACAAGCTTTTAGTTGTAATTGTTCTATTTACAAGTGATATTTGTTTTAATAATAAAAGGTGAAGACAAAAGACAGATTCGACGAATTGAAGACGCAAACGACCAAAGAGCTCAAAAGTACAAAGTACAATCAAAGTGGTTCCAATTATTGATAAGAAACGTCTCAAAATTAAAAGAGTACAAGACGCGAAACGCAAAATACAAGATATTAAATTGTACGCAAGGACGTTCGAAAAACCGAAACCGGGACCAAAGTCAACTCTCAACACTCGACACAACGGACTAAAAATTACAAGTCAACTATGCACATAAATATAATATAATATTTAAACAATTCTTAAAATTATTTATATATTATATTTATTTATAAAAAACCGTCGGCAGAAGAAACAAGCTCATGTGAGCTGGAAAAGCAGGCCATGCGATCGCATGGCCTGGCAGTTATAAAACCATGCGATCGTATGGAGGCCTTTTTCTGGCCACATGCCTATAAAAGGCAGGCTTTGCACGAACCTAAAACACATCTTTTTCTTCTTTCTCTCATACGTAAAGATACATACATATATATATATATATATATATATATATATATATATATATATATATATATATACATATATATATATACATATATATATATATATATATATATATATATATATATATATATATATATATATATATATATATATTTTAATTTTAATTTCTAATAATAAGGGTATATTAGCGAATGTTGTAAGGGTGTAAGTCGAAATTCTGTCCGTGTATTTTTAATCACTGTAATGGTTAATGTTATTTTTAAATTAATGTCTCGTAGCTAAGTTATTATTATGCTTATTTAATGCCGAAGTAATCGTGATGTTGGGCTAAATATTAAAATTGGGTAATTGGGCTTTGGACCATAATTGGGGTTTGGACAAAAGAACGACACTTGTGGAAATTAGACTATGTGCTATTAATGGGCTTTATATTTGTTTAACTAAATGATAGTTTGTTAATTTTAATATAAAGATTTACAATTGGACATACCTATAAATAACCATATACACTCGATCGGACACGATGGGCGGGATATTTATATGTACCAATAATTGTTCATTTTACCGGAAACGAAATTGGATTAATAGTTAATAGACTTGTTGAAAAAGGAGTGGATTACATTCAAGGGTAATTGGTGTAATTGTTAACAAAGTAGTAAAACCTTGATTTACACGCAGTCGATAACCTGGTGTATTCATTAAATAAAGTATTAAGACCTTGTTACAATTCGAATCCCCAATTAGTTAGAATATTTGACTTCGGGAATAAGAATAATTTGACGAAGACTTCCGCATTTTATGATTATGACTGATGGACTATTATGGACAAATCCGTATGGACATATTGAATAATTCAGGACAAAGAACAATTAACCCATGAGAATAAACTAAAAATCAACACGTCAAACATCATGATTATGGAAGTTTAAATAAGCATAATTCTTTTATTTCATATTTAATTGCACTTTTAATTATCGCACTTTTATTTATTATCATTATATTTAATTGCACTTTTAATTTTCGTAGTCTTTAATTATCGCAATTTTATTTTATCGCACTTTTATTTATCGCAATTTTATTATCGTTATTTACTTTACGCTTTAAATTAAGTTATATTTATTTTTAATATTTTACATTAGGTTTTAACTGCGACTAAAGTTTTAAAAATCGACAAACCGGTCATTAAACGGTAAAAACCCCCTTTTATAATAATAATACTACTTATATATATTTTTGTATTTTTACAATTATAAGTTAAAAATATAGCGTTAAGCTTGTTTAAAAGATCCCTGTGGAACGAACCGAACTTACTAAAAACTATACTACTGTACGATTAGGTACACTGCCTTTAAGTGTTGTAGCAAGGTTTAGGTATATCCATTCTATAAATAAATAAATATCTTGTGTAAAATTGTATCGTATTTAATAGTATTTCGTTGTAAAAATAATACTATTTCCTAGTACACCTTGCACCCATCAAGTATTTTTGGCGCCGCTGCCGGGGACATTCTTGCTTAAACGCCGGAAGCGCAACGCTATAGAAAAAAAAGATTTTTATTAATTTTTAGTTTACTTTTATAAAAATACGCTTTTGTAAAAATACGTTTTAAAAGTATGAAAATATAAAAAGAAAAACAAAATATTTATATATTTTTAATATTTTGTTATATATATATATAAAATTATAAAGTTTCTTTATTTTTATTTTAGTTTTTAAAATTCAAGTTTTTATTTATCTATATAATTATTTATTAAAACAGAAAAACAGAAAAAAAAATATAAAAGTATCGGGCCTGGTACTGTAGCAGCCTAAAGTCTGGCCCGAATTCGCAGACCATGCGATTGCATGGTATTACAACGGTCAGCTCATGTGATCGCATGAGCTGATTTGACACACCTGTTATCTGGTACGACCAGTTTAGGGTTAGATTATATTAATTATTATTATTAATTAATAACCCTAATTAGGTTTTGTATATTTAATTAATTAGTTTTAGTTATTATTTAATTTATATATTTAGTTTATTTAGTTTTAATAAATTATAAAATTAATAGTTTTATAAAATAAATAATATAAAAATAATATTTTTATAAAATTGTACTTTTTACAACTTTAAGTTTATTTTTATATTTTGTAACTTTTAATTTGTTTTAGCGTAATATTTGTATTTTTCGCTCGTATTTAGTTTTAAATCATAGTTTTTGCCATAGTTATTTTTATTTCTAGATTTTTAGGCTTTGTCGTAAAATCCCTTAAGTGCTTTTTCTTTAGACTAAGATTTAAGTGCTTTAGAATTTTGCGACGCAGTTTTTATATTTTAGTACCTTTTTAAGTTATTGCCATTTGGGATATAGTTTTTTTTTAAGCTTTAATATTTTTTAGACGCAACTTTTAATTCTTAGTTTTTAGTTCCTTTTTAAGTTTCCACGCGCTACGTTCTTTTTATTATTTTTCGACCTTTTATTTTTCGACGTTTTTCGACGCGCTCTTTTTCTTTCTTATTTCTCGCCATTCTAGTTTTTAGGACATAGAATTTTCTATTTCTTCTTTAAAATTTCTTTAAAATTCAACGAAAAATTATTTTAAGCGGTTAAATTGATAAGACATCCAAATTTTCTGCTTCGTAGTAATAGTTGGATTTATTAGTGGCTGAGTTGTGAGCTTCCGATTTAAAGGGTTCTGGCTCCCTGCTGCATCTATTGGCTATTCGAAACGTGGGCAAAAGCAGAAAAGTCTATTAATTTGATAACTTTAATAATTTTTATCTTTTATAACTAATAGGATATTCAGTGAATGCACCGAGCAAAACGTTCACCACCTTTTGTACGTTCACTACCTATAACTCGATCAAGACATCTAGCAAATATTGTCGCCGTTGATTTTTCTTTAGAATCGTCATCCAGTCGACCAAGTACTCCAATTCAAATTTCCGATAATCCATTTTTTGAACCCGACCTCACAATCGAGAATCCAGAGAATATTCAGGGACGATTCAGAGATCCTGAACCATTAATTTTTCCTCCGGAACCACCAATCATTCAAACGGAGATTGTTGAGGAACGAACCATTAAATCAGAATCCTCTAGTGATTCAGATTCAACAAATTCAATCATGGAGAATCTGGAACCTCTAAGTATGGAAGACCGAATGCGAGCTAAACGCACTGGCCAAGGTCACGCAATTACTCAACCAGACATTAATGCGCCAGATTATGAAATCAAAGGACAAATCCTACACATGGTGACAAATCAATGCCAATTTAGTGGTGCGCCGAAGGAAGATCCAAATGAACATCTTCGTACCTTTAATAGGATCTGTACACTATTTAAAATAAGAGAAGTGGAGGATGAACAGATATATCTCATGTTATTTCCCTGGACTTTAAAGGGAGAGGCCAAAGATTGGTTAGAATCGTTACCTGAAGGGGCGATTGATACATGGGACGTTTTAGTTGAAAAATTTCTTAAACAATTCTTTCCGGCATCTAAAGCCGTGAGACTTCAAGGAGAAATTGTTACGTTCACACAAAAGCCAAATGAAACTTTATATGAGGCGTGGACAAGATTTGGAAAGTTATTAAGAGGATGTCAGCAACATGGTTTAGACACTTGTCAAATAGTACAAATATTCTACCAAGGATGCGACATCACTACAAGAAAAGACATCGATATAGCAGCTGGTGGCTCTATTATGAAGAAAACAGCAACTGATGCTTATAAAATTATTGATAACACTGCTTCCCACTCACATGAGTGGCACCAAGAAAAAGATATCGTTAGATCACCTAAAGCGGCTAGAGCCGATTCTAGCCATGACTTTGATTCCATTTCAGCAAAGATAGATGCTGTCGAGAGACGAATGGAAAAAATGACTAAAGATATTCACTCAATACGAATTAGTTGTGAGCAGTGTGGAGGACCAAATTTGACAAAAGATTGTCTCAGTATTGAACTAACAATGAAACAAAGAGAGAATGTTTCATACATAAACCAAAGGCCTGGAAATAATTATCAGAATAATTATCAACCGCCAAGACCAATTTACAATCAAAACCAGAATTATAACCGAAATGTTCCATACAACAACCAACAAGGTCCTAGTAATCAACAAGTATCCAATAATACTTACAATCAGCAAAGACCTATTTTTCAAAACAAACCACCACAAACCGATGATAAAAAGCCAAATTTAGAAGATATGATGTCGAAGCTAGTTGAATCTCAAACTCAATTTTTCACATCTCAAAAACAAACCAATGAACAAAATGCTCAAGCATTTAGAAATCAACAAGCTTCTATTCAAAATCTGGAACAAGAAGTAAGTAACCTAGCAAGGTTAATAGGTGAAAGAAAACCGGGAAGTTTACCTAGCGATACAAATGCTAACCCCCGGAATAAAACAGCTAAAGCCATTACCACAAGAAGTGGTATTACACTTAAACCACCTGAAATACCTGTAATTTCTGATGAAGCTATTCCTACTCCATAAAAACCACAACCTGAGCAAGATAAGGAAAAAGAACTGGTAGTTGAAAAGGTTAATGAAGATAACATAGTTAAGGCTAAACCTTATGTTAAACCATACCAATCACCACTTCCTTACCCGAGTAAAATGAGAAAAGAGCCACTTGAAGTCGAGCAATTCAAATTTTTGGATATGTTTAAACAAATAAATGTCAATCTTCCTTTCATTGATGTGATTTCAGGAATGCCTAGATATGCTAAATTTCTGAAAGATCTAATCACAAATAGAAAGAAAATGGAAGAACTCTCGGCTGTTACTATGAATGCTAATTGTTCTGCAGTGCTGTTGAATAAGATACCAGAAAAATTATCTGATTCAGGAAGTTTCACAATTTCATGTTTTTTGGGTAGTCTTAGTTCAATAGAAGCATTAGCAGACTTAGGTCCTAGTATAAATTTAATGCCATATTCATTATACGCTAAACTAGACCTTGGAGAATTGAAACCAACAAGAATAAGCATACAACTAGCCGATCGATCAGTCAAATATCCTAGAGGGATAATGGAGAACATGCTAGTTAAAGTTGGTACTTTAGTATTTCCAGTTGATTTTGTTATTCTGGACATGGAAGAAGATTCTCGAGTTCCTCTCATATTAGGAAGACCATTCTTAAACACGGCTAAAGCAATAATAGACGTGTTTGGTAAGAAACTGACCCTAAGTATAGAGGACGAGAGTGTTACCTTTTCAGTGGATAGAGCCATGCAACAACCGCAATCTGCAGATGATACATGTTATTATATTCAAACTATAGATTCACATGCAGAATTGTTAGAAGAATTTCTAGAATTACAAGGAACAGGAGAATGTTCTTTAGGAGAAGGAACTGAACCAATTGATGAAACTGAAATGTTAGCTACACTTATGGCTAATGGATATAAACCAACAACAGAAGAAATTCAAATGCTAAAAGAAGAAGACATATATCGATACAACTCATCGATAGAAGAACCACCGACATTAGAGTTAAAGCCACTTCCAAACCATTTGGAATATGCTTATTTACATGGTGAATCTGAATTACCTGTAATAATATCATTTTCTCTTACTGAAAATAAAAAATCTCAACTCATTTCTGTGCTAAAAGCTCATAAACCAGCCATTGCATGGAAAATTCATGATATTAAAGGAATAAGTCCTTCGTATTGCACACATAAAATCCTTATGGAAGAAGGTCATAAAAAGTATGTGCAACGCCAACGAAGACTAAATCCTAACATGCAAGATGTTGTTAAGAAAGAAATTATTAAACTGCTAGATGCAGGTTTAATTTATCCAATCTCTGATAGTCCATGGGTAAGCCCAGTTCAATGCGTACCTAAGAAGGGTGGCATGACTGTCATCACAAATGAGAAAAATGAACTTACTCCTACTAGGACTGTAACAGGATGGCGTGTTTGTATTGATTATAGAAAATTGAATGACGCCACCAGAAAAGATCACTTTCCCTTACCTTTCATTGATCAAATGTTGGAAAGATTAGCCGGAAATAGTTACTATTGTTTTCTTGAAGGTTTTTCCGGATACTTTCAAATTCCAATAGCACCCGAGGATCAAGAGAAAACCACATTCACATGCCCTTATGGTACTTTTGCTTACAAACGCATGCCATTTGGACTTTGCAACGCCCCTGCAACCTTTCAAAGGTGCATGATGGCGATTTTTCACGACATGATAGAAGAATGCATGGAAGTCTTCATGGATGACTTTTCAGTATTCGGTGATACATTTGAATCATGTCTAGTTAATCTTGAACGAATGCTTATTAGATGCGAACAATCAAATCTAGTACTTAATTGGGAGAAATGCCATTTCATGGTTAAAGAAGGCACCGTTCTTGGACATAAAATTTCAAAGGAAGGAATTGAAGTGGATAGAGCTAAAGTAGATGTAATTGCTAAACTTCCACATCCCACTAATGTTAGAGGAGTTAGGAGTTTTCTAGGGCATGCCTGTTTTTACCGACGTTTCATAAAAGATTTTTCTAAAATTGCCACTCATATGAATAAACTCCTAGAAAAGGATGCTCCATTTATCTTTTCAGATGAATGTATCAAATCTTCTAATATCCTTAAAGAGAAAATCACTAATGCGCCGATCATGATAACTCCAAATTGGAATCTACCGTTTGAACTAATGTGCGATGCAAGTGATTTTGCAATGGGAGCCGTTTTAGGACAAAGGATTGAAAAACGATTTCAACCTATTTATTATGCTAGTAAGATGTTACAAGAAGCACAAACAAATTACACAACTACTAAAAAAGAACTCCTTGCTATTGTCTTTGCTTTTGACAAATTTCGTTCATATCTCGTTCTAGCTAAAACAGTGGTCTATACCGACCATTCTGCTCTTAGATACCTATTTTCGAAACAAGATGCCAAACCAAGATTAATCCGTTGGATCTTACTCTTATAAGAGTTCGATATTGAGATCCGAGAAAAAAAGGGAGCAGAAAATCTCGCCGCTGATCATCTTTCTCGTCTAGAAAATCCTGAATTAGAAGTTCTAAATGAATCGGCCATACAAGACAACTTTCCTGATGAATATCTATTGAAGATAGATTATAATGAAATTCCATGGTTTGCAGACTATGCAAACTACTTAGAATGTGGATTCCTTGAAAAAGGATTATCGTACCAAAAACGAAAGAAATTCTTTAGTGATATAAAACACTATTTCTGGGAAGACCCACATTTGTTTAAAAGTTGTCGCGATGGAATAATACGCCGATGTGTATTCGGAGATGAAGCAAGTCAAATTTTAAACCATTGTCACACAGGACCAACAGGAGGGCATTATGGGCCTCAACTTATAGCAAGAAAAGTTTACGATGCTAGATTCTATTGGCCTACAATTTTCAAAGACGCACACCTTCTTTGCAAATCCTGTGATGCTTGTCAAAGGGCCGGAAAAATAAGTCAACGTGATGAAATGCCACAAAATATCATTCAAGTATGTGAAGTATTTGACATTTCGGGTATTGACTTTATGGGTCCATTTCCAAAATCTCATAATAATCTCTACATTCTCGTTGCCATTGATTATGTATCTAAATGGGCTGAAGCACAAGCTCTCCTGACTAATGATGCACGAGTTGTAGTCAATTTTTTAAAACGTCTTTTTGCAAGGTTTGGAACACCGAAAACTTTAATAAGTGATCGGGGTACTCATTTTTGTAATAATCAACTTGAGAAAGTTCTTAAAAGATATGGAGTAACTCATAAAATCTCCACTGCTTATCATCCATAAATAAGTGGACAAGTTGAAAATACCAACCGAGCTTTAAAACGTATTCTAGAGAAAACCGTAGGATCAAATCCGAAGGAATGGTCCATTAAATTGGAGGATGCACTCTGGGCTTTTAGAACAGCCTACAAAACTTCAATTGGAACCACACCTTTTAAACTCGTTTACGGAAAAGCATGTCATCTTCCAGTAGAAATTGAACACAAAGCATTTTGGGCTTTGAAGACATGTAATCTTGATTTACATGAAGCCGGACGTCTACGATTAAGTCAACTAAAAAAATTAGAAGAATTAAGACATGAAGCATATGAAAATTCATTAATCTATAAGGAAAGAATGAAGAAATGGCATGATAAAAGAATCAGAAGTTCAAAAGAATTTAAAGAAGGAGACAGAGTTCTTCTTTTTAATTCACGATTCAAGCTATTTCCTGGAAAATTGAAATCAAGATGGTCTGGACCATTCATAGTCAAAAGAGTTTTCCCATACGGAACGGTAGAATTAATAAATTCAAATGGGATTGAATTTAAAGCTAATGGTCACAGAGTTAAACATTACATACATGGTCCGATGGAAGTTGACAACGAAGTTAATCACAATTTCGACACCACAACCAACTAAGTGTGGGGAGGTTTGAATCTTTTTAGGGTAATATGTATTCCTGTTAGAGTTAGATTTTCTGTTTTCGTGTAGTTTCCGAGAATGGAACCCAAATGGTCTTTCCCTAGCAGACCCTAAAGAACTAGTCTTCTCCCCCCATTCTGAATTTTTATTTTTATTTAGGTTTTACGAGATAAAGACTTCCTGTGAACTAAACCATGGTCTAATGCTACACGCTTTGATCACTAAACGTAATAATGACAACCTTCCAAGTGAATTGGTATCATTAATCAGAGGTAAATTGGACGGAGTAAGAAAAGAATCCAGGAACGAGAATAATAAGTTACATTTTGGTAAAGGAAAATCAAAATCCGCAGCGAAAAGAAGAGCAAGACACCTTGAAAGATGTCACAAATGCGGAAAATGGTCACACGAAGGAAAATGCTCGACGAATCAGACATATTCCAATACTGAATTCGTTACTTTATGCAGAGATGGACCGTTCATATGTTTCGAAGAAAAAACGTTAAATGGTCGAGGTTACGCCTATGTAGCTATGGAAAACCAATTAGTCCGACTATCTTATGAGTGGGCTAAAGCAGGTCACTAAGAATTCTATTTCACAGGTAAGTATGTACAGTGTTTATTTTTATTTTATTGCGCTTAACCTTTTGATAATAAATGCTAAATCGTTCGTTATAAAGTATTAAATTGGTATTCAATAAAATTAGGTTTTGCGACCGAAATTATTGATATCATACAAAAATTTACTACATCACTGCGAAATTTACCGTTTATTCTTAAGGTATAAATATCTTTAATCAATCAACCCAAAATATTTCAGAAATTCGTCAGGAGTAAAACTAGGTAATATAGCCGAAATTACTTTACCGAAAAGAGGGGCGTATATTTTTGATAATATTTGATTGATTAAAGTGGGATAAAAGACCAAAAAGATTTTTAATTTTATTTTTACCATGTTTTTAAAATTAATATTTAAATATTAATTTATTATTGTAAACTTATTAAAATTAATATATTTAAAATTGTAAATATTTGAAAAACTAATACTTTTAATATAATTTTGTATGTATAAAAACAAAAATATAATATAAGTATGGTGTGAATTTTTAAATTTAATAATATGAATTTTTAATTTTATGCATTTTAAATTTAAGTTTGGTGTGAATTTAAAAATAAAAATTTACTTTATTTCGCTAAGTTAAAAATTGATTTCTAAAAATTCGTCGTGAGTTGAAGACTAGGTCGTTGAACCGAAATTGCTTTACCGAAGGGAGGGACGAGAACTTTTATTATCATTATTTTTAATCTTGTTGAATTAAAGTATGCCAAAAATATTAAAAAATCCAAAAATCTTTACTTTTAAAACAAAGCTTAGAAATGACAAATTTTAAAATTTTGTCGAGGGACGGACTAGGACAACGATCCGAAACGCCCTCACTCCTAAAAAGAAACAAAATTTAATTTTTAATTAATGATATGTTTTATTAGTGTAAGGTTTTATAAAAAAAAAAAAAAAAACAGACCCCATGCGATCGCATGGGGTTCCTTCACAAACTCCATGCGATCGCATGGAGCTGAATTCCTGGCCAGAATCAAAAGAGCAGCGAGCTTGCTCTCTGCCTCACTTCTTCAACACACACACATACGAACACATACACATATTAACACCAAAAATCACCATTTTTCACCCAAATTTCACCAAATTTCTCACAAAACTTCACTACAATCATGCCTCGGTTCGGATTCTTCAACAAAAAGGTAAAAATTACACCCCTAAACTCATAAATTTGCTAGTTTTTGTGATATTTACCAATATTTTACCTAATGCAATTTTGTTAATTTCTAGTGTAATTAGAGTTAAATTGTTATTATATTATGCATGTATAACCTAGATTGATGCTATTTAACATGATTTGAAGCCAAAAACTTCAAAAATTTTAGGAATCTAGGGTTTGTGTTCTTGAGCAATTTGGGGCTTTTTGATATAAACAGGTTATGGCCGATTTTTGTCATGAATTATTGCTAAATTAAGTAGTGTAACATATTTAGGTAGCTAAATGATCCAAACTTTGATCCTAAACATGATTTTTGGAGATTAAAGTGGACTTTTTAAGTCCAAAATTCATGAACTTGATTAATTTGATATAATTGCCATTAGAGACTTGTTTAATTGCTAGTAAAGGTTGTTTTGACATGTTATTTGAGTTACATGCTTATGAACTTTGTAAACATTTTCATATTAGCTTATTTGAAAAAGTGTAGAATTGTAAAAAAATGTGAAAATGTGTATAAGTTTAATTTTGATTGAACATGTTATTGTGATTGTTTTAAGTTGTTATTTTGCTAACACTAATGCATATTTGGATGCACAAATTTTGTGTTTAATGTGTTTTGCATAAAACCGATACTGCCGGTGCTTCATCATCATCTAGACAACCACAACAAGAACCTGAACCAGAATATGAACCGCAATACGAGCCAGAACCCGAACAAGAACCACAACAGGAACAACAACATCAGCCTGATCAACATGTACCTTATTATGATCCGCTACAGTTTATTAATGAATTTATAGTAATTCCGATGCATCCTCCAGTAGAATACCCAACGATTCCTGAACATACATTGCATCCTAATCTGAGATTCGATAGAAGCTGGAGAGATTACCCGGCATATCAAAGTAATAAATTCAAATTAGTAACGAAAGATGTAGAAGTGCCTAGGGTAATTGATTGGAATCCTTTGGAAAGGGTCCAACTAGCTGACCGAGTTAGACAGCATTTGATCCAAAGGTATGGCAGCACTTCTTTTACTGATTGGGAACGTTTATTCACCATTCGTAGACCTGTATATAAGGAATGGTGTGTTGAGCTGATGAGTACTATAGCATTAAATGTAGATGTAGATAGATTAGATGATAGAAGTTTTCTTAGGTTTATACTTGGCCGTAGGATGTATAGGATGTCCATGCTGGACATGGCCAGGGCTTTGCAGATATATACGCCCACTGAATTACTACTACCCGATTGTATGAATTTGATTTATCGTGGTGAAAGGGTAGATAGGAATTTTGATGCGAACGCCGTCTGGAGGCGTATGTCAGATTATAATATTTTTGGGCGGGCAGGAACACATACCTACTTACATATTAACAGAGCCGAGCTTCGTATAATTCATAGATTTTTAGCTAACTCGATTACACAAAGAGGTCACAACAAGGAAAAATTGACCTTACATGATTTATTTTACCTAAAGTGTATTCGAGACCCAAGAGGCTTTGTTAATATCCCTTACTGTGTTGGTTTTTATTTATCTAAGATGGTTGAAGGAATACAGGAAGGGGGGATAATTGGAGGAGGTATTTTTGTTACTCTCATTGGAGAGTATTTGGGTGTAGATAAGGAACAAAGGGGTCCACTTTTGAAATGTAGAGAACAGGTTGAGCTTTTAGGATTGAGGGTTTATGCGGTTGCTAAGGTATTAAAGAGTAGACGCAACCAGGCAATACCCTATGAAGGTAGTCATCCTCAGGTAGAGAGAGGCTCAGACGAGGAAATGGAGGAAGCGGATGACATTAGGGATGTCATTCGGGAGGCTATGACTGATGTCTACCAGTGTGTAGAGGAGGTAGATATGACAAACGCGGAGAGATTTCGTCGGATGAAGCAGTGGCAAGCCCGGAATGATTACGAGCATTCCAGGCAACGACAGCATGATAGATGTGACTATCATCAGCGTCAGATTATGAGCCGGCTGTCACCTCAGGATCACTACGTTCCGACCCGACCAGCTTACTATCCTCCACACCAGCCCGAGATGAGACCACCATATACTCTCTACGACCCTAACCAGGCATACCAGTACACCTATCACCAACCATGGAACCCGGACGATGACATGAACTGGAACCCCTATCCAGATTGATTTAGTTCCGGTTGGTAATTTATATGATTTTTAATTTTTATTATTTCTATTTATTTATGTTTAAACACATTATATTATGATACTTTTATTGTAATGTTTAATATTTTTATATGTTGTACTAATGTTTCATATTTGATTTGAAAGTGGGATTTTAAGTCCCATTTTAAATTACCATGCTTGTTTATATTTGTATGTATGTATATTGTCAATTATACAAAACAGGGTAAAACAGCACATTTTCAAAGACTGGCATTAAGTTCAGCAAAAGCTAATACTTTTGATGACAAAACGAAAAACAAATGTGATGTAACAACAAGACGGAATGAACAAATGATGTGCACCATTTATCATTCAACAAACAAACGCCAATATGTTTGGAAACTTTGGTAAAATTTAATCATTTTTCTACGCTAATCACCCTCAATAATTTAAATTGTTACTGATTTCTTGCAAACGAGGGCATTGCAAGAGCTTAAGTGTGGGAAGGGGTTAAATTCTTTCGGATTTTTAAAATTTTAAATTTAAACACTTGGTTACCATTAAAAATATTAGTAAAGCAATAGTTGTATTAGAATCTAGTGCTCTCTGATAATAAAGAACAGCCCTAGTCTTATATACTGACTACCCAATTCTAGTAAAATTTTCAAAATTTTCAATTAAATGAATTTAAAATCATGTTTATACATATTTATGAACGATAAAACTAGGTGTTAACACCGAAATTATTGTTACCTCGGAAAGGACATAAATTGAGAAACAAACCAAAATGTTAGAATTCATTTAAAATGGAATAGAGGACAATAAAAAGGAAAATAAAAGCCAAATGTGGGAAAAATTTACCAAGTTATTTAAAAACATATATCACATATTTTTGTACAAATAATTGAAGATACTTTTGTTTTGGATAAAATTAACTGTTTTACCCGATAAATTGTAAAATATTTGAAAGAAAGATGGATCTACACGATGAATCAATTCCATCATTAAAAGGAAGTAAAGTCTTCAGAAAAAGACACGCGCTTCTTGATTTAGGTCATGAAGTTGTCGTCCAGACCAGCTGTAGGTTGACGAAAAATCTAGAAAAGTCATCACTAAAATCAGCAGGAAATCCACGGACCTCAGCATCAAACAGGGTCGCCAAGTGGTCAGACTTATCCTAACCATGAGAGGATCTGTCTTGTAAAATGGGGAGGACGCCTTGCAAATTAGCTGGATAAGACTAATGAATCAGACCCCCAGAAAAGGATAATCTCCTTAAAAGATCAAAAATCAGCTTTTAAGACTGATATTACTCAATCCTAGAGATTGACCTTAAAGGTTGAGAATTACAAACTCATGGAATTCGATGATATCTAAACTCGAGCTTGAACAAGAAAATATTTTAATCAAAATTACAAACCGATTTATTTTCTGAAAATCCATTTTCAATGCGTTCATTACCATTGAATGTAAAATCCTAGGAATTCACCTGGAATTCATTAGGTCACCTGAACCAAATCGGGTGTCAACCGTAAGAACGGTGGTTGCATAGCATGGTCAAAGACAGGACCTTGTGCCAGACCGGAAAATTATAAGGGTGAGCTTTACTATTGCTCCTACCAAGGATAGAAATTGTATCCGACACGTTATAGACCATAATTAAAAGCATGTCAGGGGATATTGCCTTAACAGTTGCTTGTTCAACGCTTTTCTTTACAACCGGACGGTAGTTTACCAAAAGGTAATATACGGAGCAAGTATACTGGACGTATTACTTTTCCAATACAAGGTTAGCAAGTGGGTGACACAAAACCACAAGTTTTGAGCTAAAATTTTCAAATCTGAAACCCACCAAACCCACAAAAATAATTTGCAAACACCGGTGAAGGGTTATTCCGGAAAACTTATCTAGGGTAAAAGCTAGATTTAATTTTCAAAAGATCAAAGGTTTTCATAAAGATCCAATTTCCTTAATGGATCTAAATTTTCATAGTCATGTGGGACTGTAAACCACATCGCTACTACCATTGTTTATACCGCCGTATAGGAATCACGGATGTACAAAGTGTGAAGAATAAAGAAGTGATTCTAGTATTTTTATTTCAAAAATATATTGCTTGAGGACAAGCAACGCTCAAGTGTGGGAATATTTGATAATGCTAAAAACGAACATATATTTAATAGCATTATCCCTCAAGGAAGACAAGCTTTTAGTTGCAATTGTTTTATTTACAAGTGATATTCGTTTAAATAATAAAAGGTGAAGACAAAAGACAGATTTGACGAATTGAAGACGCAAATGACCAAAAAGCTCAAAAGTACAAAGTACAATCAAAGTGGTTCCAATTATTGATAAGAAACGTCTCAAAATTACAAGAGTACAAGACGCGAAACGCAAAATACAAGATATTAAATTGTACGCAAGGACGCTCGAAAAACCGGAACCGGGACCAAAGTCAACTCTCAACGCTCGACGCAACGGACTAAAAATTACAAGTTAACTATGCACATAAATATAATATAATATTTAAATAATTCTTAAAATTATTTATATATTATATTTATTTATAAAAAACCGTCGGCAGAAGAAACAAGCTCATGTGAGCTGGAAAAGCAGGCCATGCGATCGCATGGCCTGGCAATTATAAAACCATGCGATTGCATGGAGGCCTTTTTCTGGACACATGCCTATAAAAGGCAGGCTTTGCACGAACCTACAACACATCTTTTTCTTCTTTCTCTCATACGTAAAGATATATATATATATATATATATATATATATATATATATATATATATATATATATATATATATATATATATATATATTATACTTTAATTTCTAATAATAAGGGTATATTAGCGAATGTTGTAAGGGTGTAAGTCGAAATTCTGTCCGTGTAACGCTACGCTATTTTTAATCACTGTAAGTTATGGTTAATGTTATTTTTAAATTAATGTCTCGTAGCTAAGTTATTATTATGCTTATTTAATGCCGAAGTAATCGTGATGTTGGGCTAAATATTAAAATTGGGTAATTGGGGTTTGGACCATAATTGGGGTTTGGACAAAAGAACGACACTTGTGGAAATTAGACTATGGTCTATTAATGGGCTTTATATTTGTTTAACTAAATGATAGTTTGTTAATGTTAATATAAAGATTTATAATTGGACTTACCCATAAATTACCATATACACTCAATCGGACACGATGGGCGGGGTATTTATATGTACGAATAATTGTTCATTTAACCGGACACGGAATTGGATTAATAGTTAATAGACTTGTTGAAACAGGACTGGATTACATTCAAGGGTAATTGGTGTAATTGTTAACAAAGTAGTAAAACCTTGGTTTACATGCAGTCGATAACCTGGTGTATTCATTAAACAAAGTATTAAGACCTTGTTACAATTCGAATCCCCAATTAGTTGGAATATTTGACTTCGGGAATAAGAATAATTTGACGAAGACTTCCGCATTTTATGATTATGACTGATGGACTATTATGGACAAATCCGTATGGACATATTGAATAATCCAGGACAAAGAACAATTAACCCATGGGAATAAACTAAAAATCAACACCTCAAACATCATGATTATGGAAGTTTAAATAAGCATAATTCTTTTATTTCATATTTAATTGCACTTTTAATTATCGCACTTTTATTTATTGTCATTATATTTAATTGCACTTTTAAGTTTCGTACTATTTAATTATCGCAATTTTATTTTATCGCACTTTTATTTATCGCAATTTCATTATCGTTATTTACTTTACGCTTTAAATTAAGTTATATTTATTTTTAATATTTTACATTAGGTTTTAACTGCGACTAAAATTTTAAAAATCGACAAACCGGTCATTAAACGGTAAAAACCCCCTTTTATAATAATAATACTACTTATATATATTTTTGTATTTTTACAATTATAAGTTAAAAATATAGCGTTAAGCTTGTTTAAAAGATCTCTGTGGAACGAACCGGACTTACTAAAAACTACACTACTGTACGATTAGGTACACTGCCTATAAGTGTTGTAGCAAGGTTTAGGTATATCCATTCTATAAATAAATAAATATCTTGTGTAAAATTGTATCGTATTTAATAGTATTTCGTTGTAAAAATAATACTATTTCCTAGTACACCTCGCACACATCAATTAACTATGTTCATTCCGAAATTCATAACTACGAATTCTAGACCATTACTTGTAGTACTTAGAGTCAAGAAGAGAATAAAAAGGCAAAGAGCTCCAAGATATAAGGGAAAATATAAAGCCCAATGACAACACCGAAATTACAAACCTTGTATATCAAATCGAATAGCAACATAAAGACACGGGAGAATTAAAAACACTATAACCCCAAGGTAATAGTAGAGGTGAATAGATTCTTCTGGCGACAGATGAAAGAGAAGAATGACAGATATGAAAGTTAGAAGTATATCAAAGATCAAAAAGGGATGGAGCATATTGATGAATACTTTAAAGTATGAGTTGAGGGAGAAAGAATAGAAGGTGTGAGTTGTAAGGAAACGACGGGGGTAGATTTATAGTAAAATATCCAACAGAGCAATCAAAACGGATGATCGCATTTAAAGCGGATCCTAATTTCCTTGATTACCGAAAAATCAAATCTTATTACGAAGATTTTCTCCAAATATCTTGAACTTGGGAAATCAATCCTATCTACGTCAAACGATATGACGAATCTATACTTACTCATTTCACTCTCTTGCGATAGCTTCACTTATACTCTTCGTATAATCAAATTGTTTTATCTATAATACTCAATGATGATAAAACTCTATTTATCAACTCATATTTGTCATGAACACATTCTTATTGTTATCCATGACAACCTCTATCAAATTTCGGGGACAAAATTTCTTTTAACGGGTAGGTACTGTAGTGACCCGGAAATTTTTGACCAAATTTAAACTTAATCTTTGAATGATTCGGACATGATAAACAAAGTCTGTAATGTTGAGCCTCGAAATATGTTCATATATACGAATTACCCTTTGACTAGTTTCGACGATTCACGAACCTATAATTATAAACAGAAATGTAAATATAAATAATTATATATGTAAATAATTATATTAAATATATTAACAAACTATTGTGTATTTTAGTTACTATGAAGGATAACTTTAAGTTTAACTAACTAAAATTTGTTATACAAAGAGTATATTAAATATAAATGATTTTGAATATAAAGTTGTCAACATTAACAAAGTATTAAACGTATAATGTATACTTTAAATTTATTTGTTTCAATATATATATGTATATATATATATATATTTAATATATTTATCTAAGTAATAAAACTTGTTAATTAAAACGTCGTTGTAGATATATTAGTTTGGATATATATATATATATATATATATATATATATATATATATATATATATATATATATATATATATATATATGGAACTTGATATGAATAAGTTGTTACATTATTATTATTATTAATAGTATTATTACCATAAATAATATAATATTAATATTATTATAACTAATATTATTTTGATATTATTATCATTTTAATTATTATTATCTTTATATTTAAATTTATTATTAAAATCATTATTATTACTATTATTAATATCATTTTTAGTAGTAATTGATAATGATAATATTAATATTATTATTAATTATATTATTATTATTATTATTATTATTATTATTATTATTAAGATTATTATTAATATAATTACAATTACCAAATGTCATATGAGATCATACGTACCAGTTTTTGGAATCCAATTCAGTTCTAAATCGCTATCCGTCCTATTTAATTTGTCTGTTGGATTATTTCTTCGATCCCTTTATTAGTACAAATCAAATGTTATTTAAAATCACAATTAAACTTTAATCTTTTTTTGTCTTCTGTCTGAATTCGGTTACCAGTCAGCTTCATACATCAATTAGGCTCAATATTAACTGCCACAACAAGTATTCATCACATTATACATATCCTTACTGCAAATTCATAAAAAGAAACACCAAAGAAACCCAGGCTATAAACTCGTACCTCTGTTTTATACCCATTGTATCAAAATCACGAATTAGTATAAATCTTCAAAAACTAAAAATACAGAAGTATTCTAAATCATGCCTTGAATGTTTCCTCAAATTTTCAGATTTTAATTCGTCAAATCAAACTCGAATTTGTGAAGTCAAACTTTTGTTTTAAAAAGTCAAAACGAACCTTTCATTCTAATTGGAGATTTGTAGCTTGTTTCAGGTTCTAATTTTGGGTGTCGAACATTTGAGGAGTGATTTATAACAACTTTTATGTTGGGTTTAAAGCCTAAAACGGTCACAATTGTAAAATCAGTGTTTGAGTTTATTCGAGTATTTTAACCGCTGCTGCTACAAAATTTCGCTATTTTCTTTCCTGATTAATCCAAGTTATCACTACCAATTGTTTCTGTTTCTATTACACTTTCTAATCCAAACAATTATACTTGTTATTACGTTTGGGTTTTGGTTTTTGGTCGATGGAATTGAAGAAGAAGAGTAACACAGAAAACGTATTAAATCGAATTAAAATCGAATATATTCAGAAAAACGGAAATGGATTGATGGTTAAGTGTGTTGCGGGTGAGCGAGGGGTCATGGGTTCAATCCTGGTTCGAGACAATCTTTTTATTAAAAGTCTTAGAAGGTAGATTTCGTTACTCAAAAATCTTATTATGATTATTATTGTTATTATTACTATAAATATAATTATTATCATTATTATTACTAGTATAAGTATTATCATTATTATTATTATCATCATCGTTATTATTAATAATTGTCACTAACACAAGTATTATAGCTATTATCATTATTAGTATTACTAAAATATGTGTTAGTTACCATCTGTTATTATCATAATTATGATTACAAATATGACTATTAGTATTATTACTAGTATTATAATTATTATTAGTAATACAATTATAAATATAAGTATCATAATCATTACTACTATTATTATTATCATTATAAGCATGATTATTTATATTATAATGAGTGTTATTAAAATGTAATTATTAAAATCATTATTATAAGTATCATTAACCGAAATTTTTTTTTTATATTTTATAGTTATTATTATAAATATTATTATTAATATCATTAATATAATTATTAACAATAATACCTTATTTAGTAATATTAAGTATTATGATTATTATCATTTTCATCGTAGTATTACTAAAATTACTATTTTTAACAAACAAATCATATATACATATATAAAAATATATTTAATACATATAACATAATAAAAAGTAATATTTTATATGACAAAATAAATATATGAAACATATATATATTATTAATATACAAAGTATATAACTAATGAATTTATATATATTATTCGAATACAAGTATATGTTTTATATACATGCGCAACTTTTATAACTGTTTTACGAAATAGACACAAGTAATTGAAACTACATTATATGTGTGAACGATCGAAGCCGAATATGCCCCTTTTACTTGGTAACCTAAGAATTAGTAAACCGATCTGCTAATTGACGCGAATCCTAAAGATAGATCTATGGGCCCGACGAACCCCATCCAAAGTACCAGATGCTTTAGAACTTCGATGTTGTTTTATATCATGTCCGATGGATTTCCCAGAATGATATGGGATATTCTTATATGCATCTAGTTAATGTCGATTACCAGGTGTTGTAGTTCGTATGAATGATTTTTATCTCTATGCAGTTTACGAAATGCCTGATACGAGATTATGTTTATGAAAATGATTTTTATCTCTATGCAGTTTACGAAATGCCTGATACGAGATTATGTTTATGAAAATGATTTTTATCTCTGCCGTTTGCGAATGCCGGATTTGAGATAGTTGTTATGAAAAATTAAATCTTGTGGTCTATTAAAATGATGAAAATGAAATGATTACTATAAATTAATGAACTCACCAACCTTTTGGTTGACACTTGAAAGCATGTTTATTCTCAGGTTTGAAAGAAATCTTCCGCTGTGCATTTGCTCATTTTATGAAATGCCCCGTCCTAATCCATCCGGACGAAGTCCATATTGATTATAAACGAATCATAATTGTTGATTACATCGCGAGGTACTTGCCCTCTAAATGAAACATTTTACAAACATTGCATTCATTTTTAAAAAAAACAAACTTTCATTTCAACGAAAGTTGACAGGTATGCATACCATTTCATAATATCCGACTATAAATGACCTAATCTGTCATTTACTTAATAGCAATCTCTAATGAACTTCAACGACTCGAATGCAACGTCTTTTGAAATATGTCATGAATGACTCCAAGTAATATCTTTAAAATGAGCTAATGCACAACGAAAAATTTCTTTCAAACCTGAGAATAAACATGCTTTAAAGTGTCAACCAAAAGGTTGGTGAGTTCATTAGTTTATCGTAATCATTTTATTTTCATCATCTTAATAGACCACAAGATTTTCATATATTATAAAACGTGCAGAAGTCCCATTCCAACTGCACAAAAAAAATATCATTCATATGAAGAACACCTGGTGAGGATTCAAAATATAATAGTAACCATCTGTGCCGGTCTTTCACCCCACGGCTGAATACATGTGCCTTCAAAATATAGAACCTCTGTGCCGGTCTTTACACCTCACGGCTGAACACATGTTTATACAATATAGGACAACCGGTGCCAAAATGTCATAAATAATAAACCATCCACCCCGCTCGGGAGCTCATACGCTATAACGGAAACCGGGGGCTAATGCGTGTCATAATAATCAACCCCAATCCCAGATAATTCTATCATAGAATGCAGTTTCGATTACTTGTGTCTATTTCGTAAAGCAGTTATAAAAAGTTGCGCATGTATTCTCAGCCCAAAAATATAAAGGGTAAAAAGGCAAATGAAACTCACCTAATGTATTTTGTAGTAAAAATACATATGACTATATTGAACAATGCAGGGTTGGCCTCAGATTCACGAACCTATATCATTTGTATATTTATATTAAAACATATAATCGTAACTGAACAAGTATTTTTATTATGTTTTAATTTATATATTATTTATAGTTATTTTGTGTATATATTCAAAATGATTAATATTTATATAGTTATATTAATATGTCCATATTTATATACATAATTGTTTAATGTTACATTTAAAATCGATAGTTGTCATTTGTAAGTATTTATATGAATAATCTTAATAGGTTTGGTATATATAGTTATGTGAAATTTAATTATAATTATAATACATGTAATAAGTATATTTAAATTTCAAAATATTTATTTACTAAAATGATAATTTTTATAATAATGATTTATTAATAATAATAAGGATAACTTTATTAAAAATGATGATACTAATAATAAGAATGATAATGATAATCTTTAGTAATAATAATAATGATAAGTTATTTTATTTTTAAAACAATATTGATAATATTATCTAATACTTATAACGAATAGTAATAACACTAATATTAATGATAATGATGATAGGTTGTATTGTTTTCCTAATAATGATAATAATAATCATAATCATAATAATAATGATAATACTTATAATAATAATTATAATGATAATACTAATACTCATAATGATAATACTAATATTAATAATAATAATAATAATACCAATAACTATAATAATAATATTAATACTTAATGATAATATTAGTAATAACTATAATGATAATATTATTATTCCTTAGATAAATGATAATAATATTTATTACTTCTAATACTTAGGAAATAACAACAATTATCATAATAATAACAATAATCAATAATAATAATGATAATAATAATAGATTTATTAGAAAACTACCTCAATGTGATAAGCCTTTAAAAAAAATAAATGCCCACGCCCGGGCTTGAACCCACAACCTCTCGCTACACGTAAACACTCAACAAACCACTGCACCACTCCTGTTTTCCTGATTAAACCCATACCTTAATTGTTTTAATCACGTTTTGTTTTCTGTATCTTTTCCTTCTTCTTCATTCTTAAATCAATCGACTAGGGACCATGAATCATATTCGTGAAATAGACTTTTGGGTTTGGTATAGAAACAGATACGTTCGTTTTGAATCAAAAGAAAGAAAAAAAAATTAAAACACATACAGCATCTGCTGTTATCGCGAAACAAAAAAAATGAACTTAAATCACGATTTTGAATTTGTGACAGTTTTGGATCATAATTCCTTCTTGAAATAAGTTTCAAATTACTCATGGAAACTTTCTAAACCGTCAATTGAACTTGAATCAACAACCAGAAGTCGAATTTCAGGAAGAACAGACGGTTTGACTTTTTTTTAAAGTTAACTTTGACTCGACAATTAGACCTCGATATAACGAATTGGGTTTTGAAACTTTCCAGATAGTTTTAGTACGAGATTCCTAACACTTCTACATTTAAGGATTTTGAAATTTGGTTTGAAATCGAATTATGGCTAAAAAGATGAAGAACAGAGGTTTTAATGGGTTTTCTGTATTTTTGGATTTTTATTTCGTTTCTTGAACTGCATCCATGATTGTATAGAGTATAGTTATGTTCAATTACTGTAATAAGATTCGTTTATATTTGTTTCGTAGCTTGATTGATTCGACAAAGTTCAATCAGTGAAGGAAAAAATAAAAATTGAATAATGTCTTGAATTGGGTTCGTACGATTAGATTGATATGGATGGCTAACAAACTCAGACAAGATACAAAAATTAAACAGAATTGAAAGGTACGTGAAACAACTTCTGCTTTCCATGTCTATATATTCGATTTTATTTTATTTATTTATTTATTTATTTTATTTTTTTGATTTTAATGGATAATGAATTAATGATTAATTATAATTATATTAATAATAATAATAATCTAAATAAAATAATAATAATAATGATGATGATAATAATAATATTAATAATAATATTGTTAATAATAATATTATTGATAATGATAAAGATAAATAAATAATGTTAATGTTAGTAATAAAAATACTAATAATAATAGTAATATAATATTTATAATAATAACACCAAAATAATTCTAGTAGTGATGATAAAAATGATAATAATTAATGATAATAATCATAACACTATACTAATAATTTATATCATTAATGATAATAATATTATTAGTAATATATCATATTTATCTTTTATATAACATTGCATCTTTAGTTTTCATTAATTAGGTATGTATATATATTTACCTTATATTTTATAATTTCAACTTATTATATATACTTACATTTATATATATATATATATATATATATATATATATATATATATATATACACACATACATATTTATTTACAAACAATCGTATAAAACGTTGATTTACTTAACTTGTCGATATTTATCTTCTAAGTTTTCTACCTTTCATAATTTCGCCTTTACATTAAATAATATGAAAGTTAAATAGTTACCTTATTAAAAGTCAAGAGTAAATTATTGTAAAGCATGTATTGGAAATCAAACAGGAATCTCCATTAACTTTTGTCTAATTATCGTTAATTGACATTTTGTTCTCACATGTAGATCACTTTACCATTTATTCCGAATATTGTTAAAAAGGAAAGATTTCCTAAATCAAAGTGGACCTTTCATAACAGAGACTCGTAATCATAATGCAATGTATCTGATAATTCAATCATGTGATATTATCTTTTAATTCCGTCAATAACTATATTGAACAAATATCGACACAAAATCGTTTGTGTAAAGTATTATATATCTAATACTTTGTTATCGTTTTCAATTAATAAGTATATATTATATATACATATCAGTATACACATAAATGTTCGTGAATCGTCAGGCATGGTCAAAGGGTAATTGATTACATGAATATAGATTTCAAAACTTTCGAGACTCAATATTACAGATTTTGCTTATCGTGTCGGAACCATATAAAGATTAAAGTTTAAATTTGATCGGAAATTTCTGGGTCATCACAATACCTACCCGTTAAAAGAAATTTCGTCCCGAAATTTGATAGAGGTCGTCATGGCTAACAGTAAGAATGTTATTATGACGAATATAAGCTGATACATAGAGTTTTATCATGGTTAAGAAATACTGATAAAATAATTCGATTTCTCGAAGCGTATGAGTGAAGCTATCGTAAAAGAGCGAAATGAGTAAATGTAGAATCGTTTTAACTGATGACGTAGTTATGATTGATTTCCGGAATTCATGAGATTTAAAGAAAATCTTCGTAATAACATTTGGTGTTTCGGCGATTTAGGAAATCAGGATCTTCTTTGATTAAATGCAATAATCTGTTCTGATTTCTCTGTCGGATATTTCACTATAAATCCACCTTCTTCGTTTCTTTATTTTCCACAACTCACACATTCTATTATTTCTCCCTTAATCCATACTTTAAAACCTTCGTTAATATGCTCCATACAGTACTGATTCTTGATATACTCCTAACTTTCATATATGTCATTCTTCTCTTCCATCTACCACAAGAGGATTTTATTTACTTTTACTATTACCTTGGGGTTTTAGTGTTTTTAATTTTCCCGTGCCTTTACGTGGCAATACGTATTGATATGCACGGTTTGTAATTTATGTGTTGTTGTCGAGATTTATATTTTCTTTTATATTCAAGGGTTCCATACTTTTGTCTCCTCTTCCCGACTTCATGTCAAGCGAGTAATGGTCCAGAATTCATAGGTATGAAGTTTTGGATGAACATAGTTAATGTTTTAAGAAGTAAATCGTAATGGCACGATCTTGATTTGGTAAATTACCAGAATACCCTGGAAAATAGAACTATCAAGAAGATATGTTCTTAATATGTTTGGAGATTGGGTAGAATGTAAAAGTCGTGTAAATGGCACATGATGACGGTATGTTCTGTGAATCATCACGTTCCATTAGAAACTCAGCATGAATTACTGTAATATAATCACGTTGATCAAGTGTCATTATATTATACTAACTCATGCATCAGTTTCCAACACTACTTCAAAAACATTCACAATTTAAACTCGAATTTTAAAGAAATTTAGAAACTAAAGTAGTTTCCTTTATGATGTAATATAGATAGCACGAAGAGATAAATAATTCCGGACGAGAATATTTATGAAAATATCCTCAGAAAATATCGAAGATATTTATGATGATATTTTGGAATTTCTAAGTTCGATGATTGATGAAGAAAGATTTTCTGCAAGATTTTAACACGAGTACGGAGCTAGATATTCTTTGAAGGTTTCACCAGATCCAGAGTTACCTAGTTTCTTTGAGTATATGGTATGGTCCTTGTATTTGGCCTTGGTCTCCTTCATGGTTTGCTCAATCGGTTTTTCAGTACCCAATTTTCTATCGAGCGTTCCTAACACTCCTTTCTTTATCATCAAACTTTTGGCCGTTTAGACCATCTACAATTTTTCTGTTTCCTCTGCATTTAATGCTACGATATATGAATCATCGGTTATCAATCCGAGGTGGTTTCAGGAGAATTGTGTTTTTAGATGATTAAACGCTGATGGTAATACGGTGAAATATAAAAGGTTCCCCGGTAATAATAAAAGAGCACACATATATATATCAAAGTTATAATAAGGCTGTTTCGAACGAAAAGTCGAAGTTGACTTGCTGGAGCTGTGACAAAATTGGCTAATTTGGAAAGAGATTGAAAAGTTATTTTCGGTAATAATAACGCTAAAGGGATTAGCACAGCTATGCGTTAAACGTTTTCTCAGTTTTCGAGAGTTTTCAGGTGCATATCTATGCGCATCAATCTTTTCTTACGTAGATGAAGTACGGTTGGTACATCTTCTCGATTGAGGTGTTTTCAATAATCATGAAAGGTTTGAACGCAGATTGTAATCGTCAAGATACAAATGAGGTTTAAGATGAAATCAAGTGGCAAACTTGAGGAAATATTTAACTGTAGTGGGTGTAATTTATTTACGATTTTTTAAGTTAAAATGTGTTGTAATTAATATTTCCTACTCTTTTAATAATATTTTTTTTTAAATTGTCCAATTATAGAAGTCCAATAGTTCAACCAAAACTAGTATATTATAAGGAAGTAGTCATATAGGAACAGTTAGCTAGAATTTTGTTAGCGTGGATTCTTAACAAAATTTCTCATAGTTAATTTGTTTGTTTCTAACAAATTTTACAATGTTTTCTTCATTATGCCACTTGTTGGATTCTGATAGGTCAAAATCCAAATATGAAATTGAATGAAAAGGGTTATTCTGTGGTGAACGGATACATATATCTGTGGATGTAAGTAGGATAGGAAATGACTGTTGAATCAGATTTGAAGAATGTACAGTGTAACTTATTAATATGAAATCTTAAATATTCCTCGGGTATTACCTACCTGTTAAAATATTTTCATCTTTAACAGTTTGTCAAAAGGATTTTTAATCACAATCTTTATGAAAATATATTTACATATATATTTTCTTCAGATGTAATCATGGATTTAATGAGTTAATATGATATTAAACTCATCCAATTTATGGTTAGAACTAGAGTACATAATCTCTAAAATATTAGAGATTACATAATCATCATGTCGAACGAAGATCAATGATATAGAATGTCATGTAGAATGAAGATAACCGGTGTAGAACAAGATGTAGAACGAATATTATGCTCGAGGTATAGATTGCGATGTTGAGGCGTGTGATGTTGAAACTTGGGTTGTTAGTGGTACTGGTATTGATGTTGATGGTACTGTTGGTGCCGTTGATGTTGCTGAAGCTCGTACGTTTTGCACCATTTTTTTTTAAGGCTACAACTCGGGTGCGAAGCTCGTTGACTTATTACTCCGGGATGATTGTTGGTAGGAATGGGCGAGTGAATAAGGTTTAGAATCTGAGTTATGATATAGTCGTGGCGAGATATTTGGGAAATGAGGGTGAAAATGGTGTTACGAACAGGTTCGCTGGTAAGTGCTTCAGGTTCTTCATCAAGAAGTGAATTCGATTAGTGGAAGGGATCGCCTTCTGCGCGTCTCCATTGATTAAGTCGACTACGAACCCATCAGATGAATTGGGGATGGATGATTGGTTGATTCATTCTGGTGACACTGCTTTCGGAGCTTAGATGAAACTCCATATCGGAATAGCTGTCGGAATCCGAGAAATTCGAACTGGTTGAGGGATTCATCTCGTACGATCAGATGAAGGATTTTCGATAAGAAATAGATTATAGGATGTAGATTAGTACCCTGCAATACATAATTTACATATGTATATATAATACTAAAATCCCATAAGTTACGGAGGAATCTACGAAAGCTGTCATGCAAAGTTTACAGTAACAGATACGCTAAGATATGAATTTTGTCTATACACTATCAATGCACTAAATGCAGTAAGATGTGTCTAGACCGGGAATGATAAGCATGTAATTTCCTAAGAATGATAAGTAGATAATTTTCGACACAAAATGATAAACAAAACTTTTGACATGCAGACACGGTCGAAGTCCAGACTCACTAATGCATCTTAACGGCTTATCAGTTAGACACACTAATGCAGACCTGGTTCGCTAAGACCACCGCTCTGATACCAACTGAAATGCCCCGTCCTAATCCATCCGGACGAAGTCCATATCGATTATAAACGAATCATAATAGGTGATTACATCGCGAGGTACTTGACCTCTAAATGATACATTTTACAAACATTGAATTCGTTTTTAAAAGACAAACTTTCATTTCATCGAAAGTTGACACGTATGCATACCATTTCATAATATCCGACTATTAATGACCTAATTTGTCATTTACTTAATAGCAATCTCTAATGAACTTCAACGACTCGAATGCAACGTCTTTTGAAATATGTCATGAATGACTCCAAGTAATATCTTTAAAATGAGCTAATGCACAGCGGAAGATTTTTTTCAAACCTGAGAATAAACATGCTTTAAAGTGTCAACCAAAAGGTTGGTGAGTTCATTAGTTTATCGTAATCATTTCATTTTCATCATCTTAATAGACCACAAGATTTTCATATATTATAAAACGTGCAGAAGTCCCATTCCAACTGCACAAAAAAAATATCATTCATATGAAGAACACCTGGTGAGGATTCAAAATATAATAGTAACCATCTGTGCCGGTCTTTCACCCCACGGCTGAATACATGTGCCTTCAAAATATAGAACCTCTGTGCCGGTCTTTACACCCCACGGTTGAACACATGTTTATACAATATAGGACAACCGGTGCCAAAATGTCATAAATAATAAACCATCCACCCGGCTCGGGAGCTCATACGCTTTAACGGAAACCGGGGGCTAATGCGTGTCATAATAATCAACCCCAATCCCAGATAATTCTATCATAGAATGCAGTTTCGATTACTTGTGTCTATTTCGTAAAGCAGTTATAAAAGTTGCGCATGTATTCTCAGCCCAAAAATATAAAGGGTAAAAAGGCAAATGAAACTCACCTAATGTATTTTGTAGTAAACATACATATGACTATATTGAACAATGCAGGGTTGGCCTCAGATTCACGAACCTATATCATTTGTATATTTATATTAAAACATATAATCGTAACTGAACAAGTATTTTTATTATGTTTTAATTTATATATTATTTATAGTTATTTTGTGTATATATTCAAAATGATTAATATTTATATAGTTATATTAATATGTCCATATTTATATACATAATTGTTTAATGTTACATTTAAAATCGATAGTTGTCATTTGTAAGTATTTATATGAATAATCTTAATAGGTTTGGTATATATAGTTATGTGAAATTTAATTATAATTATAGTACATGTAATAAGTATATTTAAATTTCAAAATATTTATTTACTAAAATGATAATTTTTATAATAATGATTTATTAATAATAATAAGGATAACTTTATTAAAAATGATGATACTAATAATAAGAATGATAATGATAATCTTTAGTAATAATAATAATGATAAGTTATTTTATTTTTAAAACAATATTGATAATATTATCTAATACTTATAACGAATAGTAATAACACTAATATTAATGATAATGATGATAGGTTGTATTGTTTTCCTAATAATGATAATAATAATCATAATCATAATAATAATGATAATACTTATAATAATAATTATAATGATAATACTAATATTCATAATGATAATACTAATACTAATAATATAATAATAATAATAATAACAATAGCTATAATAATAATATTAATACTTAATGATAATATTAGTAATAACTATAATGATAATATTATTATTACTTAGATAAATGATAATAATATTTATTACTTCTAATACTTAGGAAATAACAACAATTATCATAATAATAACAATAATCAATAATAATAATGATAATAATAATAGATTTATTAGAAAACTACCTCAATGTGATAAGCCTTAAAAAAAAAATGCCCACGCCCGGGCTTGAACCCACAACCTCTCGCTACACGTAAACACTCAACAAACCACTGCACCACTCCTGTTTTCCTGATTAAACCCATACCTTAATTGTTTTAATCCCGTTTTGTTTTCTGTATCTTTTCCTTCTTCTTCCTTCTTAAATCAATCGACTAGGGACCATGAATCATATTCGTGAAATAGACTTTTGGGTTTGGTATAGAAACAGATACGTTCGTTTTGAATCAAAAGAAAGAAAAAAAAATTAAAACACATACAGCATCTGCTGTTATCGCGAAACAAAAAAAATGAACTTAAATCACGATTTTGAATTTGTGACAGTTTTGGATCATAATTCCTTCTTGAAATAAGTTTCAAATTACTCATGGAAACTTTCTAAACCGTCGATTGAACTTGAATCAACAACCAGAAGTCGAATTTCAGGAAGAACAGACGGTTTGACTTTTTTTTTAAAGTTAACTTTGACTCGACAATTAGACCTCGATATAACGAATTGGGTTTTGAAACTTTCCAGATAGTTTTAGTACGAGATTCCTAACACTTCTAAATTTAAGGATTTTGAAATTTGGGTTGAATCGAATTATGGCTAAAAAGATGAAGAACAGAGGTTTTAATGGGTTTTCTGTATTTTTGGATTTTTATTTCGTTTCTTGAACTGCATCCATGATTATATAGAGTATAGTTGTGTTCAATTACTGTAACAAGATTCGTTTATATTTGTTTCGTAGCTTGATTGATTCGACAAAGTTCAATCAGTGAAGGAAAAAATAAAAATTGAATAATGGCTTGAATTGGGTTCGTACGATTAGATTGATATGGATGGCTAACAAACTCAGACAAGATACAAAAATTAAACAGAATTGAAAGGTACGTGAAACAACTTCTGCTTTCCATGTCTATATATTCGATTTTATTTTATTTATTTATTTTTTTGATTTTAATGGATAATGAATTAATGATTATTATAATTATATTAATAATAATAATAATCTAAATAAAATAATAATAATAATAATGATGATAATAATAATAATATTAATAATAATATTGTTAATAATAATATTATTGATAATGATAAAAAAAAAAAATAATGTTAATGTTAGTAATAAAAATACTAATAATAATAGTAATATAATATTTATAATAATAACACCAAAATAATTCTAGTAGTGATGATAAAAATGAAAATAATTAATGATAATAATCATAACACTATACTAATAATTTATATCATTAATGATAATAATATTATTAGTAATATATCATATTTATCTTTTATATAACATTGCATCTTTAGTTTTCATTAATTAGGTATGCATATATATTTACCTTATATTTTATAATTTCAACTTATTATATATACTTACATTTATATATATATATATATATATATATATATATATATATATATATATATATATATATATATATATATATATATATATATATACATACATACATACATATTTATTTACAAACAATCGTATAAAACGTTGATTTACTTAACTTGTCGATATTTATCTTCTAAGTTTTCTACCTTTCATAATTTTGCCTTTACATTAAATAATATGAAAGTTAAATAGTTACCTTATTAAAAGTCACGAGTAAATTATTGTAAAGCATGTATTGGAAATCAAACAGGAATCTCCATTAACTTTTGTCTAATTATCGTTAATTGACATTTTGTTCTCACATGTAGATCACTTTACCATTTATTCCGAATATTGTTAAAAAGGAAAGATTTCCTAAATCAAAGTGGACCTCTCATAACAGAGACTCGTAATCATAATTCAATGTATCTGATAATTCAATCATGTGATATTATCTTTTAATTCCGTCAATAACTATATTGAACAAATATCGACACAAACTCGTTTATGTAAAGTATTATATATCTAATACTTTGTTATCGTTTTCAATTAATAAGTATATATTATATATACATATCAGTATACACATAAATGTTTGTGAATCGTCAGCCATGATCAAAGGGTAATTGATTACATGAATATAGATTTCACAACTTTCGAGACTCAATATTACAGATTTTTCTTATCGTGTCGGAACCATATAAAGATTAAAGTTTAAATTTGATCAGAAATTTCCGGGTCATCACATTTTAGAGATATTACTTGGAGTCATTCATGACATATTTCAAAAGACGTTGCATTTGAGTCATCGAGTTCATCAAGATCATTATTAAGTCAATTATAGTTGGATATATTATGAAATGGTATGCATGCCGTCGACTTTCGATGAAATGAAATTATGTCTTTTAAAAACGAATGCAATGTTTGTAAAATGTATCATTTAGAGGTCAAGTACCTCGCGATGTAATCAACTATTGTGAATCGTTTATAATCGAGAAGGACTTCGTCCGGATGGATTAGGACGGGTCGCTTCAAGTAATATGAAGAGTGAAGTGTCGACGTGTTAGGACACCACTCGGAGTGAAGTATCGACGTGTTAAGATGCCACTCCAAGAAATGTCACGGGTGAAGTGTCGACGTGTTAAGACACCACCCGGGGTGAAGTATCGTCGTGTTAAGATGCCACCCGTGGGGTTAGTGTACGACGTGCTAAGTACTCTAACGGTTGTTATGAACATCAATGAGAAATTCGAGTACCATTACTTGTACTATTGGTTAACCATGGTTGCGTGTTGTAGTGTAGCATATTATATTGTTCGGATTATATGCAATTGTTTGTGCTAGCTTGCGTATTGGAGATTTTAGCGTTATACTTTGCGATGGTATGCTAATTATATTGCTAGCGTGTATGCGGTAATTGTGTAAGTGATTGCAAGTAAGTAGATTATATATGTATATGTATAATTATTGCATTCACTAAGCGTTAGCTTACCCCTCTCATTGTTTATCTTTTTACATGTATTGTGATTGTGAATCTAGCAAGTTGTTAGACTAGATGCGTAGGAGCGCTTGGGCTCGATGAGGTAGCTTTCGGATACGGATGTGGATTGGGGATTTGGTAGATCCTCGGGATTATGCTCTTGGTATCGGGTTGCGCTATTGTTTCTTAACCGTGGTGTTGAATAAATGTTTCGAGGTCGTATTGTTTGGTTGTGTCAAGTCAAACCTTGTATGTGAAATACATTCTCGTAAGGATGTATGATGTCATTGTAAACCAAGAGTCGAGATAAAACGTTAACGTGTTATTATGATAAATTGTATACGGAAAACTATTTTGAAATGGTTGTGTACTTGGATGCTATTGGGACCTAACATAATATATATATATATATATATATATATATATATATATATATATATATATATATATATATATATATATATATATATATATATATACATATATATATATATATATACACACTTCGTTTTTGGTTAAACGGATTGGGGTTGTTACACTAAGATAATATTTTTACCGGTTCCGACTCGGGGATAGGGTGCTAAATTAATAATTCGCTAAAATTATAAGATAATACAATTTTAATAATTTCTTTAGACCCCATATAAAATATAAATTAATAATTCCATATACAGTATATAGCATATTACATGAATGATTTATGAAGGTTTCTTGAAAACTGACTCAATTGTCTTTTGTTTTTTGTTGAAATCAATTTTCCCTTGAATCTCGCCTCTAATTTTCCTTAGCATGGTAAGAACTTCTGGTGTTGTTTTCTCATAGCTCAACAAGAAACTATTCAATGTGATTGCCGCTTTAATAGCTTCGTTTCGCGAATGGGGCTCCATTGTAGAACTTTCATCATCTTCTTCATCGATACCATCTTTATTAATTCCAATAACGCTTTCAATAATTTTATCATCAGCCAACAACTGTGCAACTACATTTTCTTCTGGGTGAGTCAGAACATCTCCGACATCCATTGTATTGCGATAACCCAACTCTTTGATCAAATTCTGGAGTTCTTGAGTGCTTTCACCACCTTCATCTGAGTTCTCAAAAGTCATGTTATCTGTTGATCGAAGTTTACAATGACGAAAGCAGTTCGCAATTGTATTTGCACGAACATCCATAGTCCATGCTGAAATTGCAAGATTCATTGCATCTAATACATTTATTTTTGCTGGATTTGAAACCCCTAATTCATAACCCTCCAAAAGGCTTCTATAAAATGGACGACGATAATGCATCTATTAAAAAAACAAACCTGTTTAAGATCAAAACATGTAAATAATTACATCATTAAATAATAAATATAAAATAAAATAATAATAAAAACAAACATGTTTCATCCATATTAAAGATGTCTTTCATTTCAAACTGATCAACTTTGTCCTTTATGGATTTTAATTTGTCCTCCATGCCCTCTATTTCAACAGATCCACTCTCTCCAAAACGCCGGAAATTTTTAGTTCCATATCTTGCTTTGAACTTTCCAAGCCAACCAATAGAAAAAATAAAGTCTGGAGTATCCACTGGATACATATCTTTCATGAACTTTTTCGCCTTCTCGATGATTAGTTCACCTATCATATTCACATGTTCTTGATATTGAAGAATCCATTCATAGAGAGATTTTTCTAGGTCAGGAAATTTTGCTGGTTTGTGTCGCTTAACATCGCTTCTTTCGGGAGCAAGTGAGAGATACTCTAAAGACCGCTTAACGGTATTCGATATTGTCGCTTGACTCACCTGCAAACTATAGTTACTATGAACCCATTCTTGCAATTTCTTTTGAGTGAGACTTGGATTATCTTTGTTGTGCTTGCATAATGCTCTTCGAATCTCGTATATCATTGTTGTTTTTTTTCACACCTTTAAGATGGGAAGCCATGTTGTGTGTATGATTTGTTTGTGTTAACCTATTTTGATCTTGTATTTATATAGAAAATATTTTTAATGTCCATAAAGTGATACATTGAACACAAGAAGTATAATAATGTGGGTGATTGAAGGTTTCTTTCAAATTGGGCCGTTCATTTGATATACATGCATTGTATATAATAATTAAGTGGAAGGTTGAAAGATGTTTGTAAACTAAGTATTCTACTATAAATTAATAAAATATTAATTAATATATAAATTATTAATTATTAATTATTAATTATTAATTTATCGATTAATTAATAACTCTTTTAATTAATAAATTTTGGTGGTCCCAAGTGTATTATTTTATAGAGTTTCTACGTAGAATGGATGAAGATCCTCTCTATTAATTTATAACTTGATAGGTCAAGTTATTATGTGATTTTCTAGAGAAATAATTTAAGGGCTAATTATTTATTAATTTTATTTATATTGTTTATTTTTTTTCACCTCACATTGTAATATGATCCATCAAATAATTTTGTAACTGGAGAGAATCTCGACCCTTATAGTACTTCATTTGTCTCATATTTATTGTCTAATATTTCTTTATGGGCCGTTCCAACTTAGAACTTTTTATTTTTACTTCGTTGACCTCAAACTGTTCACATCTCACGGATGACCTTGGAGTTAACGATTATTAAGTTTTCTCCGCTAAGTTGTGTCACGTTAACAACACGTGAGGGCATTTTTGTCCATCTACGTTAATGAAGAAACCTGAATATATGACTCCATTTATCCTCTTCCCCTTCATTTCACTCTTTAACCATGCACCTAAAAGTATCACCCCACTCCCTCTCCTAAAACCGGTCACCGTCTACAACTTCCGACCTCCATACGCCACTACCATACTTAGCCCGACTTCGCCGTAGATTGTCGCCGACACCCACGCCGCCACTTCTTCTCTATCAACCACCAAACTGCCCACTCTCTTTCTCCACCCAACCTTTCTTTTTCTGAGCAACCACTTCGTAAACAGGCACCATATTCGAAAAAATCAGTAACCTAATCCAAGATTTGTCACCGCCACTGTCTTCACTGCCATCTTCTTCACCGCTTACCTGCCTGAGATGGTGTTGTTTGTTAATCAAGATTCAAATCCATTGGTTGTGGTTGTAAATCTCTGATTACCGGCCATATTTACCTATGGCAGATGGTGGTGGTTGTTAATCGCCGACTACACTCAACGTCAACGCCATCTTTACCTTTTCGTTTGAAATTTTTGTTTCCTAGATTTGCAAGAGTTGATTCTTTGTAAACAAAGATAAAGGGTTTTTGTATTGTTTTATATTATTTAATTGTTATTGTGTTGCATCCAGAGGTGTTAATTTGTCGCTCCAGAGTTTTGGTGATCATGAAAGCATACATAGATTGGTGTTTATGCCCAAGATTATGATTCACGTATTCAACCATAACATTATGCCCAAAACTCTCAATAAGTTAACCACCAAAATTAATAATTGATAATTTGATTTTGATACATTATAACATAGATGTAGTAATACATACTTGACCACAACTTAATTCGACTGTCTTATCAGTAACCTTAATTGCGATTTGATAAAATCGATTAATTTAATGGATGGAGTCATTTGATGCGCCTTTATAGGTGTTAGATAAAACTGAAGATGAAATGAAGAAGAGGGAAAGAAAATGAAGACAAAGTAAAGAAAAATTGAAAAGCCATATATACCCTCACATGTGTTGTACATGTGTTGAGTTAACGGAGAAATACTAATGATCGTTAGTGTTAGGGTCATCCGTAAAATAATATAATAGTTCAAGGTTAACGAAGTAAAAAAAAAAAAAAAGTTCAGGTCACCTACGCTGTTTATTACAAAGTTAAGGGACCAACGACGAAATTTTGTCTAAGAATAATAACGTAAAGTTTTTATGCCCTACTTTATGCATGTAAAACAAAAAATTGAATAGAAATAATGGGGTAAAACTGAAAAGTTAACAAAAATTACATGTGACGGTCATTTTTAAAGTGTGTGATTTATGTCAGGAGACAATAGATATGGAACGGATGGAATAGTTGTTATAGTTCATGTTATTTTAGTCTTATAAGATTCCTCTCTTAATCATACAACATGTTCCACTATATTAGGGTTATCCGGGGAACCCCATATGCGACCCAACTGAATTACTCTGTTGCCGTTTCCAACACACCCTAACCACCATAAGATTCGAGCGTGAGACCTCTTACAAAGATTATTAGGACCCCAACTATTTTGACATGGTTAACATAATTCCACATATACTCACAATTTAAAATAATAAATCTTATATACGTGATAACTACTTTTAGTTATATTTATTGATTGTTTTTTATTTTATCTAATTCAATCCTATAGCCAATCTTATAGCAATATAGCATGTGGGTATTACCTCTGACGTTGAAGTCATGGGTTCAAATCATGGCATGAACATTATTTAGATATTCGTGTAAACATTCGTATAGGGGGTGTGCGTGTGCCTTTTAAAAAAAAGATATAAACTAAATGATGAGTGATTTTATTTATAATTTACTGATTGCTTTTTTTTACACCACCTATTATGGTCGGTCTACTTCAGAACTCCACTCAACATCTAACACATCATATAGCAGATTTCCATCTCCTTCCCATCATCATTAACTTATACTTGATACTCCACTTACACGAGTCAATTTTTGGTGTTGTCACAATCATATTGTTAGACCTTGATGTAAGTACATGTTTTAGGACTTCTAATAATTTCCTAACAATATTTTTTAGTTTGAGAAGTCCACTCATCATCGAGAAATTTGTATCAGCGAAAGTTGTTTATAGCAAAATCAGCAACTCCACATGCCCACATAAGTATCCTGATTTACGCTTCAAGATTAAGATAACTACCCTCAAACTTCAATATTATGTGAGCAATTATAAATCGAGGAGATTGCAAACGAATACTGAATCCTCCTAAAAAATCTTCCGAGGTGAAGCTTTGGAAATCTTCAAACACCAATAACCTCAACATCATCTATTTCATAGACAAATGTAATGGGCGAGCAATTAGTTTATAACTTAGGTGGTTTAATACTAAATAACCAGTAACATTGATGCTTTTGACTTGTGCATAAGCCACAAGAAGTCTTTTCCTACCATTCAAATGTACAAAATACCATTTTTGAAGACATGTACAGTCTAAAGACATAACTTATCACTCAAAAAACAAAGCCTCTCCGATTCACATTCTTGTATTTATGACTTATCAACATCAACAGATTACTCCAGCAAGCAGACTAGAAGAAAGCTAAACCGGTAAAATGTGATTCATGTTTTATCGTGTTGGCTTAATATTATGAAAGACGTTATGTTATATGCCTAAATAGTCTTATCGGCCTAAAATCACATTATGGTGTATGAATAGTTTGATATACACACCGAAATAAATAGGATTTGAAATGACAATTCTGTAAAACTTGTCATTTTTAGGTCGGTAGTTAAAGGGAAGCAATTACCTTGTTTCATCCTGAAGATAATCCTCTAGTGTATCCCCCATTGAAAGAACAAGGTGCTTGCAAGAAAGATTGCCCTTTCCAAGAAAAGTGTATTCATCAACCTGCATTTTAGTTGCAGTTCAAACAGACATTATTATCAGAATGAATATTATCACTATTAATCTTATTCAGAAGAGCTATTAATTAAAAAATTTGATCTGAGAGTTTGTTTAGACAGCATATTAAAATGTTTTCTTAACAATTTTAAGATTAAAATAAACTAAACCAACAGTGTAAAATAAAAAAATAAAAAACTGTGCATTAATAGAAGGCTAAAACAAGCATACTACCAAACGTTTTGACACGGAAAAAAAAAAAAAAAAAAAAAAAGATTTAACCAAAAGAAGAATTCTGATTACCTGTGTACAATGCTAGTTATCTTACAGTACCTTAATGTAATAGTCTGTTTACTTTTTTCTTCAATAAGTCCTAAATGGATATAGATAGCATAATGGATATTGATAAAACTTGCGGGCATAGCCCAACGGTTCTCCCCATATATTTTGTGTCATTGAATAAGGAGAGGTCATGAGTTCGATCCTTAGGGATGTCATGATTTTCTTTAAACCAATTGAACACCAATAATGGTGGTATATATTGACCCTATAGGGAGGTTTTACCGGATTCGTTCACGGACCCCTACCCGGAACCACTGCTCGAATGGATGTGTTCCCGGGTAGTACCGTCAATCGGGTTCGGGTTTCCGCCCGAACGTGTGTGTTACGTGCAAATGATGAGGGTCATTGAAAGAAATGATCTACCGATGCCAAAAAAATCGCCGTTCAAAAAAAAAAGAAAAAAAAGAAAATGGATATTAATAACCATATGTAGTAAGTTGTGATTGAAAATTGTTGTTTACTTTTTTCTTGATAATGTATTAACTAAACTAAATGACTCAAAGTACCATTCTACCCTTAACTTACAACTCAGATGTATCTTTTCAGTATGATTTATGATAAATGATAAGAAACACAAAATAGCAGCAGCAGTAATTATAGTTTAATAGTAAAACATATGAGAACACTAGCAGGTAATTTCTAATAATTAAGTGATGATGAATGAAGAACAAATGTTTAATAATATTCAAAGGAAATCAAATACTTGAATTAATAATTGAAAGGATAACAAAATTCAGAGGCAATCCACAAATGGATGCTCCCTGCCTAATCAGAGAAGTTGCATAAGCAAACTTCCTGCCCAAGCTGCTTTACAGCCGATCACCAAAAGACGTACATCCAAACATGAATCTAACCCTAAATGACACACTAATATATAGACTTTCAATTGGGCTATTAATTATTGGGCTGGGCTATGCTCTATCAATACCGTCTCGATAACAATAGGCTTGTCCTCAAGCCTGAGATATGACTGTTGCCATGGAATAATCCATTGATGAACTTGCTTATTCTTCCGAATTGTAGCTCCAATGGAATCAGAATGCCATGCAATAAGCCATAGTTTAACTTGCTTCTTATCATAGATAATTGTGTGATCGAATGAATCATCATGTGGTGAGTGGATGCCCTGTAATTTGACGAATTGAAGTGTGATGTCTTTGCATTGTTCAGAGATCTTCAAGCGGTTTCCATCTCCCAATCGGATATTCAGATGACTAATAGAGTTTACTGGTAAACCGAGAGTTTCAAAGAGTTTTCTAGAGATAAAATTGTGAGTAGCACCATTGTCTACAAAAATCACAGCAGGGTAGTTATTAAGTTTACCCATTAATTTTTAAGTGCGAAGGTTAGAGGATGAATCAGAGAAGATGACATGGTGTTCTGGTGCGTGACATTCTTCTTCAACTGGAATAATGGTTGATTCTATGTAGATAAGCGATGAATCGTGAATAGCAGCAGGAGGTAGTGTTGATGGGGTTTTTGTTAAAGGGCTTGATGGAGTATGGACTATGGTGATGGATTTAAATAATGGGCTAGAGTAATTAGACTGATCCATTTTTAGGTTAATAGTGTAATTGGGCCTGTTTGAAAAACCAGAATAATTAGGGTGAGGGTAGGGCTTACTCTTAGAATGCTCGATGCGTACAGCAACAACAGATGTAGCAGCGGCGATTTGATCTGTATTTCTCAAATTAGGTCTATAAGCTTGACCAGTGGCGATGGAGACATGACGAGCAAGATCGATAGCCTTACTACAAGATACCGGATTCAATAATCGTAACCAATTTTTAACATCTCTTTGTAATCCCCTCACAAACATTTCAATTGCTTCATCTTCAGAACAATCGGGAATTAGGGCATGAAGTGATTCAAATTTTTCTATATATTCCTCTAAATCTCCTTCATCAAACAAGGATTCCAAGGCTTCATATGCTTGTCTGGTGCTGGAGCTAGATCCAAACAGGTTATCAAGCATTATTTCAATGGTTTTTGGTAAATTGGTGATTACTTCTTTCATGGAATTAAGAGAAGAACTCAGATCTGTAACAGTAGAACTTAGAGTTGAGATTTGGTTTGAGAGGAGCTCTAATCTTTCATCATGGGCATCAATTTGTGCTTCTAAGTGGGTGATGATGGAGGCTTGATCTTGATTCACCATTGTTATGGTTTGGGGTAGGTTGGCAATAGAACCATTGATAAGAAACACAAAATAGCAGCAGCAGTAATTATAGTTTAATAGTAAAACATATGAGAACACTAGCAGGTAACTTCTAATAATTAAGTGATGATGAATGAAGAACAAATGTTTAATAATATTCAAAGGAAATCAAATACTTGAATTAATAATTGAAAGGATAACAAAATTCAGAGGCAATCCACAAATGGATGCTCCCTGCCTAATCAGAGAAGTTGCATAAGCAAACTTCCTGCCCAAGCTGCTTTACAGCCGATCACCAAAAGACGACATCCAAACATGAATCTAACCCTAAATGACACACTAATATATAGACTTTCAATTGGGCTATTAATTATTGGGCTGGGCTATGCTCTATCAATAAACTTCATTATTAAAAATAAAATCAACAGTCTAGACTATTCTAATTTTATGTTTTGTGAAAGATTCGTATTCTATTCTACGGAGTATTACTCCATATATATATATATATATATATATATATATATATATATATATATATATATATATATATATATATATATATATATATATATATATATATATATATATATATATATATATATATAATATTGATTGATACAAAAAATCCTAAATTCATGGCAATCATATTAGGGACTAATTTAACCTTGTAAGTAATTCACTGATTATAATTACCTCCATCAGTTTATTCTGAGTTATTATTCTTTTTCTCTCTCAATTTATATTTGTTTTCAGTTTCTAAAATTTTTGTGTAAATTACAAAACTCTAATTTTATAAATTCAGAAAAAGTCTGACAGTTGTGTCAAGTAGTTACAAAATCAACTAGCAGAAAAGAGAAGCTGCAAATAGAGGTTGCCTGAGCAGCGGAGCCGGAGTCGGCGTCAAAAACTGTGATGAAGGTGACCCAAAATCATCGCAAACAGGAACACAACTATATAGAATATTTTACCTTTTACTTTTGTTGAGCCATCTCTAAAGATCTGTAAACAAAGATGAATAAAGAAGATAATAAAGAAGAGAAGGTTTTGTTTTGACGATGTATAGAAATAGAAATAGAAATAAGAAATGTGAAGAAAACAGGAGGGTAAGAAGGAAAAAGAATGAAATAAGATGGCTATATGAGGAGGCACTGTTGTAAACGGCGTCCGTTGCGTCCGTTGCGACGCCCGTTGCGGCGTTTTGGTGGCTAAACCGTTTCGACCCCGTCCCATTTTCTTATAAGCCGGTCAACGGGCAAAATTCAGGTCAAATGCAGGAAAAATTGGGTCAACGCCGGTCAAAAGTCAGAAATTCGGTTAAAACCGGTCATAAGTCGATCAAATCAATCAAAATTGACTTAGTTTAGTATTCCATTTTGTAATATATTAACACTAATAACAATTATAGGTACAAACTTGTCAACGAAAGTTTTTTAACTCTAAAATATGTGTAATATATATGAATATATATTAGAGTCAACATTAGTCAACATCCGTTTCGACCCCGTCTCGGCCCCGTTTTTTCCGTTGCGACATTTTGAAGGTGAGCCAGAAATGCCTCCAGCCAGTTGAAATCAATCAATGATCCAAAAGTAAATACCCCTCAAAACTGACTGAATAATCTTTATGGGCTATCCAGCCCAATAATCTGAAAGTAAACAGCCCCTTAGGGTACCAAATATAAATGAAATGTTGATGACTAGAATAAAGTTTCGGGTGTAATTTTGATATCGTAGATATTATTTTTGAATAAAGGTGGGAGAAAGAAACCTGATCTGCATAGAAATAAGCAGAAATGGATCAAACAAGTAGCCCATAGTGCATTAGTAATGCATAAAAAACACGACACCATTCAATTAGTAAAATTACATGTATTGAGTATTGACCCATTACCCAACCAACCCGATCTGCACCTGCCTATTTGCCACATCTACCTAACCCTGACACAAACATTTTATACCAGTTAGGCATGAAGTAAAGCCACAGTCAAAAAACATACTTGTCTACTTGACTTGGACAAAAATAATACCAGCAGAGCCATTCTGTCGTCACGATAAGAGATGGGATGTCACTGGAAAATGGTAGTCATCATGCTCCCATAGGCCATAACATAAAGTGTTGATCAAAATCTTAAAAGGTAAAAAGTGAAAAGAAAAATCACGTACTACAATGACTCGTTAAGTCGTTATCAATCTAATTTGTTAGCAGAAAAATAGAAGATTGGATCATTCATTTATCAGAGCAGCAAAGAAACAGCAAGGGATATAATTGTTTGTTAGGCATACATCGACGTATCTTCACAGCGTTTTAAAACAAGATGCATACAAACAAGAAAGTTTGTTACATTCAGACAACTGCAAAACAAAAGGTGAAAAGCAGACTAGCCAATACAGAATAATAGGACCAAAAAGATGATACCCAAATATATCAGCTAGGCGGTGCAACAGGCGATTCATTGGCTCCATCTCACCTAATCTAATCTACAATACAGCATAATACAATGACTACTTATTTCCTTGTATACCAGCAAAAAGAGACAACTTGCATAAATAAACAACTAAATAACATGATTACTACATTGAGAATAACAAAATGAGTAATGCTATTATATATGCACAAATCAAGACTACTCCACTCAACATCTAACAGATCATAAATTACATTTTTCTCTCCTTTCCATTTTCGTTGATTTAAGGGAAACAGATATACCTTGTTTCATCGTGAAGGAAATCCACAAACATATCCTCCACTGAAAGAACAAGGTGCTTGCAACAAAGATTGTCCTTTACAAAACAAGCTAGTTAGTTCTTCAACCTGCAATTTTAGTTGCAATTCAACCACAAATAATTATCAGAAAAAATATGATGACTATTAATCTTCTTCACGGGAGCTATTAAGTAATAATTTAGATCTGAGAGTTTGTTTGGATAACATATTAAAATTAAATGTTATTTAAAGAAAAATAAAATAAACAACGTTGAAATAGAGAACTAAAACAAAAGTGTAAATTACAATAAAAGAAAAAACATTAATAGAAGGCTAAAAGCAGTTGACCATTTTAAAAAATGTTTTGACCAAAACAAGAACTCCGATTGCCAGGGCACAATGCTAGTTATCTTACACTAGCTTAGTGTTATAGTACAGATAAACTTAGTGTACCAAATATCGATGAAATGATGAATGACAGAAAAACAGTTTAGTATGTAATTTTGATATAGTAGATATCATATTTTGTATACAGGTGGGAGAAAAAAACAACTAAGCAAACAATGTACACCTACAACCAACTATTTTGACACTAGGATAAAATATAACAATATGCAAGTTTGATGAATCTATATGTAAAACTGCAAACACCAAGCTCTACCGTCCAATCATCTTATAATTAATTATGCAATTAAAAAACAAATATCAATAAGAAAAGAATTAAGCATATAAGATACTCCACACACACACCTTACCCTGCAAACTTACACATACATTACCGTGCAAACTACAACATACATCACTAAAAAAAACAATGTAAGCATCAAAATTGGAATGATTTGTAGAAAAGTAAGAAATTTACCATCGAGAATTGAGTAAGACTCATGTTATAAATTAACAGTTTTATACCAATTTGTTGATTTTTCTGGTAATTTGATGAAACCCTAACTTCGTGTGAACGAAACTTTGATGATTTGGATTTCTTTTTTGTTTCGTATGTGGAAGGATTTGTGTTTGACATGTAAAATGACCATTGTAACCTTATTGCTTTAGGTATTCAACTTGTTGGGAGTCTTAGGCCCGGAGACTCAACTTGGGCTAGTAAAGTAGTTCCTTTTGGGGCCAGTTTTTGAAATGACCATTCTGGCCTTATGCTACGAGGATAAGCATGTAAATAAATTGTTCATGTCATTGATAACGTATGTTTGATCTTAAACATAAACATTACACACGTATACAAACGAATATATGGATTAGTGCTCAATCACAAGATTATTGTACGGCTTAGAATTTCGAAATTATATAAAAAAACTCTCCTAATTTGGATAAAGTTATCGAATAAAGATATAAAGAAAATTTTTGAATTTAGATAACAATATAAACTTGAAGTATAGAAAAGTTTTACGTCATCAAGTTACCTGTCTTTTGTATCATTATATACTCCGTGATTTACCTGAAATTTTTACTCGTTTAGCGAGTCAACTAATCGAAAGGTTCGATAATTAATTTGGAAGCACTTAAAAGCTACGTAGTATATTCCATTGTAGAACCGATGTATTCATTTTAAAATTATCTAAAACACATAACCATCTACTCCTTAATTAACTAATTTAGAAGCATCGGGCCATTTAACAGTAATGCAAAGCCCAATTGTATTGGCGGATTTATTTCGTGTTATTGGACCATCTGATGAGACTTTATTCTATATACTTAATTGCATCGAGATTTCATATCCTTACATTCATCGACTTTCCAATTTTAGCTTGAATCATACTCGACAATTAACGTAGATTTAGCAACATTACCAAGTTCTGATTCTCCAAACAAACTAAATAAAATCCTTGTGTTCGAGCCTCACCCGTGGGAGTTTTACCACATGCGATGTTCGAATGGATTCGCAGTGGGATTTCCTCCTGAGGGGCGGTACATATGACTGTATTGGTTCGTCGTAGGAAATGATTTGTGTAGGTGAGTTCCGACATTACGTTAGACCCTGTGAGTAATTCCTAACCGCCGTTAAAAAAAAAAAAAAAATCAACCTTATACAAACCAACCCCTTCCTAGTGAATTATGTCCACTCTGATACCTTTACCTCACAGATTCAGTCTTGCACTAATGTGTATACGTGATATATGTGAGACAAGAAACGTATCATTCAACTGCAGTTCTTGCAAGTTGTGACTCATTGAATGCAACACAACTGGAAATTAGAAATAAGTGAACATCACATTCGTATAAGTTTTGACTAATCCACACAATGTATTCTAGTTAATTTTGAAGCCAAAAAATTGGAAATTATTTTGTACTTGAGCCATATGTTTAAACATTGTGCCTAGCTCCCAATTCAGGAAAACAAATGTTAAAATAAGCCACCGTTAACCACATGTGTGTAGCAAAAACAAAAATAAAAAAAGTTAACAAGTGCAATAATAGGGCATAAGTTTCTACATCCATTAATTATTTCTTCTTCAGAACGAAACCCAAGCTTACGATCATACCTTTGAGACAACGAATATTAAAATTACACAAAAATCTGAATTAGTAATGAATTTGCGATTTTATTCTCGTTTGCGTAACTTCTAATTCTCACGTTTAAATTGATTGGAAAATTTTTGGCGTTATTCATCTTCCTGGCTTCCAAAATGGCGTCCCTGAGAGGAAAATGAATAAAAAATATGTAAAAACTGATAAATATTACAAAGGGCATGCATCACTGGAACTTATAAAAACTAAATAAACATAAATGAATTCTTTTTCAAACTTAATAAAATACCTGTTGTTTATTGGTGATTATAAAGGAGTTGATGTCTTGTTCCCCTATATCAATAAAGCCTTCATTTGTCTCTATTACCTTTTGTTTGATTACCAATGTACTCAATGATGGCAACAGAAACTCCTTCTCCCATAAGCAAAATCCTTTCATATATCGAAGATGTTCAAGTTTTAAGGACTTTAGACAAGGTAACACTATTCGCTCAAAGTCATCATCTTTGTGTACAATTACCTTTATAAATCTGCAATGTGTGACATGTAGCTCTTGGAGTTGCATGAAAGTACTAACCATTGAAGTTGCAAATACATCGTCTAACCAATTACAATTGTGAATAGAAAGTCTTGTCAGGTTCGGTAACTCTAATTGTCTCCACTTATTGTTCTTCCATAAATAATTCAAATTTTCAAGCTCTTCTAAGACCACCTCTCTTAGTTTTGGAAGTTTCACAACAATAGTTTGTGATTCATTGTTAAATTTACTATCTGTCACTTCCAATTCTACTTCAAAAATCTTCCTCAACAGTTCACACCTCTTTGCATGGATCTTTTCGAGATTTTTCAGTTGTAACAACTCGTCGAATGCAATAATCACATCGCTTCTTCCGTTTTCCACATTTATTTCTTTAATATCCATTAAAGAGAGAGGTTTCTCATCATTTGAAATTGCAGGTCAGGAAGTTGCACTCTCTAAACTCGGGGATGTGATCCGCACAAAACATATAAATAAAAACGATTATTAAATATTGGACATTTTCATAATTACACAACGCATAATAAATATATATGTACCTGATCAGGTGAAGGGGACGTCATATAGAAGTTATAACGTTCAGGACTAAGTTTTCCGAGGATTCGATATTCCACATACTTGAGCCTCGGAGCTATTGACTTACTACATGTGAAAGCTGCCATTTTGGGGCATCGTTCAATGTAAACATCATTCAATAATGGCCATTGGAATTCTTCTATCCCCGTGAAGAAACCTTCAAGGTTTGATAGAGAGAGCAGTTCAATTACTTCCACACGTGGAAACACCACAACCTCCTTATTATTAGGTGTTGTCGTAGTAGTTTGGTCTCCTTCTTCCTCCCTCACAATTACTCTCATTGCCTTGCAGTATCTTATTCTTATCTCTTTAAGATTTTTAAGGCTTTCAAGCGTGGAAAATGTGAATATATATTCCAAACTGTCACATTTAATGATATGCAACGTCTTTAGGTTTGACAGTTTATGAGCAGTAATGTTTCCATGTCTAGGAATTGAAACAGGCGTATTGACAGCACCAGTTTCTTGGTCAGAGATAGTACTATGACACCCATTATCGTTGTTTTCTACCGTAGTTGCAAATACCTCCTTCATTGACTTGCATTCTTTTATCACCATCTTTTCAACCATTACCCTTTGGCCTGCTGTATAAGATGGAATCACACTTGACAAAGCATCACATTTTGTTATCTCTATCACTCTTGAGTATAGGCCACTACAACAAAATAGTCAAATCTACACATTTTTTAGGCCATATATACACGCTTTTATGCATGTATAATAATGAAACTCACACTTCTAAAGGCGTGTGGAAAATGACCGTAACAAATTTGATCAACTATTTGCACACTTGCAAGCGTGACGATATTAAATGAATATCTACATTTCCAAGTGTGACCAATCTGTATTGAATATTCACATATGTAAATGTGACATTTTTTGAAAATGTTCACACTTACATTTGTGAACAATCACCTCAAATATACACATCTAAAAGTGTGTACAAATCACTATTTTTTGAAAAATAAAATAATGAATATATTCATATATATTGTGTTCCGTTTCTAGCTGTATGAGCTAATTAATAAATAATAATAATAATTATTATTAATATTTAATCTCTAATAATAATAATAATATTTATAACTGTAATAAAAATTAACAAACACTTAATACGTACAGGATGGAAACAACATCTAAAAAAGCATACAAAGACAATGTATCACATATTATTGATCAATTAAAGTGGAAAAAAAAAAAAAAAACTATTCACAAAATGAAAAATAAAAAATAAAAAAAAAATGATTTTGGCACTTAACTACGATCTAGTTTCAAGCACGTCAAATTCATTACAGTTATGTGCAGGATCAACATGAGTCAAGTTTTTGATAGATGGGTCGAGTTCCTGTATGTTTTTGTCATCTCTTTGAGCATCCACCTGCAAATAATAAATCAGGATTGAAAGTGATATGAGCTGCACTTACTAGTGATTAAATAGACACTAGCTAAAAGAAAATTGTCATTAATGAATAGTCATTAGTAAGTTTAATAAAAGAAAATTGTCATTAATAATTCGAGTGGCAAGCTACATTAAAAATATATCTTTTCAACAATCATACAACTCAAGCGGGAAACATTCAAGTTGCAAAAGGACAAAAAGATTTGACTATGCTATATATTTCTTAAAACACATTATAAGCAAAAGATTGAAAAGAGATAGCAGTACTCACCACCGAAGATACAAATAATTCGTTTTCTTTGATCGACAAACTTCTAAAATGGGTTGATGTGACAAACTTCTAAAATGGGTTGATGTAACCTTTGGAACACGAACAACGTACAGGGACCTCCTCACCAAATTCACTATCTGAAAGTAATTCATGTTTATCATATGATAGAAACAGAAACAACTCACCGAAGTTACATCCCGTATTTGACAATTATGACTAAATTATTTATATTTTACATTTAAAACCTCATATCAATTGATTAATATCTTAGAAACAACATCAACTTAGGAATACCTTTATGCTAGGCAAGAAGCATATCCTCTACACAGTAATCTTCGTTTGTTCTGTGAACATCCTCTACCCAAGGCATTCCGATTGATACCACCAGGAGGGGGAAAACAAAATTCCAAAGACCTGCTAATCATACACACACACAAAACAGTATGGTCCTTGGAGTTAATATACAAATTTGATCAACAGAACCAACCTTTTAAAAATTTGAGATAAAGCCTTGATTGAAAGCAAACGGTCCCTGTTAACATACAAAAAGTCAGACTGATAAAAAATCATACAAGTCACTTTTAATGTATACAAAGTTTTTGGGCTCATATTTATCATACATTTAATAAGTTTTGGGTGAACTTAACCCCGGAATAAACTAACAGTTGGAGCCAGTTTGACCCTTTAGCGGAACCATCTAGCTCTATCCATTCTGCCACCTTATTCTTTGTGTTACGATCTTTTTAGAGGTTCTAACCAGGAACATGCCAAATGGTCATTGCGTATCGGATAATTTCTATTCGTATAGTTTCAGCAGGATGGTCAGGTAAGGGCATACAATTATTGCAATATTGGAAACTATGGAGGAACTCCCTGTAACTTTAGGTCATACGAAAGAAACAGTAACTCCACTAGGATTCTCATGATGATAACTTGTGCTACTAGCTAGGTCAGTAGCTAACTATTACAATATTTCATATGCATCTGTATAAATACATGAACAGATAGTTAAGAAACTAGTTAACCTTCCCTTTGCATCCTTCCCAGTTAAACACAGTGCTTTGTTAGCTATCATTAACATATTAACAGACTTATAAATGGTTACTTAGGCATTGGCATATTAACAAACATATGTATCTGTATAATACATGGATGAATAGATAATTAAGAAAGTAGCTAAGCATATTACTTAGGTGATAGTACTTAAACTTAAAAATTCATAAACATAAAGAAGAATTTAAGCAGTTTATATTTACAAATCACTCAGGCATTTCATCAAACATCTAGCATGCGTGTAAATTACAAGTAGCGTACAATTCAAAGCTGTTTTGTTGCTTCCTAACAATTTCATTGGTTAGCGAAGAAGTTCGAGTGAATACATTACCTCACAAATATCATACACACATGTCAAATAATTGATGCAAAATTCACAAAGACCAAACGGTTATTGAGACATGAATCAACTGATATCGAAGTTAAACACACGGAATGGAAGGTAGATAGTGACATAAAAAGAAGAAAAGTAGCGATTGACCTAAAATTAACCATATATAGAACGAAATTTGAACAAATCGGTCAATTTACCTGCAAGACGACGCGATTTAATTTGTAATTGTTCAACCTGATCATGGAGAAGAACATCAGAGACATTTAGGCCGATTAGGCTTCTTCATCATCACCACCATCCCACTCATTAACATCAATTGCAAAACTTCGCACACATAAAACGGTTATCGAGATGATAAATTGGTAAATTGACCTAAAATTAACCAAATTAATAGCAATAAAAATCAATAAGTTAATAGATTAACCTGCCAGAAGATGAGATCACTGTATTTAATCTTCAATTGGACGGAAGAGAAGGAAAACCCAAAGTATTAGGGTTTGATCGAATAGAATCGCATTATTATAACTCATAAATCACAGGGATAATATAACAATCGAGAAATTCGAAGAACTAGGGCTTCAGTCCAGTTAGTTGTGCAGATGATGGATAAAATACATTTGCTAATTGCTATGAATTGGTACTATACGAATATAGCTGAATTGGGGGAAGAAATTGGTATAGGCATATACGACTATATCCTGTTACGATATTTATGCTTAAAATTAAATTTAAATAAACTAAATAAATAAATAAAATGAATACGGAGTACCAATTCTTATAAAAAAAAACTACACTTTTTGGTGCAATCTTTCATAAACAATCAAACTTCACGCTTCAAAACATGTAGTGCGCTTCATTTAGTTTGCATATTTGGGAGTACACACTTAAAAGAGTTTATAATAATTAATATTAATATTAATATATTTAAAAGCGTGAAGAACTTTAATAATATATACACGGTTCTATGTGTGTATATATTTGCACTCACTTATACATGTGAAGAATTTTAGACACACATTTAAAAGCGTGATAATTTACAACACATTCATAAGCGTGCACAAATAAATAAAAAATTACACGCTTACCTCAAGCGTGAAAAAATAAGTGTGAAGAATCATCATTTTTGTTGTAGTGGGCACAAGGACCAGTGAACGACCCCCACCTCAAGAACCTGTAACTTAAAATGCCAGTTGTATTAATAGAGCTTAACTATAACTAATGGTTGTTACTAATGCAAAAAAAGCAAAAGATAAATAAATTAAGGTTGGGGGCGTTTCAAATAATAACACGCTTGCTTGCAAGCAAGCTCTCAGCATCACAAAATTAATTTTAATATTTGTGTTTTAAAGTAATCGTGCATATGGATATTCTAAACAATAACAGCTAAGAGGATCGAACTCTAGACATCTTCATTGAAGTAAATCGAACATTTAGGAATTATAATCCTAAGGTCAACTTTTAATATATTGATTGAAGAATGTTAAGGGTGATAGGTATTTTTTAATGATAAAACTAATCATTGGAGCCTACACTTTTAAGTAAAATAACAACAGTCGTACTTTAAAATTCATAACTTCGAGCATCACACAAGCTTAATTATATAATGAAAATTTGGGAAAGGGTTTATAAGTGGTGGGGCTTGGGTTCATTTGCAAACTTTAGCATCAACGAGGCGTTTCGGGGAAAAACCAACCGTACTCTATCGTTCATAGGTTCACAAATTTGGTAAGCGCTCAAGTGGACGTGTGGTTATCTAATTTGGAAAAATCGTAATCGGAAAGTCTTCTCAAATTCGTGTTGGAATGGGCCGGGAGGTTTAATGGAAATTCAACTACTCTCCTTTGATTGGATCTCCTCGCGGTGCAAGCACAAATCGTTCGAATGGTTTCAATGGCTTTCAAATCCACTACATTATTGTATAGATTAGGATAACCTGTATTTTTGTATTTCGTTTCTTTGCTTCTTGTTTAGCGTTGCTCTCTTTGCAACATGTATTTCGAGTTCATCATAATGCCCAATTCATTGTAATGGGCGTTATCTCGTGTTGTACCATTTTTTCTCGTGCTATAAAATGTTTGCCTTTCGAAAAAAAATTATATAATGAAAGTGATTGTCATAAATTGTTGTGGGAAAGAATGGTAATTCTTCTTGAAATGTGACGTCTCTGGAAACAACATAGCATTGGAGAGTTGGTGAAAAGCATCTATACCCTTTCTGAAGACGAGAGTATCCTAGAAAGACACACTTAATAGATTTAGGATCTAATTTGGTTAGGTGAGGTTGGGTGTCTCGAACAAAACAAGTGCTACCAAATATCTTAGGCTCAATTGGAAACAAGGATTTTGTGGGAAATAAGATACTATATGGAATATCACCATTAAGAACTTCAGACGGCATGCGATTTATAAGAAAGCACGCAGTTGATACGGCGTCAGCCCAAAAAGGTTTTGGAACATTCATTTGAAATAATAGTGCTCGGGCCACCTCAAGAAGGTGTCTATTTTTCCGTTCCGCAACCCCATTTTGTGCTGGTGTATCAACACATGATGACTCATGCAGGATACCTTTTTGAAGCATATATGATTTAAATGACTCTGAGAGAAATTCTTTTGCGTTATCACTTCTAAGAGTTAGAACAGAAGTATGAAATTGTGTTTTTACTTCGGCAACAAAGGAACAAAAATGAGTAAACACTTCAGAGCGACTTTTCATTAAATAAAGCCATGTAACACGAGAGTAGTCATCGATAAAAGTAACAAAATACTTAAAACCAGATTTTGATGTCACAGAACACGGACCCCAAACATCAGAATGTACTAATTCAAATGGAGACGCAGCCCGCTTATTGACTCTAGGACTTAAGTGGACTCGCTGATGCTTAGCGAACTGACAAGACTCACAATATAAAGAGGATAAACCGGAAAACTCAGAACATAGTTTCTTCAAATTCTGTAAAGAAGGATGTAACGACCCGTCAAAATCGCTATTGACGCGGCACGTTAATCATTGATTCCACAGTGAGGTTTTGACCTCTATATGATATGTTTTGATAAAATATTGCATTCATTAAAATAGGTGACTTTCTAAACATAGAAAGTTATAAACATGTGGGCGAGTGCTTAGGTATAAGCAAAACCCCGAAATACATAAGTCTTTAATTTACAGGTTGACATCACAGTCCAATTATTTATTACACAACGCAGTTTTATTTTGAATGCAATAAACTTTGTACAAAGCATGAGAGACTCCATGCAGGCAACAAGCACATCACAGCGGAAGCATTCTAAGGACCTGAGAATAAAACATGCTAAAAAGTCAACACGAATGTTGGTGAGTTATAGGTTTAATTGCTCTAGTCATAAACATATATAAAGATAGACCACAAGATTTCATCAAAAGTTTATCAATAGATTCTACGTAACAGAGTACCCTGGTAACTAAACTTAACGCTATAGTGATAATTACCCCATTCGTTTTAATACACGCAAACCAACGTGTCTTAAACTCAAATAACATACGTCCGTTAAAAGGCTAGCGCTCTAGCTCGGACGGGGATGTCAAGCCCTATGGATCCATATACAATTATTCGCGCCCACCAGTCCATATCCTATGTACTGGCAGCTACTAGTTACCAAAGCTAGTTACTCCAGCAAGCAGACTAGAAGAAAGCTAAACCGGTAAAATGTGATTCATGTTTTATCGTGTTAGTTTAATATTATGAGAGACGTTATGGTTATATGCCTAAATAGTCTTATCTGCCTAAAATCACATTATGGTGTATGAATAGTTTGATATACACACCGAAATAAATAGGATTTGAAATGACAATTCTGTAAAACTTGTCATTTTTAGGTCGGTAGTTAAAGGGAAGCAATTACCTTGTTTCATCCTGAAGATAATCCTCTAGTGTATCCCCCATTGAAAGAACAAGGTGCTTGCAAGAAAGATTGCCCTTTCCAAGAAAAGTGTATTCATCAACCTGCATTTTAGTTGCAGTTCAAACAGACATTATTATCAGAATGAATATTATCACTATTAATCTTATTCAGAAGAGCTATTAATTAAAAATTTTGATCTGAGAGTTTGTTTAGACAACATATTAAAATGTTTTCTTAACAATTTTAAGATTAAAATAAACTAAACCAACAGTGTAAAATAAAAGAAAAAACTGTGCATTAATAGAAGGCTAAAACAAGCATACTACCAAACGTTTTGACACGGAAAAAAGAAAAAAAAAAAAAAGATTTGACCAAAAGAAGAATTCTGATTACCTGTGTACAATGCTAGTTATCTTACAGTACCTTAATGTAATAGTCAAGTCCTAAATGGATATAGATAGCATAATGGATATTGATAGAACTTGCGGGCATAGCCCAACGGTTCTCCCCATATACTTTGTGTCATTGAATAAGGAGAGGTCATGGGTTCGATCCTTAGGGATGACATGATTTTCTTTAAACCAATTGAACACTAATAATGGTGGTATATATTGGCCCTATAGGGAGGTTTTACCGGATTCGTTCACGGACCCCTACCCGGAACTACTGCCCGAATGGATGTGTTCCCGGGTAGTACCGTCAATCGGGTTCGGGTTTCCGCCCGAACGTGTGTGTTACGTGCAAATGATGAGGGTCGTTGAAAGAAATGATCTACCGATGCCAAAAAAATCGCTGTTCAAAAAAAAAGAAAAAAAAGAAAATGGATATTGATAACCATATGTAGTAAGTTGTGATTGAAAATTGTTGTTTACTTTTTTCTTGATAATGTATTAACTAAAGAGAAAATTGCACGGATAGTCCCTGTGGTTTGTAGCACCCAACGTGGATAGACAAAGTTGGTGATTTGAGTGTGGATAGTCCCGGTAATTTTCAAGTGGAGCAAGGATAGTCCAGTTCATTAACACTGTTAACTTTTTTCGTTAAAACTGAATCATGTGCTAAGCATGTGAGGGTATTTTTGGTATTTTATCTCCTTCGTCTTCTCACTAACACATTTTTATTCCTCCTCTATTTCAAATTCATAAAATCAAAAAAAGCAAAAGAACCTAAAAATCAGAACATTAGTATCACTAAATTCACAAAATCAAAATTGTCACCAAAATCTAGAAATCAATCAACCATTAATATTATCACCAAACCACCAAAAATGCACATATTCAAACCACCGTAAATGCCAGTCTAAAAGAAAACAGAGTGAAAACGTTGAATTTGGAGATACAAGTAATACAATATTTAACATTTATGTGGAGTCAAGGAAACTTTTTGCCAAAAATATGCATCTATTAACTCTTCATTATTTCTTTCTAAATAATCCATTTACTCTCCATTATATCTTAAAAATCACTCTTTCTAACGAGACTGAGGATAAAACAAGATTTAGCAAACATGCCTAATAATAATCAAGAATCAAAAAACAAACCGGAATTACATGTTGAACTTAGTGAATTCAAAGGTGGATTTTTAGTTTCCGGAGAAGTCCACACCGGCGAGTATAGATCTGAACAGGAAGATGGCAGAACGCTTAGATCTGGACTGGTAACATTTACTTTTAACAATGGTTAAGGCCACCGATCAAAATCCGGCAACACAACAGAAACAGGAGCACAACGGCAACAACAATAACAATCTTTTTTGCATATCTGAACCACCACTACCTTCGATTTTCAGGCCACCACTGCCTTCGTTTTGGTCTCCGAAGCAATCTAGCTATTATCAGAACGATTTGAATGTATTTTCAGATACAAAATCACTCCGTGTAACTATGTGATGATTCGAATCAGATTGAAAATCTTATCGAGATTTAGATCTTCAAGTCAACGTTCATGTTCATAGAGTCAACCTTTTAATTGGACCAAATTACTGAGTTTCAAAGATTAAGAATTGTTGTCGAGCATTCACAAGATGTTTTTAAGCATCTTTTATGTTTACATCAACATCTGAAGAAGCCTAAATCGAAAGATTAGATGTCGAGTTCATCATCATAACTTGCTCCTGTTCATCATTGAATTTCGAATTTGTTGCAGTTTTTGGTTATGAATCAGTCACAAAAAGTATAAATCGTTACTCTAGCCGATCGAATTTTAAATAAGATTAGTTACTGTTGAAGGATGAAGGGGGTGATAATGATAAACCCTAGAAATTGTGAATTTGATTTTATATGTTTGAGTGCTTGAGTCAGAAGTATCTTTTACTAAAAGGGTTGGTATAAGGTGAAAGGAAGAAAAAAATACAAAAATACCCTCACATGCTTGGCACATGATTCAGTTTTAACGGAAAAGTTAACAGTGTTAGTGAACTAGACTATCCTTGCTCCACTTTTAAGTCATAGGGACTATCCACACTCAAATCACTAACTTTGTCTATCCACGCTGGGTGCTACAAACCACAGGGACTATCCACGCAATTTTCTCTTAACTAAATGACTCAAAGTACCATTCTACCCTTAACTTACAACTCAGATGTATCTTTTCAGTATGATTTATGATAAATGATAAGAAACACAAAATAGCATCAGCAGTAATTATAGTTTAATAGTAAAACATATGAGAACACTAGCAGGTAATTTCTAATAATTAAGTGATGATGAATGAAGAACAATGTTTAATAATATTCAAAGGAAATCAAATACTTGAATTAATAATTGAAAGGATAACAAAATTCAGAGGCAATCCACAAATGGATGCTCCCTGCCTAATTAGAGAAGTTGCATAAGCAAACTTCCTGCCCAAGCTGCTTTACAGCCGATCACCAAAAGACGTACATACAAACATGAATCTAACCCTAAATGACACACTAATATATAGACTTTCAATTGGGCTATTAATTATTGGGCTGGGCTATGCTCTATCAATACCGCCTCGATAACAATATGCTTGTCCTCAAGCCTGAGATATGACTGTTGCCATGGAATAATCCATTGATGAACTTGCTTATTCTTCCGAATTTTAGCTCCAATGGAATCAGAATGCCATGCAATAAGCCATAGTTTAACTTGCTTCTTATCATAGATAATTGTGTGATCGAATGAATCATCATGTGGTGAGTGGATGCCCTGTAATTTGACGAATTGAAGTGTGATGTCTTTGCATTGTTCAGAGATCTTCAAGCGGTTTCCATCTCCCAATCGGATATTCAGATGACTAATAGAGTTTACTGGTAAACCGAGAGTTTCAAAGAGTTTTCTAGAGATAAAATTGTGAGTAGCACCATTGTCTACAAAAATCACAGCAGGGTAGTTATTAAGTTTACCCATTAATTTTTAAGTGCGAAGGTTAGAGGATGAATCAGAGAAGATGACATGGTGTTCTGGTGCATGACATTCTTCTTCAACTGGAATAATGGTTGATTCTATGTAGATAAGCGAAGAATCGTGAATAGCAGCAGGAGGTAGTGTTGATGGGGTTTTTGTTAAAGGGCTTGATGGAGTATGGACTATGGTGATGGATTTAAATAATGGGCTAGAGTAATTAGACTTATCCGTTTTTAGGTTAATAGTGTAATTGGGCCTGTTTGAAAAACCAGAATAATTAGGGTGAGGGTAGGACTTACTCTTAGAATGCTCGATGCGTACTGCAACAACAGATGTAGCAGCGGCGATTTGATCTGTATTTCTCAAATTAGGTCTATAAGCTTGACCAGTGGCGATGGAGACATGGCGAGAAAGATCGATAGCCTTACTACAAGATACCGGATTCAATAATCGTAACCAATTTTTAACATCTCTTTGTAATCCCCTCACAAACATTTCAATTGCTTCATCTTCAGAACAATCGGGAATTAGGGCATGAAGTGATTCAAATTTTTCTATATATTCCTCTAAATCTCCTTCATCAAACAAGGATTCCAAGGCTTCATATGCTTGTCTGGTGCTGGAGCTAGATCCAAACAGGTTATCAAGCATTATTTCAATGGTTTTTGGTAAATTGGTGATTACTTCTTTCATGGAATTAAGAGAAGAACTCAGATCTGTAACAGTAGAACTTAGAGTTGAGATTTGGTTTGAGAGGAGCTCTAATCTTTCATCATGGGCATCAATTTGTGCTTCTAAGTGGGTGATGATGGAGGCTTGATCTTGATTCACCATTGTTGGAGGTTTGGGGTAGGTTGGCAATGGAACCATTGATAAGAAACACAAAATAGCAGCAGCAGTAATTATAGTTTAATAGTAAAACATATGAGAACACTAGCAAGTAATTTCTAATAATTAAGTGATGATGAATGAAGAACAAATGTTTAATAATATTCAAAGGAAATCAAATACTTGAATTAATAATTGAAAGGATAACAAAATTCAGAGGCAATCCACAAATGGATGCTCCCTGCCTAATCAGAGAAGTTGCATAAGCAAACTTCCTGCCCAAGCTGCTTTACAGCCGATCACCAAAAGACGTACATCCAAACATGAATCTAACCCTAAATGACACACTAATATATAGACTTTCAATTGGGCTATTAATTATTGGGCTGGGCTATGCTCTATCAATAAACTTCATTATTAAAAATAAAATCAACAGTCTAGACTATTCTAATTTTATGTTTTGTGAAAGATTCGTATTCTATTCTACGGAGTATTACTCCATATATATATATATATATATATATATATATATATATATATATATATATATATATATATATATATATATATATAATATTGATTGATACAAAAAATCCTAAATTCATGGCAATCATATTAGGGACTAATTTAACCTTGTAAGTAATTCACTGATTATAATTACCTCCATCAGTTTATTCTGAGTTATTATTCTTTTTCTCTCTCAATTTATATTTGTTTTCAGTTTCTAAAATTTTTGTGTAAATTACAAAACTCTAATTTTATAAATTCAGAATAAGTCTGACAGTTGTGTCAAGTAGTTACAAAATCAACTAGTAGAAAAGAGAAGCTGCAAATAGAGGTTGCCTGAGCAGCGGAGCCGGAGTCGGCGTCAAAAACTGTGATGAAGGTGACCCAAAATCATCGCAAACAGGAACACTATATGGAATATTTTACCTTTTACTTTTGTTGAGCCATCTCTAAAGATCTGTAAACAAAGATGAATAAAGAATATAATAAAGAAGAGAAGGTTTTGTTTTGACGATGTATAGAAATAGAAATAAGAAATGTGAAGAAAACAGGAGGGTAAAGAAGGAAAAAGAATGAAATAAGATGGCTATATGAGGAGGACATGGCTTTTGAAGGTGAGCCAGAAATGCCTCCAGCCAGTTGAAATCAATCAATGATCCAAAATTATATACCCCTCAAAACTGACCGAATAATCTTTATGGGCTATCCAGCCCAATAATCCGAAAGTAAACAGCCCCTTAGGGTACCAAATATAAATGAAATGTTGATGACTAGAATAACGTTTCGGGTGTAATTTTAATATCGTAGATATTATTTCGAGTAAAGGTGGGAGAAAGAAACCTGATCTGCAAAGAAATAAGTAGAAATGGATCGAACAAGTAGCCCATAGTGCAATAGTAATGCATAAAAAACACGACACCACTCAATTAGTAAAATTACATGTATTGAGTATTGACCCATTACCCAACCAACCCGATCTGCACCTGAAGAAATGTGAAGTCCTAATATCCTAACATCCTGTATACGTGATGAAAGTGGGACGAGAAATGTATCATTCAACTGCAGTTCCTGCAAGTCCGAACTCATTAAACGCAAAACAGCGAGAAATAAGGTTTCGACTAACTCTACAACAACCCAACATGTTGAATAAGTTTTTATGCCAAGAAATTGGAAATTAATTTGTTCTTGGGCCAGATGCTTTAACATTGTGCCTAGCTCCCAATTCTGGAAAGCATATGTTATAAGATGACACCGTTCATTACCACATAAAATAAATAAAAAATTAACAAGCACAATAGGGTATAAGTTTCTACCTCCAGTAATTTTCTTTTTTTTCGAAACAAACCCAAGCGTTATGATCATACCTTTGAGACTGTTAAAATCACACAAATTCCGATTAACAACGAATTAAGGATCTTATTCAACTTACCCTAACTTATATTGTTTTTCCTTACCTCCGAATTAGGGATTATATTCTACTTACCCTAATTTCTATTATTTTTCTTACCTTTAAATTGATTGGTATATTTTTGGCGTTATTCATCTTTCTAGATTCCAAAATGACGTTCCAGAAGAAAATAAATAAACAAATATGTAAAAACTGATAAATATTACAAAGGGCAGGCATCGTTGGAACTTATAAAAGTAAATAAACATAAATGAATTTATTTTACTCAACCAAATACCTTTTTTTGTTTATTGGTGATTATAAATGAGTTGATGTCTTGTTCCCCTAAATCAATCAAGCCTTCATTTGTTTCTATTACTTTTAGCTCTGGAACAGCAATAAACCCGCTGGTGAAAACTGATATTTCAGGGCATTGTTTGATCACCAACCTACTCAATGATGGCAACAGAAATTCCTTCTGCCCTCGGCAAAATCCATCCAACCACCTAAGATGTTCAAGTTTTAAGGACTTTAGACAAGGTAACAACACTTTTCTCTCAGAGTCATCATCATCAACATCTACCTTAATAATTACCCACATATCTCTACAATGTGCGACATGTAGCTCTTGGAGTTGCATTAGACTACCAACCATCGAAGTTGTAATTACATGTCGTAAATGTTTGCAGTTATGAATAGAAAGTCTCGTCAGGTTCGGTAAATCCAGCTGTCTCCACTGATTGCTCTTCCATAAATATTCCAACCAGCTCAGATCTTCTAAGACCACATCTCTTAGTTTTGGAAGTTTCACAACAGTAGTTGTTTGTAATTCGTTGTTAAATTCACTATCCGTCATTTCCAATTCTACTTCAAAAATCTTCTCTAACCGTTCACACCTCTTTGCGTGAATCTTTTCGAGATTTTGCAGTTGTAGCAACTCGTTAGATGCAATAATCACTCTGCCTTGTGCGTTTTCCACATTTAATTCTTTAATATCATGCAACACCAATCTCCTTTTAACAACAACGACAAATCGGAACAATCATCCAGTTTAAACTCTTATGATTCGGTCAAACAAAATCGCAATAACACCCCTTCACACAACACGTCGGAACCTATAACTCCCATAAGCCCAACAGAACTCATAAATTCCGTTCAAAACAAAAAATACAAATCAAATGGCAGCCCACCGCCAAGCCCAATAGCCCTAATAAACTCCCTTCAAGACAAAAAGCCCACTAATTTGGACAGCCCATCACCCAAAGTCAACCCAACAACAGCCAATTCTCCACGTAAATCTGTTGAGATAAACACGGCAGTTTCACCTCAACCGAACCTTAACCCATCTACCTCCACCGACCCTAACCAGCGAAACCTAAGTTCCAATCCGACAACAACTGAAACAATCTACTCCAACGAATTTCTTGCTAATCCTGAGATCGCTACCATCAAAAAGAAACAGAAAAATGGCCCAAACAAAAGAAAAAACATGATACCTTACAATCCTAATTTCAAAAAAATTGCTAGAACCCACGCCGAACACGACCCGATTAACTCCAATCATATCCGCAATCCAAAAAACGACTCAAGCACTAAAAAAACCAGGTCTAAATTCCTATATATCAAACACTGTGCACGTAGTGGCCAAAAAATAAAATTTGCTAATCTCAATCGCAAAGCTAGTTCTTCTTCCAAAAACTCAGGCACCTTACCAAAATCGAAATCCAAGGCGCAAGTAGTTCATTCGACCGAGAATACCACTGCTGCCAGCAAATCCACGGACACAAAGGAGTTTGGAAGGGGCATCGGCATCGAGTGGATCCCCGAAAACTAAGCTGTTATATCATCCATATCCCCCTCTCGTAATTTTTTCTTTGTAATGGGTTGTATTTCTCTCAATATCCGTAGCCTCGATAACTCGGGCAAAATAAATTGGTTAAAACACATCTGTAACGTAGAAAATCCAATTATCCTTGGGCTTCAAGAAACAAAATGCGGTAACACCCCAGACTCTCTCATCGAATCGTTTTGGCACAATTCAAACTTCAAGTTTGTTCAAAAAGATGCAATCGGTGCCTCGGGTGGTCTCTTACTAATATGGGATACCTCCACTTTTCTGTTTGAGCAAGCTATCGAAGGGGAATTTTTCCTCGCCATTAAGGGCAAATGGACGGGATATGATACCGACCTGGTCATCATCAACGTTTATGGTCCCCACTCACATCAGAAAAAACTTAGATTCTGGTCCGAACTTCATAACCTCGTCGAATCCATTGAGGTCCCTCACATCATCTTTGGTGATTTCAACGAGGTTAGATCTAAGTCCGAACGTTTAAACTGTATCTACAAACAATCCTGGGCCGACAACTTTAATAAATTCATCCAAAATACCAACCTCATCGATCTACCGCTAGGCGGGAAAAAATTCACGCGCATCTGCTTAAACAAACAAAAATTCAGCAAGCTTGATCGTTTCCTTATTTCCGAAAGCATGTTGCAAATATGGCCTGACATCTCCTCGAAAACTCTTGATCGCGACCTATCAGATCACTGCCCCATAATCCTTAAAAATTCATTTGTAAACTTCGGTCCTAAACCCACACGCGTATTCAACACTTGGTTAAAAATTGACAACGTAGATGAAATCATAAAAAACACTTGGCTCCTCCCGGTCAACGGTAACCGGCCCGATTGTATATTCCGAAATAAATTAAAAAACGTTAAGCTTGAACTTAAAAAATGTAGTCTACACCTAAACAACCTTGACAACGAAATTAAGGCCTTACACAACGCTTCAAATGATTTTGAAAGAATAGCGGAATCTAGACCTCTCTCCGAAACTGAAAAAGAAAACTGGATCAATAATAAATCACAACACATCGAAAAAGTCAAAAAGAAGAACAACATGTTAAAACAAAAGGCACGAATTAAATGGAACCTTGAAGGCGATGAAAACTCCAAATATTTCCACAATTACATCAAAAGACGCGCAAACAAAAACAATATTCGAGGTATATCGGTTAACGGCTCATGGTCAGAAGACCCAAACATCATCAAAAGCGAAGCACTCAAATACTTCGACTCTCTGTTCCAATCTAAAAATTGTAAAGGCAATTGCCCTTTTGAAAATGAACCTCATCACTCCTACATCACCCCCGAGGATAATCTCATACTCGAGGCCCGCTTTTCAGAACAGGAAATATGGGATGCCCTACAAGGATGCGACAGCTCTAAAGCTCCCGGCCCCGACGGATTCAACATGAAATTCCTTAAAAAATACTGGTGGCTAGTAAAAGAGGACCTAACTGCGGCTCTTGACTGGTTTTGGTTGCATTCTGAGATATCCAAGGGTTGCAACGCATCTTTCTTCACACTCATTCCTAAAAAATCTAATCCTATAGGATTTAACGAATACCGACCGATATGCCTCATCGGTTGCTATTACAAAATCCTCACAAAGCTTCTCTCTAACCGTCTCGCAAAAATAATCCATAAAATAATAGGTTCCGAACAAACGGCATTCCTAAAAGGTCGCAACATCCTAGATAGTGTACTCATTGCCAACGAAATTATAGACGAACTAAAACGTAAGAAACAAAAAGGTCTTATTTTTAAAGTAGACTTTGAAAAAGCATTTGATTGTATAGAATGGGACTTCCTCTTCAACACTATGAAGAGCTTAGGCTTCGGAATCAAATGGATAAGTTTCATTAAAGCATGTCTCTCCTCCTCCACAATCTCTATTCTAATCAACGGTTCCCCCACACGTGAATTCACCCCCGGTAGGGGCATCCGCCAAGGTGATCCAATCTCCCCATTCTTGTTCATCATTGCAGCCGAAGGGCTTAACATCCTCGTCAAACGTGCCATCACAAAAAACCAATTCCGAGGTATCCGCGTCGGACATGACGAGATTGTTATTTCCCATCTTCAATATGCAGATGACACAATCTTCTTCGGCGAATGGAGCAAACGAAACTCTAAAAACATCGCTAAACTGTTAAAATGCTTCGAAAACATCTCTGGCTTAAAAGTTAACCTAAAAAAAAGTAGCCTCTACGGGATCGGGGTTCCCAAACCGGAAGTGGAAGATATGGCCAAGGCCATCGACTGTTCGGCGGGCTCTACCCCATTCACGTACCTCGGGTTACCTATTGGTGTCCCATCTACTAAAGCATCATCATGGCACCCCATCATTGAAAAATTCGAAAAACGCCTCTCCGATTGGAAAGCCAAAACCATATCCTATGGCGGTCGGCTCACTTTAATAAAATCCGTACTTTCAAGCCTACCACTCTATTATTTCTCCCTATTTCACGCACCTACCAAAGTCATTAACTCTCTAGAAGCAATTAGAAGAAAATTCTTTTGGGGCGGGTCCGAATCAAACAACAAAATTAATTGGATAAAGTGGGAATTAATCTTATCACCATATGACAAAGGAGGGCTTAACATTGGATCCTTATTTTGTAAAAACATTTCTTTACTTTGTAAATGGTGGTGGAGGTTCCACAACGAAAAAACCGCTTTATGGGTAAAAATAATCTCGAGTATTTACGGGGCGGGGGGCGGGGTTTGCACTAACGATTTTTCTAGAAAAGTTTCAGGTAGAACAATTTGGAACGAGATCATTAAAGCAGGGAAAATCGCGGACAACATCGGAATTAGCTTCTCATCCTCGATCAACAAATGCATTGGAAATGGCTCGAACACCAAATTCTGGACCGACATTTGGTGTGGTACGGAACCACTCAACAACCTGTTCCGAAGGCTATACATGCTCGACTCAAACAAAAACGCTTCAGTCGCGGACCGTCTCACACTCTCCAACACAATCACACACGGTTCATGGGCTTGGACTCGTACACCTACCGGACGTGGACTTCGCGAGCTAACTGAACTAAACAATCTCATATCATCCATCTCCCTTACCGAGGCGCCGGATTCATGGAAATGGAACCTCGACCCTTCCGGTTCCTTCTCTACAAAAATGCTATCTCATATCCTTGATAACTTAAAACTCGCAACTTCACACAGTTCGACACCAACACCTAGAAATAAATTCTTACCACAAAAAATCTGCATTTTCATATGGCGTGTCATAAACGGTAGAATACCAACTAGATCCGAACTCGACAAAAGAAATATCGACCTTGACTCAATATTGTGCCCAATTTGCGAAGCGAAAATCGAATCCATAGATCATATCCTCTTTCTATGTCCAAAAACCACTCAAATATGGAGTTCCATTCTACAATGGTGGAAGCTCCCCAACAACTTACTAACTAACTTCTCCGACATTACATCAATCAACCAAAACCTCTCCTCCAATCAAACCGGTACCTCAATTTGGCAAGCCACCAAATGGTCCACCATCTACATCCTATGGAAACACCGCAACTTAAAAGTCTTTAGCAAGAAAGATTGGAACCACGACATCATACTCAACGAAATACAAACACAAAGCTATTCTTGGATCTCAAAAAGAGCAAAAAAATCACCAATCGAGTGGCACCAATGGCTCATAAACCCATCCTCCTACATCTTCTCGGATACACAAAGAACAGGAATCGGCTGAAACTATTCGAATCTCGCATACTCGCATGATCATAGTCATCAAATGTAATCGAGTTGTAATATTCGTTGTATAGTTTATAGGGACTTGTACTTATCCGGTTTATATTAATATAATTTACTTGCTTTTCAAAAAAAAAAAAAAAGGGCTCGGGGATGTGATCTGCACAAACATGTATATAATAAAAATGATTATTAAAGAAAGATGGAACAATTTAATTTCATAGTTACATAATGCATGATGAATAAAACTGTACCCGAGGTAAAGCAGCAGCCGTCATAAAGAAGTTATAATGTTCAGGAGTCAATTTACCAAAGATTGGATGTTTCACGTAGTTGAGCCTCGGAGCTATTGACTTAGTACGTGTGAAAGCACTTATTTTGGGGCATTGTTCAATGTAAAAATCATTCAAAAGTGGCCATTGGAATTCTTTTATCCCTGAGAAGAAACCTTCAAGGTTTGACAGAGAGAGCAGTTCAACTACTTCCAGACATGGAAACACCACAACCTCCTTATTAGGTCCTGTAGTTTCTTCTTCTTTCCTCACAATCACTTTCAACGCCTTGCAACATTTTATTCTTATCTCTTTGAGTTTCTTAAGGCTTTCAAGCATGGAAAATGTGAATATATATTCCAAACTGTCACATTTATTGATATGCAACGTCTTGAGGTTTGATAGTTTATGAGCAGCAGTAATGTTTCCATGTCTCGGAATTGAAACAGACGTATCGGTATGGTCAGAGATAGTACTTCTATGACACCCATTGTCGTTGTCTACTGTAGTCGCAAATACCTCTTTCATTGACTTGCAGTCTTGTATCATCATCACTTCAACCTTTATCTTTTGCCCTGTTGTATAAGATGGAATCACACTTGACAAAGAATGACATTCCTCTATGCGTATCTCTCGAGAGTATAGACATAAGGACCAGTAAATGAAACCCACTTGTGGAACCTGTAACTAAAATATGCTAATTAGATTAATAAAGCTTAACTAATGGTTAACATGATAATTAATCAAGGTTTTGGTTTTATTAAAACGATGTAGGACCAACTCAATGAAGTTATTAAATTAAAGATATAGGATTTTATAATGGTCAAGTTTTAATGTATTGATGAACATTATGAGTTTAATTTTTTTCAATTATATAAATAAACATTTAATGATGGCATCTATGATACTAAAAAGTACTACATCCGTCCCAAATCTATAGTCCAGTATTCCATTTTGAGATGTCCCAAATTAATTGTCCACTTCCATAAATAGAAAAGAATAAGAAGATTAAGTTCTATTATGCCCTTAGGTATGTGGATAGGATTAAATGAGAAAAAAAAAAAGTAAGGGGTAAAACTAGAAAGTTGACAGAAAAGTACATGTGTCAGGTATTTTTTTTCTTAAACTGTGTGTTTTTGTCTTGGGACAATAGATTTGGGACGGACGGAGTAACACACTACGTACCGTGAGCTGACCAATCAAGTTTTTGCTAACGACAACCCTTAGGGTTGTCATTAAGAATTAAATCATTGCAAAAATTGGTGGTACAAGGAGTAATTATTTTCACGGAGGTGATTAATTTTTATCAAAGTACAAGATTTATTGCATGTCCTAATCTCTTAATGAAAACCCTTACGGTTGTCATTAGCATTTCCCTTAATCATTTAGGCCTATATGATATCTTTGTCATGCTTAATAATGACATACATAATACCTAAAAAAGTAACACACTGTGTACCTTAAGGTGATCATGAATGAAATTAGTTGCACCCTCAGCACCACCACCACCACCACCAACATGCTTAAGATTTGGAAGGCTACGAAGAGTGACTAAATCAAGATGAGGGAACAAAGTGGTGGGAGTTAGGCTATGAGTTGTAGATGATGTCATCTTTTCATTTTCATCTTCTTTATCATCATGATCATCTCGGTTTGAAACAATTTCTTCTATACCATCACAATTCAAAATTGAGACTTTCTTCAAGTTGGAAAGCAGTGTCACCATGATAGGTGAAAACAAGTAATTAACCCTATAACAAGCTTGCAAATATATGGTTGTGATGTTATGGAATAAAGATTGTGGGTGTTGGATTTGACACATAAAATATTCATTCCAATTACACTTCCACACATGAGTCATCCGTCTCATACCAAACAAATTTAATTCGCAAGGTAGTTGATTGGGGTTATAAGCTGTTATCAAGTCTCTAATACTTTGAGTACTCTTCATGTCAAACACCGCTTTCACATCATAGTTATAGAATCTAATGTAAGAGAGATGATGGGAAGTGTGTAAGAGAGATGATGGGATTGCAAATTCAGGAACAGTCTGCATAAAAGGATTCACCCATCCAATATAAATAACTTGATATATTTTAACATTTGACTTTGATTTTGCAAAACCACCAGGAAGATCACATAAACAGAATGATCACATTAGAAAAAATAAATAAATAAATAAATAAAACTTTAAAAACTTGACCAAAAATTTAAAACGAACCACAGTGATTATGTGTGTAATAAAGTTTAAATTTTAAGATAATTGGTTTAATATTTCTTCAAAGACAAGATTCTTAAGATTAAAAAAGTCATGGCATCAGATGTCGAAAAATGTAGTTAAAAGAAAACAAAAGCAGATGTCATTTAACTGTAGCGTCCATATACTTAATTAGGTCGTCGTCATCGCCGCCGCCGCCGCCCTTCTTCTTCTTCTTCTTATTATTATTATTATTATTATTATTATTATTATTATTATTATTATTATTATTATTATTATGTTTAGAGAAAAAAATAAACTTTGGTTCCTTGGTAAAACAAAGAAAAAGTGCGCCCATATAAAAAATTCTATTACCAATTCACATTAACTAAGGAACCAAAGTTGATTGTATAGAATTCTACAGCAATACCTGTTGTTTATTGGTATCTCTGAAATGGTAATTGCTAATTCCGATGATTTTAAGTGCTCCCATATCAAAATAGATGGTGGTAGGTGTGAGTATACTTCTAAAATTCTCACAGTTCTGAACTCTTAATGATTGTACGCCTTAGAATTATTGTACGGCTTAGAATATATGGATTAGTGCTCAATCACAAGATTATTGTACGGCTTAGAATTTCGAAATTATATAAAAAACTCTCCTAATTTGGATAAAGTTATCGAATAAAGATATAAAGAAAATTTTTGAATTTAGATAACAATATAAACTTGAAGTATAGAAAAGTTTTACGTCATCAAGTTACCTGTCTTTTGTATCTTTATATACTCCGTGATTTACCTGAAATTTTTACTCGTTTAGCGAGTCAACTAATCGAAAGGTTCGATAATTAATTTGGAAGCACTTAAAAGCTACGTAGTATATTCCATTGTAGAACCGATGTACTCATTTTAAAATTATCTAAAACACATAACCATCTACTCCTTAATTAACTAATTTAGAAGCATCGGGCCATTTAACAGTAATGCAAAGCCCAATTGTATTGGCGGATTTATTTCGTGTTATTGGACCATCTGATGAGACTTTATTCTATACTTAATTGCATTGAGATTTCATATCCTTACATTCATCGACTTTCCAATTTTAGCTTGAATCATACTCGACAATTAACGTAGATTTAGCAACATTACCAAGTTCTGATTCTCCAAACAAACTAAATAAAATCCTTGTGTTCGAGCCTCACCCGTGGGAGTTTTACCACATGCGATGTTCGAATGGATTCGCAGTGGGATTTCCTCCTGAGGGGCGGTACTTATGACTGTATTGGTTCGTCGTAGGAAATGATTTGGGTAGGTGAGTTCCGACATTACGTTAGACCCTGTCAGTAATTCCTAACCGCCGTTAAAAAAAAATCAACCTTATACAAACCAACCCCTTCTTAGTGAATTATGTCCACTCTGATACCTTTACCTCACAGATTCAGTCTTGCACTAATGTGTATACGTGATAAATGTGAGACAAGAAACGTATCATTCAACTGCAGTTCTTGCAAGTTGTGACTCATTGAATGCAACACAACTGGAAATTAGAAATAAGTGAACATCACATTCGTATAAGTTTTGACTAATCCACACAATGTGTTCTAGTTAATTTTGAAGCCAAAAAATTGGAAATTATTTTGTACTTGAGCCATATGTTTAAACATTGTGCCTAGCTCCCAATTCAGGAAAACAAATGTTAAAATAAGCCACCGTTAACCACATGTGTGTAGCAAAAACAAAAATAAAAAAAGTTAACAAGTGCAATAATAGGGCATAAGTTTCTACATCCATTAATTATTTCTTCTTCAGAACGAAACCCAAGCTTACGATCATACCTTTGAGACAACGAATATTAAAATTACACAAAAATCTGAATTAGTAATGAATTTGCGATTTTATTCTCGTTTGCGTAACTTCTAATTCTCGCGTTTAAATTGATTGGAAAATTTTTGGCGTTATTCATCTTCCTGGCTTCCAAAATGGCGTCCCTGAGAGGAAAATGAATAAAAAATATGTAAAAACTGATAAATATTACAAAGGGCATGCATCACTGGAACTTATAAAAACTAAATAAACATAAATGAATTCTTTTTCAAACTTAATAAAATACCTGTTGTTTATTGGTGATTATAAAGGAGTTGATGTCTTGTTCCCCTATATCAATAAAGCCTTCATTTGTCTCTATTACCTTTTGTTTGATTACCAATGTACTCAATGATGGCAACAGAAACTCCTTCTCCCATAAGCAAAATCCTTTCATATATCGAAGATGTTCAAGTTTTAAGGACTTTAGACAAGGTAACACTATTCGCTCAAAGTCATCATCTTTGTGTACAATTACCTTTATAAATCTGCAATGTGTGACATGTAGCTCTTGGAGTTGCATGAAAGTACTAACCATTGAAGTTGCAAATACATCGTCTAACCAATTACAATTGTGAATAGAAAGTCTTGTCAGGTTCGGTAACTCTAATTGTCTCCACTTATTGTTCTTCCATAAATAATTCAAATTTTCAAGCTCTTCTAAGACCACCTCTCTTAGTTTTGGAAGTTTCACAACAATAGTTTGTGATTCATTGTTAAATTTACTATCTGTCACTTCCAATTCTACTTCAAAAATCTTCCTCAACAGTTCACACCTCTTTGCATGGATCTTTTCGAGATTTTTCAGTTGTAACAACTCGTCGAATGCAATAATCACATCGCTTCTTCCGTTTTCCACATTTATTTCTTTAATATCCATTAAAGAGAGAGGTTTCTCATCATTTGAAATTGCAGGTCAGGAAGTTGCACTCTCTAAACTCGGGGATGTGATCCGCACAAAACATATAAATAAAAACGATTATTAAATATTGGACATTTTCATAATTACACAACGCATAATAAATATATATGTACCTGATCAGGTGAAGGGGACGTCATATAGAAGTTATAACGTTCAGGACTAAGTTTTCCGAGGATTCGATATTCCACATACTTGAGCCTCGGAGCTATTGACTTACTACATGTGAAAGCTGCCATTTTGGGGCATCGTTCAATGTAAACATCATTCAATAATGGCCATTGGAATTCTTCTATCCCCGTGAAGAAACCTTCAAGGTTTGATAGAGAGAGCAGTTCAATTACTTCCACACGTGGAAACACCACAACCTCCTTATTATTAGGTGTTGTCGTAGTAGTTTGGTCTCCTTCTTCCTCCCTCACAATTACTCTCATTGCCTTGCAGTATCTTATTCTTATCTCTTTAAGATTTTTAAGGCTTTCAAGCGTGGAAAATGTGAATATATATTCCAAACTGTCACATTTAATGATATGCAACGTCTTTAGGTTTGACAGTTTATGAGCAGTAATGTTTCCATGTCTAGGAATTGAAACAGGCGTATTGACAGCACCAGTTTCTTGGTCAGAGATAGTACTATGACACCCATTATCGTTGTTTTCTACCGTAGTTGCAAATACCTCCTTCATTGACTTGCATTCTTTTATCACCATCTTTTCAACCATTACCCTTTGGCCTGCTGTATAAGATGGAATCACACTTGACAAAGCATCACATTTTGTTATCTCTATCACTCTTGAGTATAGGCCACTACAACAAAATAGTCAAATCTACACATTTTTTAGGCCATATATACACGCTTTTATGCATGTATAATAATGAAACTCACACTTCTAAAGGCGTGTGGAAAATGACCGTAACAAATTTGATCAACTATTTGCACACTTGCAAGCGTGACGATATTAAATGAATATCTACATTTCCAAGTGTGACCAATCTGTATTGAATATTCACATATGTAAATGTGACATTTTTTGAAAATGTTCACACTTACATTTGTGAACAATCACCTCAAATATACACATCTAAAAGTGTGTACAAATCACTATTTTTTGAAAAATAAAATAATGAATATATTCATATATATTGTGTTCCGTTTCTAGCTGTATGAGCTAATTAATAAATAATAATAATAATTATTATTAATATTTAATCTCTAATAATAATAATAATATTTATAACTGTAATAAAAATTAACAAACACTTAATACGTACAGGATGGAAACAACATCTAAAAAAGCATACAAAGACAATGTATCACATATTATTGATCAATTAAAGTGGAAAAAAAAAAAAAAAAACTATTCACAAAATGAAAAATAAAAAATAAAAAAAAAATGATTTTGGCACTTAACTACGATCTAGTTTCAAGCACGTCAAATTCATTACAGTTATGTGCAGGATCAACATGAGTCAAGTTTTTGATAGATGGGTCGAGTTCCTGTATGTTTTTGTCATCTCTTTGAGCATCCACCTGCAAATAATAAATCAGGATTGAAAGTGATATGAGCTGCACTTACTAGTGATTAAATAGACACTAGCTAAAAGAAAATTGTCATTAATGAATAGTCATTAGTAAGTTTAATAAAAGAAAATTGTCATTAATAATTCGAGTGGCAAGCTACATTAAAAATATATCTTTTCAACAATCATACAACTCAAGCGGGAAACATTCAAGTTGCAAAAGGACAAAAAGATTTGACTATGCTATATATTTCTTAAAACACATTATAAGCAAAAGATTGAAAAGAGATAGCAGTACTCACCACCGAAGATACAAATAATTCGTTTTCTTTGATCGACAAACTTCTAAAATGGGTTGATGTGACAAACTTCTAAAATGGGTTGATGTAACCTTTGGAACACGAACAACGTACAGGGACCTCCTCACCAAATTCACTATCTGAAAGTAATTCATGTTTATCATATGATAGAAACAGAAACAACTCACCGAAGTTACATCCCGTATTTGACAATTATGACTAAATTATTTATATTTTACATTTAAAACCTCATATCAATTGATTAATATCTTAGAAACAACATCAACTTAGGAATACCTTTATGCTAGGCAAGAAGCATATCCTCTACACAGTAATCTTCGTTTGTTCTGTGAACATCCTCTACCCAAGGCATTCCGATTGATACCACCAGGAGGGGGAAAACAAAATTCCAAAGACCTGCTAATCATACACACACACAAAACAGTATGGTCCTTGGAGTTAATATACAAATTTGATCAACAGAACCAACCTTTTAAAAATTTGAGATAAAGCCTTGATTGAAAGCAAACGGTCCCTGTTAACATACAAAAAGTCAGACTGATAAAAAATCATACAAGTCACTTTTAATGTATACAAAGTTTTTGGGCTCATATTTATCATACATTTAATAAGTTTTGGGTGAACTTAACCCCGGAATAAACTAACAGTTGGAGCCAGTTTGACCCTTTAGCGGAACCATCTAGCTCTATCCATTCTGCCACCTTATTCTTTGTGTTACGATCTTTTTAGAGGTTCTAACCAGGAACATGCCAAATGGTCATTGCGTATCGGATAATTTCTATTCGTATAGTTTCAGCAGGATGGTCAGGTAAGGGCATACAATTATTGCAATATTGGAAACTATGGAGGAACTCCCTGTAACTTTAGGTCATACGAAAGAAACAGTAACTCCACTAGGATTCTCATGATGATAACTTGTGCTACTAGCTAGGTCAGTAGCTAACTATTACAATATTTCATATGCATCTGTATAAATACATGAACAGATAGTTAAGAAACTAGTTAACCTTCCCTTTGCATCCTTCCCAGTTAAACACAGTGCTTTGTTAGCTATCATTAACATATTAACAGACTTATAAATGGTTACTTAGGCATTGGCATATTAACAAACATATGTATCTGTATAATACATGGATGAATAGATAATTAAGAAAGTAGCTAAGCATATTACTTAGGTGATAGTACTTAAACTTAAAAATTCATAAACATAAAGAAGAATTTAAGCAGTTTATATTTACAAATCACTCAGGCATTTCATCAAACATCTAGCATGCGTGTAAATTACAAGTAGCGTACAATTCAAAGCTGTTTTGTTGCTTCCTAACAATTTCATTGGTTAGCGAAGAAGTTCGAGTGAATACATTACCTCACAAATATCATACACACATGTCAAATAATTGATGCAAAATTCACAAAGACCAAACGGTTATTGAGACATGAATCAACTGATATCGAAGTTAAACACACGGAATGGAAGGTAGATAGTGACATAAAAAGAAGAAAAGTAGCGATTGACCTAAAATTAACCATATATAGAACGAAATTTGAACAAATCGGTCAATTTACCTGCAAGACGACGCGATTTAATTTGTAATTGTTCAACCTGATCATGGAGAAGAACATCAGAGACATTTAGGCCGATTAGGCTTCTTCATCATCACCACCATCCCACTCATTAACATCAACTGCAAAACTTCGCACACATAAAACGGTTATCGAGATGATAAATTGGTAAATTGACCTAAAATTAACCAAATTAATAGCAATAAAAATCAATAAGTTAATAGATTAACCTGCCAGAAGATGAGATCACTGTATTTAATCTTCAATTGGACGGAAGAGAAGGAAAACCCAAAGTATTAGGGTTTGATCGAATAGAATCGCATTATTATAACTCATAAATCACAGGGATAATATAACAATCGAGAAATTCGAAGAACTAGGGCTTCAGTCCAGTTAGTTGTGCAGATGATGGATAAAATACATTTGCTAATTGCTATGAATTGGTACTATACGAATATAGCTGAATTGGGGGAAGAAATTGGTATAGGCATATACGACTATATCCTGTTACGATATTTATGCTTAAAATTAAATTTAAATAAATAAATAAATAAATAAATGAATACGGAGTACCAATTCTTATAAAAAAAACTACACTTTTTGGTGCAATCTTTCATAAACAATCAAACTTCACGCTTCAAAACATGTAGTGCGCTTCATTTAGTTTGCATATTTGGGAGTACACACTTAAAAGAGTTTATAATAATTAATATTAATATATTTAAAAGCGTGAAGAACTTTTAATAATATATACACGGTTCTATGTGTGTATATATTTGCACTCAGTTATACATGTGAAGAATTTTAGACACACATTTAAAAGCTTGATAATTTACAACACATTCATAAGCGTGCACAAATAAATAAAAAATTACACGCTTACCTCAAGCGTGAAAAAATAAGTGTGAAGAATCATCATTTTTGTTGTAGTGGGCACAAGGACCAGTGAACGACCCCCACCTCAAGAACCTGTAACTTAAAATGCCAGTTGTATTAATAGAGCTTAACTATAACTAATGGTTGTTACTAATGCAAAAAAAGCAAAAGATAAATAAATTAAGGTTGGGGGCGTTTCAAATAATAACACGCTTGCTTGCAAGCAAGCTCTCAGCATCACAAAATTAATTTTAATATTTGTGTTTTAAAGTAATCGTGCATATGGATATTCTAAACAATAACAGCTAAGAGGATCGAACTCTAGACATCTTCATTGAAGTAAATCGAACATTTAGGAATTATAATCCTAAGGTCAACTTTTAATATATTGATTGAAGAATGTTAAGGGTGATAGGTATTTTTTAATGATAAAACTAATCATTGGAGCCTACACTTTTAAGTAAAATAACAACAGTCGTACTTTAAAATTCATAACTTCGAGCATCACACAAGCTTAATTATATAATGAAAATTTGGGAAAGGGTTTATAAGTGGTGGGGCTTGGGTTCATTTGCAAACTTTAGCATCAACGAGGCGTTTCGGGGAAAAACCAACCGTACTCTATCGTTCATAGGTTCACAAATTTGGTAAGCGCTCAAGTGGACGTGTGGTTATCTAATTTGGAAAAATCGTAATCGGAAAGTCTTCTCAAATTCGTGTTGGAATGGGCCGGGAGGTTTAATGGAAATTCAACTACTCTCCTTTGATTGGATCTCCTCGCGGTGCAAGCACAAATCGTTCGAATGGTTTCAATGGCTTTCAAATCCACTACATTATTGTATAGATTAGGATAACCTGTATTTTTGTATTTCGTTTCTTTGCTTCTTGTTTAGCGTTGCTCTCTTTGCAACATGTATTTCGAGTTCATCATAATGCCCAATTCATTGTAATGGGCGTTATCTCGTGTTGTACCATTTTTTCTCGTGCTATAAAATGTTTGCCTTTCGAAAAAAAATTATATAATGAAAGTGATTGTCATAAATTGTTGTGGGAAAGAATGGTAATTCTTCTTGAAATGTGACGTCTCTGGAAACAACATAGCATTGGAGAGTTGGTGAAAAGCATCTATACCCTTTCTGAAGACGAGAGTATCCTAGAAAGACACACTTAATAGATTTAGGATCTAATTTGGTTAGGTGAGGTTGGGTGTCTCGAACAAAACAAGTGCTACCAAATATCTTAGGCTCAATTGGAAACAAGGATTTTGTAGGAAATAAGATACTATATGGAATATCACCATTAAGAACTTTAGACGGCATGCGATTTATAAGAAAGCACGCAGTTGATACGGCGTCAGCCCAAAAAGGTTTTGGAACATTCATTTGAAATAATAGTGCTCGGGCCACCTCAAGAAGGTGTCTATTTTTCCGTTCCGCAACCCCATTTTGTGCTGGTGTATCAACACATGATGACTCATGCAGGATACCTTCTTGAAGCATATATGATTTAAATGACTCTGAGAGAAATTCTTTTGCGTTATCACTTCTAAGAGTTAGAACAGAAGTATGAAATTGTGTTTTTACTTCGGCAACAAAGGAACAAAAATGAGTAAACACTTCAGAGCGACTTTTCATTAAATAAAGCCATGTAACACGAGAGTAGTCATCGATAAAAGTAACAAAATACTTAAAACCAGATTTTGATGTCACAGAACACGGACCCCAAACATCAGAATGTACTAATTCAAATGGAGACGCAGCCCGCTTATTGACTCTAGGACTTAAGTGGACTCGCTGATGCTTAGCGAACTGACAAGACTCACAATATAAAGAGGATAAACCGGAAAACTCAGAACATAGTTTCTTCAAATTCTGTAAAGAAGGATGTAACGACCCGTCAAAATCGCTATTGACGCGGCACGTTAATCATTGATTCCACAGTGAGGTTTTGACCTCTATATGATACGTTTTGATAAAATATTGCATTCATTAAAATAGGTGACTTTCTAAACATAGAAAGTTATAAACATGTGGGCGAGTGCTTAGGTATAAGCAAAACCCCGAAATACATAAGTCTTTAATTTACAGGTTGACATCACAGTCCAATTATTTATTACACAACGCAGTTTATTTTGAATGCAATAAACTTTGTACAAAGCATGAGAGACTCCATGCAGGCAACAAGCACATCACAGCGGAAGCATTCTAAGGACCTGAGAATAAAACATGCTAAAAAGTCAACACGAATGTTGGTGAGTTATAGGTTTAATTGCTCGAGTCATAAACATATATAAAGATAGACCACAAGATTTCATCAAAAGTTTATCAATAGATTCTACGTAACAGAGTACCCTGGTAACTAAACTTAACGCTATAGTGATAATTACCCCATTCGTTTTAATACACGCAAACCAACGTGTCTTAAACTCAAATAACATACGTCCGTTAAAAGGCTAGCGCTCTAGCTCGGACGGGGATGTCAAGCCCTATGGATCCATATACAATTATTCGCGCCCACCAGTCCATATCCTATGTACTGGCAGCTACTAGTTACCAAAGCTAAGGGATTTTCGGTTTAACTCAGTGTAGAATTTTGTATGTACTTGTGTCTTATTGCGTTTAAAATAAATTGCATGTACTCTCAGCCCAAAAATATTTAAAGTATTTAAAAAGGGGAACTATAAACTCACAGTTCAATATTGTGACTCAATATTGTATGCAAATTGTGTAGACGTAAAGATGGTAGACGACTGTATGGTTGGCCTTGGATTCAAGAACAATACCCCGAACAATACCCAATATTTCCTTAGCTTAAAGCGGTTTGAAACCCGAATTAAAACACCCTCAAATATACCTTATTATTATTAAACTTAAATTAAAATTATAATTATAATTATAAATATAAATTTAAATTTACAGAAGAAAGAAAAAGTGATTATATTTCGTCGAGTAAGCTGGCCTTTTATAGGCATGTTTCCTGATTTTGGTCCCCATGCGATCGCATGGATTTTCAGTGTTTTTGCCATGCGATCGCATGGCCGTTTTTTTCCGTTTTTGTTTGCTAGTTTGTCGACATCAAATAGTGTGTTACTGTAGCAAATAGTGTTCACTGTAGCAAATAGTGTTTTACTGTAGCAAATTGTGTTTTACTGTAGCAAAGTAATTTTTACTGTAGGAAAGTCGTTTTTACTTGTACATATATATATACATACATATAATTGTTCATGAATCGTCGAGAGTAGTCAAAGGTAATTGTATATATGTAACAGTTCTAAAATTTTGAGACTCAATCTAACAGACTTTGTTTAACGTGTTAAAATAATAAATCGTATAGAGAATTGGTTTAAATAAGTCAAAAAATTTCGGGTCATCACAGTACCTCCCCGTTAAAGAAAATTTCGTCCCGAAATTTTGAGTAGTACCTGTTTCATGAGCGATATCAGTGAACAAATGTGGATACTTTTGCTTCATCTGATCTTCACGTTCCCAAGTAAACTCGGGTCCTCGTCTTGCGTTCCAACGAACCCTAACTATCGGTATTTTGCTTTGTTTTAATTGTTTGACCTCACGGTCCATGATTTCAACAGGTTCTTCGATAAAATGGAGTTTATCATTAATTCGTATTTCGTCAAGAGGAATTACGACATCCTCTTCAGCTAAACATTTCTTCAAATTTGACACGTGAAATGTGTCGTGAACACTACTAAGTTCTTGCGGTAGCTTTAATCGATAAGCAACTGCTCCAATTCTTTCGGTGATTTCAAAGGGTCCTACATACCTAGGACTTAGCTTTCCTCGTTTACCGAATCGTACAACGCCTTTCCAGGGTGACACTTTCAACATGACTTTGTCGCCCACTTGAAATTCTAGCGGTTTTCTTCTTACATCAGCATAACTCTTTTGGCGACTCATGGCCGTTTTCAATCGCTGTTGTATTTGAATGATCTTTTCGGTGGTTTCGTGAATAATTTCTGGTCCAGTAAGTTGTCTTTCTCCTACTTCACTCCAACAGATAGGAGATCTGCACTTTCTACCGTAAAGTGCTTCAAATGGTGCTGCGTTGATGCTCGTATGATAGCTGTTATTGTATGAAAATTCTGCCAACGGTAAGTGTCGATCCCAACTGGTTCCAAAGTCAATCACGCATGCCCGTAACATGTCTTCCAATGTTTGTATTGTTCTTTCACTTTGACCATCTGTCTGTGGGTGATAAGCGGTGCTCATATCTAATCGAGTTCCCAATGCTTTTTGTAATGATTGCCAAAAACGTGATGTGAATCGGGTGTCGCGATCAGATATGATGGAGATGGGTACACCATGCCTGGAAACTACTTCCTTCAAATATAGGCGTGCTAATTTCTCCATACTGTCTGTCTCCTTTATTGGTAGGAAGTGAGCTGATTTAGTTAGACGATCAACTATCACCCAAATAGTATCATGACTACTTGCAGTCCTTGGCAATTTCGTAATGAAATCCATGGTTATTCTTTCCCATTTCCACTGCGGAATTTCTGGTTGTTGCAGTAATCCTGACGGCTTTTGGTGCTCAGCTTTAACCTTTGCACACGTCAAACATTTGCTTACATAAGTAGCAATTTCTGTCTTCATATCAGGCCACCAATAAAACTTCTTGAGATCGTGGTACATTTTCCCGTTTCCTGGGTGAATTGAGTACCTCGTTTTGTGTGCTTCATCCAGTACTAGTTGCCTTAGGTTACCATGTTTTGGTACCCATATCCTACCAGCAAAATACAGGGTTCCATCGGCTTTTACTTCAAGTTGTTTTTCTAACCCTTTGCTCATTTCGCCTTTTTCGTTTTCTTCTTTTAAAGCTTCTAACTGTGCTGCTTAAATTTGCTTTGTGAGATCAGAACGAATTGTAATATTCAAAGCTCGGACCCTAAGAGGTTTTACTCTTTCTTTTCGACTTAGGGCATCAGCTACAACATTAGCTTTTCCGGGGTGGTAACGGATTTCACAATCGTAATCGTTTAACAACTCTACCCAGCGACGTTGCCTCATATTGAGTTGTTTTTGATCAAAAATATGCTGAAGACTCTTATGGTCGGTGTACACTGTACACTTGGTGCCATATAGATAGTGTCTCCATATTTTGAGTGCAAAAACTACAGCTCCAAGTTCCAAATCGTGTGTTGTATAGTTCTTTTCATGAATTTTTAGTTGTCGTGAGGCATATGCGATAACTTTTGTGCGTTGCATTAATACACATCCTAAACCTTGGCGAAGCATCACAATAGATCACGAAATCATCATTTCCTTCTGGTAATGACAAAATGGGTGCAGACGTTAACTTCTTCTTTAACAACTGGAATGAGGATTCCTGTTCCGTGGACCAATCATACTTCTTTCCCTTTTGAGTCAATGAAGTTAAGGGTTTGGCGATTCTAGAGAAATCTTGAATGAATCTTCGGTAGTAACCAGCAAGACCTAAGAATTGGCGGATTTGTGTTGGAGTCTTCGGTGTTTCCCATTTACTAATGGCTTCGATCTTGGCAGGGTCAACTTTAATTCCATGTTTACTGACAACATGTCCCAAAAATTGTACTTCTTGTAACCAGAAATCACACTTCGAAAATTTTGCGTACAATTCTTCTTTCTTGAGTATCTCTAGTACCAGTCTTAAGTGTTGCTCATGTTCTTCCTTGTTCTTCGAGTAAATCAATATGTCGTCGATAAAAACAATGACAAATTTGTCTAAATACGGTCTACAGATGCGATTCATTAGATCCATGAATACTGCTGGAGCATTAGTTAATCCAAAAGGCATGACTAGAAACTCATAGTGACCGTAACGGGTTCTGAACGCGGTTTTAGGAACATCTTCTTCCTTCACTCTCAGTTGATGATATCCGGAGCGTAGATCAATCTTAGAATAAACACTTGATCCTTGCAATTGATCAAACAAATCATCAATCCTCGGTAATGGGTACCGATTCTTGATCGTTAATTTATTTAATTCTCGGTAATCTATGCACATTCTCATAGATCCATCCTTCTTCTTGACGAACAGAATAGGAGCACCCCAAGGTGAAAAACTAGGACGAATAAATCCACGGTCCGATAATTCTTACAACTGGTCTTGTAATTCTTGCATTTCTGAAGGTGCAAGTCTATATGGAGATCGGGCTACAGGTGCAGCTCCTGGTATGAGATCAATCTGGAATTCTACACATCTGTGTGGAGGTAGCCCCGGTAATTCTTCTGGAAATACTCCGGGATATTCTCTTACAACCGGCATGTCATTAATGCTTCTTTCTTCAGTTTCGATCTTCTTTACGTGTGCCAGAATAGCATAACAACCTTTTCTTATAAGTTTCTGGGCCTTCATACAGCTGATAAAGTTCAGCTTTGAGTTGCTCTTCTCCCCATAAATCATTAATGACGTTTCATCCTTACGAGGGATGCCGATTGCTTTCTCAGCGCAAACAACTTCCGCTCTTGTTTTGGACATCCAGTCCATGCCAACGATTACGTCAAAACTTCCTAGTTCTACGGGTATCAAATCAATTTTGAAGGTTTCACCAGCGAGATTCATTTCGCAACCATGGCAAATTTTATCGGCTTTTATCAGTTTACCATTAGCTAATTCAATAGTATATTTATCGTCTAGAGGTAATGATGCACATTTTAGTTTAAAACTAAAGTCTTTACACATATAACTTCTATCAGCACCCGTATCAAACATAATAGAAGCTAGTTGATTATTAACGGTAAACGTACCCGTGACAAGATTAGGATCCTCACGTGCTTTACTGGCACTAACATTAAATGCCCTCCCACGTGCGGGTTCTTTGTTCTTCTCCTTATCAGGGCATTGATTTATAAAGTGACCAGACTTCCCGCATCCAAAACATTTCTTGACATCGGTCAGTTTTGTCTTTACTTCAGAAACGGTGGCATAACAATCTTTCGCCACATGTCCTTTCTTGTTGCACTTATCACAGACCACTTGGCAATAGCCTGCATGATGTGTGTAACACCTTTTTCAGAATGGATGAGGTCCCTTATAGTTTGGACTTGCAGTTGCCCCATCTTGTTTACCTTTAAAAGTTTCTTGTTTCTTCAAGTGAGTACTTTTGCCCTTATAGTCTTCCCATTTCCTCTTTCCTTCAGTTGTCTTGACTTTGGTAATTGGTGCCTTAATCGAACTCTCTGTGATCTGGTCCATGAGTTGGTCTGCCATTGTCATGGCTTTCTGCATCGTATTTGGTTTGGACGATGTAACATTTCCTTTGATATTGATCGATAAACCGTCAATATACATTTCTATCTTTCGTTTCTCGTTTGGCACCAATTCGGGACACAACAAGGCTAGTTCCATGAAACGCTTTTCATAGTTATTGAGATTCGCGCCGATAACCTTCAGATTACGTAACTCAGATTCCATTTTTCTGATCTCGTTTCGAGGACAGTACTCCTCGATTAGCATATTTTTCAGTTCTTCCCAAGAGATATCATATGCCGTATCTATTCCTTCTGCTTTAGCATAATTGTTCCACCAAGTAAGTGCACCATCTTGCAACGTGCACGAAGCATACTTTGACTTGTCTCCGTTTGCACAATTACTGATTTTGAAAACGGACTCCATCTTTTCAAACCATCGGGTTAGACCGACTGGTCCCTCGGTTCCACTAAACGTCTGTGGTTTGCATCCTTGAAAAGTTTTGTATGAGCATCCGTTTCGTGAGTTTGTGTTTACGGCTGCTGCTTTGGCTGCTGCTTCGGCTGTTGCTTTTGCTGCTTCGGTTGCAGCAATTCTTTCATTCACACGTTTCTCGACTAGTTGCTCAAACTCAGCATCCGACATTTAAGACATGTTTCTTCAATAAACACAACAGATATAATTTAATCATATAGAATATTATAGGTAAAATGAGTTGTCAATAGTTAATCGTAGCATATTAATAATATGAACCAATTATTATAAAAGCCTTTTCTTCTTATTAGCATTTTATAATTATTTCTAGGGTATTACCTACCCGTTAAGTTCATACATAATAGCTAGTACAAGGAATTAACTACTAAAATCCTAATAATATTCCACTATAAAAAATTATAGCGAGTTACTACATTATTATGTAATAATAATAATAATAAGAAGTAGTAATAATACAAATAATCATTCCATGCATTTATTATTAATAAACCAAAATAATACAATACCATACAATACTGATATTTTACATATGCTTATTTTACATAACAAGATAGAGTAGCACACATAAGCAATAAAATAGCGCATGGAAGATTTATGGTTGCGAGGTCGTTTATTCAGAACTATCAGAAACTTCTTCCCATTTGGTTCTCTCTGCCAATTGTTTGTGTGCACATGGTCCGACAGACATTCTGGCAGTGTATTTTATTTTTGGTTGGGGTTTTGAGGTACCCGTTACCTCAGTGGGTTTAATACAATAAGGGTGGTTACGGATCGAATGGTCATGTTCCTTTTTAATAATTAAGGACTTTTTATTATTGTGGTTGTTTTTATTATCTATAGCAAGTTGGAATTTCTCCTTAGTGATCTCTTTTATTTCATTAGCGAAATCCTCCTCCTTACTGATCTCGTCTGATGACGAACTGTCTGAGTCATGTGTAGGAGAATATGATGACGAACTGCAAGAATATGTACCGGTGGTCATGAACCGAAATCTGCCAGGCGTAATCGGCACAACCCGCCCATCGACGGTATATCTGGACCAATGTCCATATTTGTTTAGAAATGGACGATCCTCGTTTACTCCAGGGATCATGGGTCCATGCCAACGATACTGTGGCTCCGGAAAACTAAAGCTGGGTGGAGCTGGAACCTCCTCTGGGTTTACCGGGAGTTGAGATTCCCCGGCTAACACAATTTCTTCTTTAATAGGTATTGGAACGCCCTTTTCAGTTGTGGATATAATAGATTCAGTGTCCGATTCCGAGTCGTACAAAATGATAGGATTAGAGGAAGTCATCTATCACATAATTGAAACAACAATTACGTTAGCATATAAATATATCACATATAATGTTTTTGACCAAATAATAAGCAAAAATCAGTAAAAACAGATATGGTCATAGTCCAGACTCACTAATGCATCCTAACAATTACTAGTTAAACACACTAATGTAATTTCTGGTTCCCTATGACCTCAAGCTCTGATACCAACTGTAACGACCCGTCAAAATCGCTATTGACGCGGCACGTTAATCATTGATTCCACAGTGAGGTTTTGACCTCTATATGATACGTTTTGATAAAATATTGCATTCATTAAAATAGGTGACTTTCTAAACATAGAAAGTTATAAACATGTGGGCGAGTGCTTAGGTATAAGCAAAACCCCGAAATACATACGTCTTTAATTTACAGGTTGACATCACAGTCCAATTATTTATTACACAACGCAGTTTTATTTTGAATGCAATAAACTTTGTACAAAGCATGAGAGACTCCATGCAGGCAACAAGCACATCACAGCGGAAGCATTCTAAGGACCTGAGAATAAAACATGCTAAAAAGTCAACACGAATGTTGGTGAGTTATAGGTTTAATTGCTCGAGTCATAAACATATATAAAGATAGACCACAAGATTTCATCAAAAGTTTATCAATAGATTCTACGTAACAGAGTACCCTGGTAAATAAACTTAACGCTATAGTGATAATTACCCCATTCGTTTTAATACACGCAAACCAACGTGTCTTAAACTCAAATAACATACGTCCGTTAAAAGGCTAGCGCTCTAGCTCGGACGGGGATGTCAAGCCCTATGGATCCATATACAATTATTCGCGCCCACCAGTCCATATCCTATGTACTGGCAGCTACTAGTTACCAAAGCTAAGGGATTTTCGGTTTAACTCAGTGTAGAATTTTGTATGTACTTGTGTCTTATTGCGTTTAAAATAAATTGCATGTATTCTCAGCCCAAAAATATTTAAAGTATTTAAAAAGGGGAACTATAAACTCACAGTTCAATATTGTGACTCAATATTGTAGGCAAATTGTGTAGACGTAAAGATGGTAGACGACTGTATGGTTGGCCTTGGATTCAAGAACAATACCCCGAACAATACCCAATATTTCCTTAGCTTAAAGCGATTTGAAACCCGAATTAAAACACCCTCAAATATACCTTATTATTATTAAACTTAAATTAAAATTATAATTATAATTATAAATATAAATTTAAATTTACAGAAGAAAGAAAAAGTGATTATATTTCGTCGAGTAAGCTGGCCTTTTATAGGCATGTTTCCTGATTTTGGTCCCCATGCAATCGCATGGATTTTCAGTGTTTTTGCCATGCGATCGCATGGCCGTTTTTTTTCCATTTTTGTTTGCTAGTTTGTCGACATCAAATAGTGTGTTACTGTAGCAAATAGTGTTTACTGTAGCAAATAGTGTTTTACTGTAGCAAATAGTGTTTTACTGTAGCAAAGTAATTTTTACTGTAGGAAAGTCGTTTTTACTTGTACATATATATATACATACATATAATTGTTCATGAATCGTCGAGAGTAGTCAAAGGTAATTGTATATATGTAACAGTTCTAAAATTTTGAGACTCAATCTAACAGACTTTGTTTAACGTGTTAAAATAATAAATCGTATAGAGAATTGGTTTAAATAAGTCAAAAATTTTCGGGTCATCACAGTACCTCCCCGTTAAAGAAAATTTCGTCCCGAAATTTTGAGTAGTACCTGTTTCATGAGCGATATCAGTGAACAAATGTGGATACTTTTGCTTCATCTGATCTTCACGTTCCCAAGTAAACTCGGGTCCTCGTCTTGCGTTCCAACGAACCCTAACTATCGGTATTTTGCTTTGTTTTAATTGTTTGACCTCACGGTCCATGATTTCAACAGGTTCTTCGATAAAATGGAGTTTATCATTAATTCGTATTTCGTCAAGAGGAATTACGACATCCTCTTCAGCTAAACATTTCTTCAAATTTGACACGTGAAATGTGTCGTGAACACTACTAAGTTCTTGCGGTAGCTTTAATCGATAAGCAACTGCTCCAATTCTTTCGGTGATTTCAAAGGGTCCTACATACCTAGGACTTAGCTTTCCTCGTTTACCGAATCGTACAACGCCTTTCCAGGGTGACACTTTCAACATGACTTTGTCGCCCACTTGAAATTCTAGCGGTTTTCTTCTTACATCAGCATAACTCTTTTGGCGACTCATGGCCGTTTTCAATCGCTGTTGTATTTGAATGATCTTTTCGGTGGTTTCGTGAATAATTTCTGGTCCAGTAAGTTGTCTTTCTCCTACTTCACTCCAACAGATAGGAGATCTGCACTTTCTACCATAAAGTGCTTCAAATGGTGCTGCGTTGATGCTCGTATGATAGCTGTTATTGTATGAAAATTCTGCCAACGGTAAGTGTCGATCCCAACTGGTTCCAAAGTCAATCACGCATGCCCGTAACATGTCTTCCAATGTTTGTATTGTTCTTTCACTTTGACCATCTGTCTGTGGGTGATAAGCGGTGCTCATATCTAATCGAGTTCCCAATGCTTTTTGTAATGATTGCCAAAAACGTGATGTGAATCGGGTGTCGCGATCAGATATGATGGAGATGGGTACACCATGCCTGGAAACTACTTCCTTCAAATATAGGCGTGCTAATTTCTCCATACTGTCTGTCTCCTTTATTGGTAGGAAGTGAGCTGATTTAGTTAGACGATCAACTATCACCCAAATAGTATCATGACTACTTGCAGTCCTTGGCAATTTCGTAATGAAATCCATGGTTATTCTTTCCCATTTCCACTGCGGAATTTCTGGTTGTTGCAGTAATCCTGACGGCTTTTGGTGCTCAGCTTTAACCTTTGCACACGTCAAACATTTGCTTACATAAGTAGCAATTTCTGTCTTCATATCAGGCCACCAATAAAACTTCTTGAGATCGTGGTACATTTTCCCGTTTCCTGGGTGAATTGAGTACCTCGTTTTGTGTGCTTCATCCAGTACTAGTTGCCTTAGGTTACCATGTTTTGGTACCCATATCCTACCAGCAAAATACAGGGTTCCATCGGCTTTTACTTCAAGTTATTTTTCTAACCCTTTGCTCATTTCGCCTTTTTCATTTTCTTCTTTTAAAGCTTCTAACTGTGCTGCTTGAATTTGCTTTGTGAGATCAGAACGAATTGTAATATTCAAAGCTCGGACCCTAAGAGGTTTTACTCTTTCTTTTCGACTTAGGGCATCAGCTACAACATTAGCTTTTCCGGGGTGGTAACGGATTTCACAATCGTAATCGTTTAACAACTCTACCCAGCGACGTTGCCTCATATTGAGTTGTTTTTGATCAAAAATATGCTGAAGACTCTTATGGTCGGTGTACACTGTACACTTGGTGCCATATAGATAGTGTCTCCATATTTTGAGTGCAAAAACTACAGCTCCAAGTTCCAAATCGTGTGTTGTATAGTTCTTTTCATGAATTTTTAGTTGTCGTGAGGCATATGCGATAACTTTTGTGCGTTGCATTAATACACATCCTAAACCTTGGCGCGAAGCATCACAATAGATCACGAAATCATCATTTCCTTCTGGTAATGAAAAAATGGGTGCAGACGTTAACTTCTTCTTTAACAACTGGAATGAGGATTCCTGTTCCGTGGACCAATCATACTTCTTTCCCTTTTGAGTCAATGAAGTTAAGGGTTTGGCGATTCTAGAGAAATCTTGAATGAATCTTCGGTAGTAACCAGCAAGACCTAAGAATTGGCGGATTTGTGTCGGAGTCTTCGGTGTTTCCCATTTACTAATGGCTTCGATCTTGGCAGGGTCAACTTTAATTCCATGTTTACTGACAACATGTCCCAAAAATTGTACTTCTTGTAACCAGAAATCACACTTCGAAAATTTTGCGTACAATTCTTCTTTCTTGAGTATCTCTAGTACCAGTCTTAAGTGTTGCTCATGTTCTTCCTTGTTCTTCGAGTAAATCAATATGTCGTCGATAAAAATAATGACAAATTTGTCTAAATACGGTCTACAGATGCGATTCATTAGATCCATGAATACTGCTGGAGCATTAGTTAATCCAAAAGGCATGACTAGAAACTCATAGTGACCGTAACGGGTTCTGAACGCGGTTTTAGGAACATCTTCTTCCTTCACTCTCAGTTGATGATATCCGGAGCGTAGATCAATCTTAGAATAAACACTTGATCCTTGCAATTGATCAAACAAATCATCAATCCTCGGTAATGGGTACCGATTCTTGATCGTTAATTTATTTAATTCTCGGTAATCTATGCACATTCTCATAGATCCATCCTTCTTCTTGACGAACAGAATAGGAGCACCCCAAGGTGAAAAACTAGGACGAATAAATCCACGGTCCGATAATTCTTGCAACTGGTCTTGTAATTCTTGCATTTCTGAAGGTGCAAGTCTATATGGAGATCGGGCTACAGGTGCAGCTCCTGGTATGAGATCAATTTGGAATTCTACACATCTGTGTGGAGGTAGCCCCGGTAATTCTTCTGGAAATACTCCGGGATATTCTCTTACAACCGGCATGTCATTAATGCTTCTTTCTTCAGTGTCGATCTTCTTTACGTGTGCCAGAATAGCATAACAACCTTTTCTTATAAGTTTCTGGGCCTTCATACAGCTGATAAAGTTCAGCTTTGAGTTGCTCTTCTCCCCATAAATCATTAATGACGTTTCATCCTTACGAGGGATGCGGATTGCTTTCTCAGCGCAAACAACTTCCACTCTTGTTTTGGACATCCAGTCCATGCCAACGATTACGTCAAAACTTCCTAGTTCTACGGGTATCAAATCAATTTTGAAGGTTTCACCAGCGAGATTCATTTCGCAACCATGGCAAATTTTATCGGCTTTTATCAGTTTACCATTAGCTAATTCAATAGTATATTTATCGTCTAGAGGTAATGATGCACATTTTAGTTTAAAACTAAAGTCTTTACACATATAACTTCTATCAGCACCCGTATCAAACATAATAGAAGCTAGTTGATTATTAACGGTAAACATAATAGAAGCAAATCACTGTAGCAAACTCTTTTTTCACTGTAGCACTGTAGCAAAATACGGTTTCACTGTAGCAAATAGTGTTTTACTGTAGCAAATTGTGTTTTACTGTAGCAAAGTAATTTTTACTGTAGGAAAGTCGTTTTTACTTGTACATATATATATATATACATACATATAATTGTTCATGAATCGTCGAGAGTAGTCAAAGGTAATTGTATATATGTAACAGTTCTAAAATTTTGAGACTCAATCTAACAGACTTTGTTTAACGTGTTAAAATAATAAATCGTATAGAGAATTGGTTTAAATAAGTCAAAAATTTTCGGGTCATCACAAAGGATGACCTAACCGACAATGCATCGTAAGAGGAGAGGATGACTTTGAGCATACTAATGACCGGGGAATTTTTGTTGTAGTTTCAAGTATGTAAAGTCCATCAGATACTCGTTCTTTACCAATAATCTGTTTCGTCGAGAGATCCTGAAAGATACAAGAGTCAGGAAACAGTAAGGCTACACAATTTAAGTCACGAGTAAGTTTGCTGACGGATAGCAGGTTAAATGAGAAATTGGGTAGACATAAAACGGATGATAAAGATATAGATGGAGTGAGGTTGATAGTGCCGGATCCAAGAACATGAGAGGTGGTACCATTTGCAATTGTGACATAAGATGAGTGGGTATTAAAGTCAGAGTAAAGATGGTTATTACATGTCATATGATCCGAGGCACCAGAATCAATGACCCATTTGGAGGCTGATGATAGGAGACACGTGTCATTACCTATTTCGGCAAAGGCAACAGTTGAAGTAGTAGGTTTCGCAGATTCTTTCAATCGTGTATATTCAGCATGCTCGTTGGCAGAGATAGTGACTGTGGAGGAAGATGCAGCATGTGCTGAGAGATTATTCCTCATAATTTGAGTTTGCAATTTCTTACAATATCGTTTAGTATGTCCAAGTTCATGACAATAAAAACACTCCACACTAGAATTAGTGGGTTCTTCCGTTATTCTATCAGTATGGCCTCCTCTTGAACTTCCTCGATAACTTCCTCGATAACTTCCCCGATAGCCTCCACGAGACCTCCCTCCTCCTCTAAATCCTCCACGACTGACAAGAGCAGTGTTGTGCTCAGAACCTTGAGGTGTTTTAACATCCTCGTGACGGAGGACATGAGCAAACGTTTCTTGAAGAGAGGGAATTGTAGACTCGTCCAGTTTTGAAGAGAGGGAATTGTAGACTCGTTCAAAAACTGGGACTTAATAGCATCATGTTCTGGTCGTAAACCAGTTAGAAAGCTCATGACCGCTATTTACTCCCATTGTGTCTGCATAGTTTTAATATCAGCACTCAAAGGCATCACAGAATTAAACTCCTCATATATTTTCTTAAATTCCATAACATAAGCCATTAAAGATCGATCGTGTTGTTCACCACGATGAAAAGATTTGCACATATTAAATATTATAGAGATATTGCTCTTTCCAGAATATAGAAAATCGAGATACTCCATAAGCTCTTTGACATATTCAAAATGATTTACCAAAGAAGTAACCGAAGATTCAATGGAATTCATAATTTGAAGAAAGAGTCTGGCATCATTTTGTAGCCACATATCTCGTGTATCATCTTTAGGAGTGAAAGGATCCGAAACTAATCATCCGGACGTTGTCCATATTGATTACAAACGAATTACAATAGTTGATAACATTGCGAGGTACTTGCCCTCTATATGATACATCTTACAAACGTTGCATTTATTCTTATAAGGCAATCTATAGTTACATCCATAATTGACATATTCGCCTGACATTTCATAATATTCAAATGACCTAAACCGCCATTTACTTAATAATAGTCTCTATGAACTTCAATGACTCGAATGCAACGCCTTATGATATAAGTCCTTAATGGCCTCAAGTAGTATCCTTAGTACGAGATAATGCACAGCGGAAGACTTAATTCATACCTGAGAATAACATGCTTTAAAATGTCAACATAAAGTTGGTGAGATATAGGTTTAATGTCGACAGCGATATAAATATAGACCACAAGATTTCATATATAAACATTTTAATAAAAATATTCTAAGTGGTTGAGCACTTGGTAACCATACTTAACAATTAATCACGTCGCATATTCCCTTTAATATGAAATCTTACTACACTGTACCAAGTGTAGTCACGAAACGAAGTACTGTGCAACCGTTGAATACTGGTCGTCCAGTCCGGTTGGGGTTGTCAGGCCCGATAGATCTATCAACAGGATTCGCGTTTACAATACCGCTGTAAATATTAGTTACCAAGCTACAGGGAAGTATGCCAGTGGTACAACTCAACGTAGAATATATTTTTCAGTTACTTGTGTCCATAACGTAAAACATAAAATACATGTATTCTCATCCCGAAATATTTAGAGTTTAAAAGTGGGACTATATACTCACTTTCGTCTTGAAGATATATATAATTTGACTTGGTCTCCGGTTGATATCACGAACCTATCCATATATAATATATCAATACCTTTTCTTTTTAAACAAACGTCACATATATATACTTGTTATACTTTTAATACTTTGAATAATTCCTTAGTCCGTAGTTAGCAGCTCGTTGTTAGTAATTCAATTTTAATGGTTCATTTTTAGATGTTTAATATACCCGCAATGAAATAAATAAAACCCCCAACGAAATAAATAAAACCCCATCGTATATGTATTGGTCGAGATTAATCTTGACCCACGGTACCGGTGTTGTCAAATGACGTGTTGCGTACATAAAGTACCGGTGTTGTCAAATGACGTGTTGCGTACAAACATGGGATCTTATGATTAATCTTCTCGTGTTGTTTACGGGTGATCCTGAACCATATAAAATTGAATTATAAGTACATATATATAAAATATCATGTTATCTTAGAAATATGTGATTTATTTAATTTTTCCCAATTAATCCCGAAGTTAAACAAGTCTAGGATAACCAATTTTGTTTCGGTCATAGTTTCTTCGTTACAAATCCGTTTTCGTTGATTCAACTTGCCATCTCCTTGGATCGAGTCCCTCTTTAAGACTATGAACTGAAAATACCTTGGTTTGTATTCAAAATCACACGGCATAGGTGAAACTTTAGTGAAACTTATGAAGTTAAACATTTTTGTTACAAAAAAAATAACACTTAATGACCATTTTTCTAAAAATACTTATACTTTGAATTAAATCATGAAATTTTTATGTGTTAACATATTTATAGTAAAAATCATTTTTCCAGAACATAAACCTCCAATTCAAAGTTTAAGATAGTTTTTAATTATCCAACCCAAAACAGTCCCCGGTTACACTCCGACGTCGTAAAAACAGTTTTTAAGATATTCTTTGAAAAACCAAGTTATACCTTGTTAAGTTAGCATATATTTAAGTTATATTACAGGTCTTGAAGTATTTTAAAAGTTAAGTTAGAAGGATCTATTTAGTTTGCAAACAAGTTTGAAAACTTTCAAACTATGTTCTTGTTGTTAAAATTGTATACCACAAAATATGATAGCTATATATATATGAATCGAATAAGGTTATGAACATAGATACTACCTCAAGTTCCTTGGACAAGGTTGCTGTAAAAGAGGAGTAAAAAGCTAGAACCAAAAGGGTGATGGAATTGGATGAAAGATTGGAAGTAAGTTTGTGTTCTTGGAAGGATTTCTTGAAGTGTTTTTGTATGGTTTTCTTATGGTGTTTAAGTAAGGTTTTTGAAGCTAAATGATGGGGAAAATGCTTGGAGATGATCAAGTATGAAGTTAAGAGTATTTTTAGAGAGAAATGGAAGTGTAAGTATGAGAAAATGGGGTGAAGAAATGGTGTGCATGCATAAAAACGTTTTTAGGTTATAAAGGAAAAAAAAGATACCTAACTTTGTTTTCTTGCTAAATAATTCATGCTACTTGACAAATGGTTGGTTCCACATGTTTCTTAATCATTTAAGGCTGCTAAGGAGCAAATTTTTATTGGTATATACCAATAGTAAATACATCTAGAAGCTGCGTATGATACGGGTACATATACCCTAAATATACGTGTAGAAATCTTTGAGAAAACGGAACGAGGATTCAAATATAGCTATCTTTTGTGAATATACTTATATTGTTTTATGTATTTAAGTCCTTAAAAGTGATTAAATACATTACTTATACGTTATATGTATAAACATTATAAGTCATAAGTATTTATATCAAATAACGTTATGTATGGTTATTGTTTTGAAAACTTAAGTTAGTAGTTTCAAAATATACTTATAACTTATTGTTATTAATACAAAATGAGATATTAAAACATCCATAAACCATGTTAAATATGTATATATACATATATATACACAAACGTATAATTATCATATGTTATATAGTTCGTGATATCATCGGTCAAACTAGACGGTCAAACGTTGTGTAAAACTCTTTTCGAAAACATAAGTCTCAACAATTTGGATTGCTTATCATGTTGGTAAGGTTTAATTTATGTAAATATTAATCTTATAAGTATAGAACGATCGAAAAAGTGCGGGTCAACTTTAGGGTTTTTGCTTATCGTGTCAGAACCATATAGAGATTAGAGTTTAAATTTGGTCGGAAATTTCCGGGTCGTTACAGTACCCACCCGTTAAAGAAATTTCGTCCTCGAAATTTGGTAGAGGTTGTCATAAATAACAATAGGAATGTTTTCATGACGAATATGAGGTAATAATGAAATTTTATCATTATTGAAAGATTTAGATAAAACGATTCGGTTATGTGAGACGCACGAGCGAAGCTATCACAAAAGAGTGAAATGAGTAAATATAGAATTGTTGTAACCGATGACGTGATTATGATCGATTTCCGGGATTTAAGGGTTTTAAAGAAAATCTTATGTAATAAGATTTAGTTTTGCGGCGATCAGGATCTTCTTTGATTTAACGCGGCAATCTGTTTTGATTTCTTTGTCGAATATTTCACTATAAATTTACCTCCTTCCCTTTCTTTCTTCCCACATCTTCTATTCTTTCTCTTTAGTTCCTACTTTAAGACATTCGCTAATATGCTCCATCCCATTCTAATCCTTGTTATATTTCTAACTTTCATATCTTTCATTCTTCTTTTTCATCTATCACCAGAAGAATCTTTTCTCTTTTATCCTTTCCTTGGAATTATAATGTTTTTAATTATCCCGTGCCTTTACGTTGCAATACGTATTGATATGCACGGTTTGTAGTTTCGGGGTTGTTGTTAGGTTTTATACCTTCCCTTATATTTCGATGTTCCTACTCCCGTCCCTTAAAATCATTGTCATCCACAGTTAATGCTCTCTCTTATTTGCTGTGGTTTATGTTCCTATTTCTATTCTGAGGTTTTGTCCCTTCGTTTCTTCTTCCCGTCCTCGAGCCAAGCGAACAATGGTCCGAAATTCGTAGGTAGGAAATTTGGAATGAACCTAGCTATTGGTTTTAGAATGAAATTGTAATGGCACGATCTTGATTCGTTAAATTACTCGAATATTCCGGAAAAATAGAACTATCAAGGTGATACGTTCTAATATGTTTGGAGACTTGATAGAATGTAAGAGCCGTGTAACATGGCACATGATGACGGTACTGTGAATCATCACATTCCATTAGAAACTTAACATGACTTACTGTAATATAATGAAGTTGATCAAGTTTCATTATATTATACTAATTCATGCATCAGTTCCCAACACTACTTCAAATCATTTATATTTTAATCTCGGAGGTTTCAGAATTTAGAAATTAACACAGTTTCTTTTATATTGTAACGCAGATGTTACGGAGAGATAAATGATCGCAGATAGGAATAGTTGTAAAAAAATCTCCAGAAATATGAAAAATATGTATAACGAATGATATGAAGATATCTTATAATATCTAAGATAAGATGATGATGAAAAATATCATCCGGGCAAGGTTTTGAATAAAGAGTAGGGTTCTTACTGACGGTTTCAGCAGGTACGGAATCGTTTGTATTCTTTGAGAGCAGGTTCAGTCCCTGTGATTTATCCACAGCCTCTTTCATACTTTGCTTCATCCGTTTTCTAGTTCCAAACTTTTTTTTTTTTTCAGCTTTACCACCTTACTATTCTTTGTCATCAAACTTTTGACCGTTAAAGTCGTTTACAGTTTTTGCTGCTTCGTTAGCATTTCAAGAACTATTTCATAGTCCCGGGTGTTTTTCAGAAACTTCACGTTCAGATCATGAAATTCTTAGGGATAGACATTATAGATATGATGGAAGAAGTTTCGCGAGATTTTCAAAATACTGATTGTTGATTTCGCCAAAAGGATAACGATCTGCTGGTGCACCTGTTGATGTTGTCGAGGGATATAAAAGGTTTTCCGGTAATGACGGCGAAAGGACAAGGTATAAATATCATGATTATAATAGAAATAATCTCACTGAAAAGTCGAAGTGGAGCTGTGACAAAATTAGCTTCTTGAAAAGGAATTGTAGGGTTGTTCTTGCTAATAAATGGCAAAGGATTCAATACGTTATGTGTTAAATTATGAATTTGGGTTCGAGAGTTCTTCAGGTGTATAACTGTATGTATAAATCTTCATTCCGTAGGCGAGGTGCGGCGGGTTCAACTTCTCGGTCGAGGTGTTTTCAGGAATCATGAAAGGATTTGAATGCGAATTGTAATCGTCAAGTTACGAATGAGGTTTAAGATAAAATCAAGTGGCAAGCTTGAAGAATTGTTTAGCTTCATATGTTACAATCAACATTTTAATTCATTTTAATTGTCCAGAGTTAGCCGGAACAGTTAGCGTGGAATCCTTAATAGATTTTTAATTAGTTAAATCGTGTGTTTCTAACAATTTTTTTTTTGTCCAATGTTTTCTTCTTTATGCCACTTGTTGGATTCTGGTAGGTCAAAATCCGAATATGAAATTTGATTGAAAATGGTTATTCTGGGGTGAGCGGATACGAATATCGGTGGTTGTAAGTAAGATAATAGATAACCGTTGAATCAGATTCAAGAATGTACAATATAACTTATTAATGTGAATTCTAAATATTCCTCGGGTACTACCCACCCGTTAAAATATTTTCATCATTAATAGTTTGTACGAAGAAATTTTTAATTACTATCTTTATGAAAATATACTTGCATATATATTTTCTTCAGAGATAATCATAGATTTAATGAGTCAATAAGATATTAAACTCATTTGATTTATCGTTAATTCTAGATTACATAATCTCTAAGACTTTAGAAATTACATAATCGTCATACGATACGTAAAGCGAAGATAATCGATGTAGAACGATATATAGAACGAAGATCATACTCGAAGTACAGATATTGAGTCGTGTGATGTTGATATTCGAGATACAGATTGTGATGTTGAGATTTAAGGCGCGGTTGTGATTGGGGTGATAAAGGTACTGTCGGCGTTGACGATGGTAGTACGGATTATGCTGCTGGTGCTGCTGTTGGTGTTTGTAACTTTCGCACCATATTCTCCAAAACCACTACCCGAGCACGGAGTTCGTTGACTTCTTCTATTATACCGGGATGATTGACGGTTGGAACGAGCGAATGAACAAGATTTGAAATATGGGATAGTATGTAATCATGACGAGATACTCTAGAAATGAGCGAGAAAATGGTGTTTCGAATAGGTTCGCCGGTAAGTGCTTCAGGTTCATCGTTAAGAGGACAATTTGGTGGATGGAATGGATCACCTTCTTCTTGCCTCCAGAAATTTAGTATATTACGAACCCATCCCCACTTCATCCAGAATAGATGATGGGAAATTGGTTGATCCATTCCGGTAACGCTGTTCTCGGAGCTCGAATGGAAATCCATATCGGCGAAGCTATCGAAGTCGGAGGAATTTGAGCTGGATGAAGAATCCATCTTTTATGGTCGGAGAAATGAATTTTTGGTTTGGAATAGATTATAGGAGTTGGGTTTGGTACTCTTCAATACATAATTTACATATGTATATATAATATCAAAATCCCATGAATTACGGAGAATCTTTGAAATACGTCAGGCAATGTCTATCGTAACAGATACGCTAGGATATGAATTTTGTCTATACACTATCGATGCACTAAATGAAGTAAGACGTGTCTAGACTTAAGAATGATAAGCAGGCAGTTCCCTAAGAATGATAAGCAGATGATTTCCGACTAGGATTGATAAGCAAAACTTTTGACAGGCAGACACGGTCAAAGTCCAGACTCACTTAATGTATCCTAACAACTACTAGTTAGACACACTAATGCAAGGCCTGGTTCGCTAAGACCAACGCTCTGATACCAACTGAAAGGATCCGAAACTAATCATCCGGACGTTGTCCATATTGATTACAAACGAATTACAATAGTTGATAACATTGCGAGGTACTTGCCCTCTATATGATACATCTTACAAACGTTGCATTTATTCTTATAAGGCAATCTATAGTTACATCCATAATTGACATATTCGCCTGACATTTCATAATATTCAAATGACCTAAACCGCCATTTACTTAATAATAGTCTCTATGAACTTCAATGACTCGAATGCAACGCCTTATGATATAAGTCCTTAATGGCCTCAAGTAGTATCCTTAGTACGAGATAATGCACAGCGGAAGACTTAATTCATACCTGAGAATAACATGCTTTAAAATGTCAACATAAAGTTGGTGAGATATAGGTTTAATGTCGACAGCGATATAAATATAGACCACAAGATTTCATATATAAACATTTTAATAAAAATATTCTAAGTGGTTGAGCACTTGGTAACCATACTTAACAATTAATCACGTCGCATATTCCCTTTAATATGAAATCTTACTACACTGTACCAAGTGTAGTCACGAAACGAAGTACTGTGCAACCGTTGAATACTGGTCGTCCAGTCCGGTTGGGGTTGTCAGGCCCGATAGATCTATCAACAGGATTCGCGTTTACAATACCGCTGTAAATATTAGTTACCAAGCTACAGGGAAGTATGCCAGTGGTACAACTCAACGTAGAATATATTTTTCAGTTACTTGTGTCCATAACGTAAAACATAAAATACATGTATTCTCATCCCGAAATATTTAGAGTTTAAAAGTGGGACTATATACTCACTTTCGTCTTGAAGATATATATAATTTGACTTGGTCTCCGGTTGATATCACGAACCTATCCATATATAATATATCAATACCTTTTCTTTTTAAACAAACGTCACATATATATACTTGTTATACTTTTAATACTTTGAATAATTCCTTAGTCCGTAGTTAGCAGCTCGATGTTAGTAATTCAATTTTAATGGTTCATTTTTAGATGTTTAATATACCCGCAATGAAATAAATAAAACCCCCAACGAAATAAATAAAACCCCATCGTATATGTATTGGTCGAGATTAATCTTGACCCACGGTACCGGTGTTGTCAAATGACGTGTTGCGTACATAAAGTACCGGTGTTGTCAAATGACGTGTTGCGTACAAACATGGGATCTTATGATTAATCTTCTCGTGTTGTTTACGGGTGATCCTGAACCATATAAAATTGAATTATAAGTACATATATATAAAATATCATGTTATCTTAGAAATATGTGATTTATTTAATTTTTCCCAATTAATCCCGAAGTTAAACAAGTCTAGGATAACCAATTTTGTTTCGGTCATAGTTTCTTCGTTACAAATCCGTTTTCGTTGATTCAACTTGCCATCTCCTTGGATCGAGTCCCTCTTTAAGACTATGAACTGAAAATACCTTGGTTTGTATTCAAAATCACACGGCATAGGTGAAACTTTAGTGAAACTTATGAAGTTAAACATTTTTGTTACAAAAAAAATAACACTTAATGACCATTTTTCTAAAAATACTTATACTTTGAATTAAATCATGAAATTTTTATGTGTTAACATATTTATAGTAAAAATCATTTTTCCAGAACATAAACCTCCAATTCAAAGTTTAAGATAGTTTTTAATTATCCAACCCAAAACAGTCCCCGGTTACACTCCGACGTCGTAAAAACAGTTTTTAAGATATTCTTTGAAAAACCAAGTTATACCTTGTTAAGTTAGCATATATTTAAGTTATATTACAGGTCTTGAAGTATTTTAAAAGTTAAGTTAGAAGGATCTATTTAGTTTGCAAACAAGTTTGAAAACTTTCAAACTATGTTCTTGTTGTTAAAATTGTATACCACAAAATATGATAGCTATATATATATGAATCGAATAAGGTTATGAACATAGATACTACCTCAAGTTCCTTGGACAAGGTTGCTGTAAAAGAGGAGTAAAAAGCTAGAACCAAAAGGGTGATGGAATTGGATGAAAGATTGGAAGTAAGTTTGTGTTCTTGGAAGGATTTCTTGAAGTGTTTTTGTATGGTTTTCTTATGGTGTTTAAGTAAGGTTTTTGAAGCTAAATGATGGGGAAAATGCTTGGAGATGATCAAGTATGAAGTTAAGAGTATTTTGAGAGAGAAATGGAAGTGTAAGTATGAGAAAATGGGGTGAAGAAATGGTGTGCATGCATAAAAACGTTTTTAGGTTATAAAGGAAAAAAAAGATACCTAACTTTGTTTTCTTGCTAAATAATTCATGCTACTTGACAAATGGTTGGTTCCACATGTTTCTTAATCATTTAAGGCTGCTAAGGAGCAGATTTTTATTGGTATATACCAATAGTAAATACATCTAGAAGCTGCGTATGATACGGGTACATATACCCTAAATATACGTGTAGAAATCTTTGAGAAAACGGAACGAGGATTCAAATATAGCTATCTTTTGTGAATATACTTATATTGTTTTATGTATTTAAGTCCTTAAAAGTGATTAAATACATTACTTATACGTTATATGTATAAACATTATAAGTCATAAGTATTTATATCAAATAACGTTATGTATGGTTATTGTTTTGAAAACTTAAGTTAGTAGTTTCAAAATATACTTATAACTTATTGTTATTAATACAAAATGAGATATTAAAACATCCATAAACCATGTTAAATATGTATATATACATATATATACACAAACGTATAATTATCATATGTTATATAGTTCGTGATATCATCGGTCAAACTAGACGGTCAAACGTTGTGTAAAACTCTTTTCGAAAACATAAGTCTCAACAATTTGGATTGCTTATCATGTTGGTAAGGTTTAATTTATGTAAATATTAATCTTATAAGTATAGAACGATCGAAAAAGTGCGGGTCAACTTTAGGGTTTTTGCTTATCGTGTCGGAACCATATAGAGATTAGAGTTTAAATTTGGTCGGAAATTTCCGGGTCGTTACAAGGAGGTTCGAAAGTAAGATGAGAATCTTTTCCCATGCTCCTAAGATATACACGGATTGTCTTACTCCATTCAAAGAAGTTAGACCCATAAAGTTTATTGTCGGTTAAGCGAGCTGCAATAGGAATAGTCTCGCTTAAATTATCATCTATTTTATTTTCATCACTCATTTTTTTTAAATAAAATTAAATTAAAATATAGCTTAAAATAAAAAATACGGATAAAAAGAAGTTTAAGATTAAAACAACCCCGAATCCGTTTACCAAAAACGAAGCACATTTTTTTTTTTTATAAGTTAGGTCCCATTAATACATTACATTTCCAACTCTGTTTTAACCAAAAACATAATATCATATCGATACGTTTAACAAATTATAACGACCCTTGGTACACAATTAACGCATTACAAAAGCATTTGTAATAATGACTCAATCACACGAAATACGGGTTAATACTCAATAACCCAACCCGATACCAAGAGCATAATCCGGGGACTACCACATCCCCGATCCGCGTCCGTTTATCCAAAAGCTACCCCATCGAGCCCAAGCGCTCCTACGCATCTAGTCTATCAACTAGCTAGCTTCACAATCACAATACCTGTAAAAAGGTAAACAACGAGAGGGGTAAGCTTGAAGCTTAGTGAATGCAATAATTATACATATACATATATAACCTACTTATTTGCAATCACTTACACAATTACCGCATACACGCTAGCAATATAATTAGCATACCATCGCAAGGTATAACGCTAAATATCCAATACGCAAGCTAGCACAAACAATAGCATATAACTCGAACAATATAATATGCTACACTACAACACATAACCATGGTTAACCAATCGCACAAGGGAACGGTACTTGAAAGACCGCCGGAGTTCATAACATCCATTAGTGTTACTTAAACACCGCGTAATCACTAATCCCCTGGGTGATGTCTTGAACACCGTGACTAACTCACCCCCATGACAATGTGGCGTCTTGAACACCGCGACGATTCCACATGTCAATCAAAACAATGAGTGGTGTCTTGAACACCGCGACAATTCCACTCCCATGACAATGTGGTGTCTTGAACACCGCGACAATACCACATGTCAATCAAACAATGAGTAGTGTCTTGAGCACCGTGACAATGCTACTCGTTACTTAGAATGTGGTGTCTTGAACACCGCGACAATTCCATGTTCATACTTCACAAATAAATACATTATATACGTACACGCATAATTATTCCACTCACCTTGTGAACTCGAGCATTACAAACCATGCGCGAAATCTCCACCACACGCAACCGAGCAAGATTTTACCTATAATACGCATATAGGTATACACATAATCAACATACAACCTCATTTGGACTCCTGACCCACCCAAATGAACCATAAGTGCAAAATACACCCTTTTGCACTTTTAACGCTACCCGAAGGTCTAAAACTAACAAAACTAGTTCCCGCATTCCCAAAATAGCCAAATACATCAACTTTAACCTTTAAACGCATAATAGTTCGCATTTTACACAAAAACCCATTCCATGGTTGACCAAGTTTGACTTTATTGCCAAAACACCAAATTTCAACCCAAAATCATTTTCAACGATTAACTTACATCCAAACACGTCCTTTAACACTTAACACTAGTGTTTAAACAATCGTTTGACCAAAACTAGTGTCATCATCAAGTTTGACCCAATTCAATTTACCCATTTTGATCAAAGTCATTAAAAATGCCCAAACTAATCAATAATCACTAACACAAGTGAAAATGGCCCTAATACACCAATTAAACCAAATCACAAGTGTTAAACCCTTAACTTACCCAATTTGACACATATACCCTAATTTTGACCAAATTCAAAATTATTCAACCCAAATACATCCAAAAGGGTTCCAACACTTCCAAAATTACTAAACTGAGTGATTACACCCATAACCAAAGCCTAATCATGGCCAAAACGTTAAACAACCCAAAACCCGCCATGTATAAAAAATAACTAGTTTCCATAAACCCACTTCATCATCTAAATGGGTTTTACAACTAAAAAGCTCAAAACCCTAACTTGAATATCAAATCATAAAGATGAATTTCAGAGTTAGAACTTACCAACACTACCACAACGTAGCCGTGAACGAGATGAACAACTTTAACACTTGAGGTTTGACCCGAAACACCCTTCTTCTTCTCCAAATGGAGCTCTCTCTCTCTCTCTCTCTAAACTCTCTTCTCTCTCTCTAGGGTTGAAGATGAGAGTGTTTGGTGTGTAAATGAGGATAAGATTGAGATTGGATCAGTTTTAGAGGCTCAAAACCGACCCCCCAAGTGAAAAGACTCAAATACCCTTCATTAAAACTCAAAATATCAAGAAAATCACCAAAAATGCGTTTCCAGCCGCAATTTGCACCTACTGGCCGCAAATTACGGCCAGACGCAAAATTGGCCGCAAGAATACGCCCATTTGGGCGCTGAAGAACTCCAGCCAGCCGCAATTTGCGCCTGGGCCCTTTTTCGCATTTTTCTGACACTTGTTTTCCTCGTAACTTTCAAACCGTAACTCCGTTTTCGACGAATCAAATATCGTTGGAAACATAATAAGATTTCCTTTCTAATGGTAAGGTTTTGAAATATCAACTCAAAATTTATTTGGAGTCGAAAAGGTACGTACACACCTTGTAACTCAAACAACGTCCAGTTTTCTTCGACATTCGAACAAGAAACACGTACACGCTTGGTACACTTCATTCACTCATTGTACAATCATCTTTATACTATTATACAACCAAGTATGAACATTCTAAAGATCAATCACGTACCTCGGACATGTATGATGAAAAACGGGATGTTACAAAGATGTTTGACTCCACTACCAAGTGGATATAAAAGAGAACTAGACAAGATGTTTGGTAAATATCTGACTCCACTACCAAGTGGATATAAAAGAGAACTATACAAGAAATAGTAATCGACTCCTTTTTTTCCTTTTTTTCTTTTCTTTTCAACTAGCAATCGGAGTAATACTCCAGAAACGAGTAATCGAAATCACGAGACTGACCATCGGACAAGAAAACCGGCGGTGGAGAGAGATCCACGCTCCCTCACGCGTCGGCGAGTGGCGGCGACTGGTGGTGATAGGCGGCGCGTGGGGTGGCTTATGGCTGTCGGAAGTTTTTCGTTTTTTTCAGAAATACAATTCGGGACCTTCTGGGACGTTTGGCGAGGGTGGTGAGATCTAAAAGTGACTTCGAAATGTTTCAATTTGGAGACAGAAGTGATGGCTGCGGGTTGGGCTGCGGGTGGTTATGGTGGTGGTGGTGACTCACAGACCTGACTCAAAACACTCATAGGTACGCTCTGATACCATGAAATTTAATATCTATAAACATCTAAACTCTCTGTAATCTCATCTCACTTCATTGATACGTATTTACAACATACAACAAGGATATATATTGACCCAAGATACAAGACCTGTCTGCCCAATAAATGCACCCCAACTAACTACATTAATTGCACCGTTTCAACTAACTACATTAATTGTACCGACTACCTACTAACATTAAATGTGTATATGTATGCCTTATGTATTGTAACACAAGGTTATTATGATGTGCACCTATGGACGAAGAGGGTACATTATCTATACCAAAGTTACCTCCTGCCAAAGCCAACTTATCAATAATAGAATCAACAACTGTGATCTTGTCACCGTTCCACACCGCCTGATTCACCTTTGCGAGCAAATCTAAAGGAAAGCCATCACAATGCATACGATTAGAAACGTCGAAGTCAGAAAGTTCGCTGACCCGGATACAAAAACCATTCGAGCTGAGATTATTCTTAACCTCCTTGACTTCATTACTCACAAGCTTTGGACTACTCATTTCAATAAAAATGTATGCGATGCCGATCTGTTTAAATTGAGCAGAGATAGAGGAGATGTGAAGTGCCTTGCCAAAAGTCAAAGCCATCTCCATGATATTTTCCGGCGAGTAAAACTTGACCGGAATACCGAAACTAGCAATCCAAGAATAACGGAAAAAACCTTCGGCCTGACTAGAAAAGGGATCGATTATAAGCAAATCGTCCACTTTAGGGTGATCGGCAGTAAGTTTTGTCATGTTATCATTGTCCATACACACCACAACGAAACCGTATAAACCCCAATTACAAACTTGCATCGCAAGAGCACCTCTTCTAGATAAACATGCAACAAGTTTGTCATCCGAAAACGGTTGTGAATCCACCAATAAAAGACTGTGCCTAAGAGAATTCATGAAGTCGTAATTGACATTGAGGTTGATCCTCATCACCGGAGCCCTAGAACTAGACACCGAAACAGATTTAGGACCAAAAGTATGCGCCCGATTTGCCCAACCCACAAAAATCGCTTTACCGAACAAAATGCCCCCCGTTCATGGACCGAATAGCCTCTGCTGCAACTTCTGACGAATCGTACTTAATGAAGGCATATTGACGATCTAACCAACACTTAACTTCAACGAAAGAACCAAATTTCCCAAAAGAATCTTGAAGCACGACCTTGTTAAAATTAGGGCGCAATCTACCTATGAAGATGGTACACCCACATATATCACCGTTAGCCGGAGATGTCACGCCGGATTAGATAATCCTAGGCGGGGAATGGTTATCGGAGACCTGACCAGGGTAATCAGACAGGTTAGGGGAAAAGAGGGAGGAATAGGGTGGTCAGTCGGAGGTGGAAGGGTGGTGTTAGGTGGCTGAAGGGAGGTGTTTGGTGGCGGAGATGAGATGTTTGGTGACTAAAAAGAGGGTGCAGGAGTGGTGGTGACCAGAGGCGGGAATTGAAAAGGGTTTTGGATTTCAAAAGAATTTGAAAAAAAAGCAGGTTGACCACTCATTTGAAATGTCCCGTTCTTATTGATTAAAAACGTTCCATATTAATTGATTTCGTTGCAAGGTTTTGACCTCTATATGAGACGTTTTTCAAAGACTGCATTCATTTTTAAAACAAACCATAACCTTTATTTCATAAATAAAGGTTTAAAAAGCTTTACGTAGATTATCAAATAATGATAATCTAAAATATCCTGTTTACACACGACCATTACATAATGGTTTACAATACAAATATGTTACATCGAAATCAGTTTCTTGAATGCAGTTTTTACACAATATCATACAAACATGGACTCCAAATCTTGTCCTTATTTTACTATGCAACAGCGGAAGCTCTTAGTATTCACCTGAGAATAAACATGCTTTAAACGTCAACAAAAATGTTGGTGAGTTATAGGTTTAACCTATATATATCAAATCGTAACAATAGACCACAAGATTTCATATTTCAATACACATCCCATACATAGAGATAAAAATCATTCATATGGTGAACACCTGGTAACCGACATTAACAAGATGCATATATATAAGAATATCCCCATCATTTCGGGACACCCTTCGGATATGATATAAATTTCGAAGTACTAAAGCATCCGGTACTTTGGATGGGGTTTGTTAGGCCCAATAGATCTATCTTTAGGATTCGCGTCAATTAGGGTGTCTGTTCCCTAATTCTTAGATTACCAGACTTAATAAAAAGGGGCATATTCGATTTCGATAATTCAACCATAGAATGTAGTTTCACGTACTTGTGTCTATTTTGTAAATCATTTATAAAACCTGCATGTATTCTCATCCCAAAAATATTAGATTTTAAAAGTGGGACTATAACTCACTTTCACAGATTTTTACTTCGTCGGGAAGTAGGACTTGGCCACTGGTTGATTCACGAACCTATAACAATATATACATATATATCAAAGTATGTTTAAAATATATTTACAACACTTTTAATATATTTTGATGTTTTAAGTTTATTAAGTCAGCTGTCCTCGTTAGTAACCTACAACTAGTTGTCCACAGTTAGATGTACAGAAATAAATCGATAAATATTATCTTGAATCAGTCCACGACCCAGTGTATACGTATCTCAGTATTGATCACAACTCAAACTATATATATTTTGGAATCAACCTCAACCCTGTATAGCTAACTCCAACATTCACATATAGAGTGTCTATGGTTGTTCCGAAATATATATAGATGTGTCGACATGATAGGTCGAAACATTGTATACGTGTCTATGGTATCTCAAGATTACATAATATACAATACAAGTTGATTAAGTTATGGTTGGAATAGATTTGTTACCAATTTTCACGTAGCTAAAATGAGAAAAATTATCCAATCTTGTTTTACCCATAACTTCTTCATTTTAAATCCGTTTTGAGTGAATCAAATTGCTATGGTTTCATATTGAACTCTATTTTATGAATCTAAACAGAAAAAGTATAGGTTTATAGTCGGAAAAATAAGTTACAAGTCGTTTTTGTAAAGGTAGTCATTTCAGTCGAAAGAACGACGTCTAGATGACCATTTTAGAAAACATACTTCCACTTTGAGTTTAACCATAATTTTTGGATATAGTTTCATGTTCATAATAAAAATCATTTTCTCAGAATAACAACTTTTAAATCAAAGTTTATCATAGTTTTTAATTAACTAACCCAAAACAGCCCGCGGTGTTACTACGACGGCGTAAATCCAGTTTTACGGTGTTTTTCGTGTTTCTAGGTTTTTAATCATTAAGTTAGCATATCATATAGATATAGAACATGTGTGTAGTTAATTTTAAAAGTCAAGTTAGAAGGATTAACTTTTGTTTGCGAACAAGTTTAGAATTAACTAAACTATGTTCTAGTGATTACGAGTTTAAACCTTCGAATAAGATAGTTTTATATATATGAATCGAATGATGTTATGAACATCATTACTACCTCAAGTTTAGTAGGTAAACCTACTGGAAGTGACAAGAAATGATCTAGCTTCAAAGGATCTTGGATGGCTTGAAAGTTCTTGAAGTAGGATCATGACACAAAAACAAGTTCAAGTAAGATTTTTACTCGAATTAAGATAGTTTATAGTTATAGAAATTGAATCAAAGTTTGAATATGAATATTACCTTGAATAAGAAAGATAACCTACTGTATATAACAAAGGTTTCTTGATCTTAGATGATTACTTGGAATGGATTAGAAAGCTTGGAAGTAAATTAGTAAACTTGAAGGGATTTTTGAAGTGTTCTTGAAGTGTTCTTCCTATGATGATTATAGCTTGATTCTTGAAGTGATTTTTGATGAAGATGATGATTAACTACTGGAAAAATACGTTCATAATAGTGTGTGTATGTGTGTTGAGAGAGAATTAGAAAGAGAATTGGAAGTGAAATGGAGTGAATGATGAGTGGTAATTGGTGAGTGGTGAGTGAGGTTAAAAGGAGTTCTAGTTAGTTGACTAGCTCATGGTAGAAGTTAAAATTGATTAGTCATACATGACATAATCAAGAGTGGAATCCCATGCTAGTTCCTATTGGTATATACTCATAGTAAGTACGTTTTGAAGCTGTGTATAATACGGGTAAGAATACGACTAGAATTTTTGATGAAAGAAAAGAATGGAAAAGTAACTGTAACCATTTTTGTTAAGTATGAGTGTTTTAATATATGTCTTGAAGTCTTCCAAAAGTATTTTAATACATCTAAATACACTACTTGTATATACATTTTAACTGAGTCGTTAAGTCATCGTTAGTCGTTACATGTAAGTGTTGTTTTGAAACCTTTAAGTTAACGATCTCAATTAATGTTGTTAATCCATTGTTTATTATATCTAATGAGATGTTAAATTATTATATTATCATGATATTATGATATATTAATATATCTTAATATGATATATATACATTTAAATGTCGTTACAACGATAATCGTTACATATATGTCTCGTTTCAAAATCCTTAAGTTAGTAGTCTTGTTTATATGTATATAACTCATTGTTAATATACTTATGGAGATACTTACTTATCATAATCTCATGTTAACTATATGTATATCCATATATATATCGTCATGTCGTTTTTACAAGTTTTAACGTTCGTGAATCGCCGGTCAACTTGGGTGGTCAATTGTCTATATGAAACATATTTCAATTAATCAAGTCTTAACAAGTTTAATTGCTTAACATGTTGGAAACATTTAATCATGTAAATATCAATCTCAATTAATATATATAAACATGGAAAAGTTCGGGTCACTACAGTACCTACCCGTTAAATAAATTTCGTCCCGAAATTTTAAGCTGTTGAAGGTGTTGACGAATCTTCTGGAAATAGATGCGGGTATTTCTTCTTCATCTGATCTTCACGCTCCCAGGTGAACTCGGGTCCTCTACGAGCATTCCATCGAACCTTAACAATTGGTATCTTGTTTTGCTTAAGTCTTTTAACCTCACGATCCATTATTTCGACGGGTTCTTCGATGAATTGGAGTTTTTCGTTGATTTGGATTTCATCTAACAGAATAGTGAGATCTTCTTTAGCAAAACATTTCTTCAAATTCGAGACGTGGAAAGTGTTATGTACAGCCGCGAGTTGTTGAGGTAACTCAAGTCGGTAAGCTACTGGTCCGACACGATCAATAATCTTGAATGGTCCAATATACCTTGGATTTAATTTCCCTCGTTTACCAAATCGAACAACGCCTTTCCAAGGTGCAACTTTAAGCATGACCATCTCTCCAATTTCAAATTCTATATCTTTTCTTTTAATGTCAGCGTAGCTCTTTTGTCGACTTTGGGCGGTTTTCAACCGTTGTTGAATTTGGATGATCTTCTCGGTAGTTTCTTGTATAATCTCCGGACCCGTAATCTGTCTATCCCCCACTTCACTCCAACAAATCGGAGACCTGCACTTTCTACCATAAAGTGCTTCAAACGGCGCCATCTCAATGCTTGAATGGTAGCTGTTGTTGTAGGAAAATTCTGCTAATGGTAGATGTCGATCCCAACTGTTTCCGAAATCAATAACACATGCTCATAGCATGTCTTCAAGCGTTTGTATTGTCCTTTCGCTCTACCCATCAGTTTGTGGATGATAGGCAGTACTCATGTCTAGACGAGTTCCTAATGCTTACTGTAATGTCTGCCAGAATCTTGAAATAAATCTGCTATCCCTATCAGAGATAATAGAGATTGGTATTCCATGTCTGGAGACGACTTCCTTCAAATACAGTCGTGCTAACTTCTCCATCTTGTCATCTTCTCTTATTGGCAGGAAATGTGCTGATTTGGTGAGACGATCAACTATTACCCAAATAGTATCAAAACCACTTGCAGTCCTTGGCAATTTAGTGATGAAATCCATGGTAATGTTTTCCCATTTCCATTCTGGGATTTTGGGTTGTTGAAGTAGACCTGATGGTTTCTGATGCTCAACTTTGACCTTAGAACACGTCAAACATTCTCCTACGTATTTAGCAACATCGGCTTTCATACCCGGCCACCAAAAATATTTCCTGAGATCCTTGTACATCTTCCCCGTTCCAGGATGTATTGAGTATCTGGTTTTATGAGCTTCTCTAAGTACCATTTCTCTCATATCTCTAAATTTTGGTACCCAAATCCTTTCAGCCCTATACCGGGTTCCGTCTTCCCGAATATTAAGATGCTTCTCCGATCCTTTGGGTATTTCATCCTTTAAATTTCCCTCTTTTAAAACTCCTTGTTGCGCCTCCTTTATTTGAGTAGTAAGGTTATTATGAATCATTATATTCATAGATTTTACTCGAATGGGTTCTCTGTCCTTCCTGCTCAAGGCATCGGCTACCACATTTGCCTTCCCCGGGTGGTAACGAATCTCAAAGTCGTAATCATTCAATAATTCAATCCACCTACGCTGCCTCATATTCAGTTGTTTCTGATTAAATATATGTTGAAGACTTTTGTGGTCGGTATATATAATACTTTTGACCCCATATAAGTAGTGCCTCCAAGTCTTTAATGCAAAAACAACCGCGCCTAATTCCAAATCATGCATCGTATAATTTTTTTCGTGAATCTTCAATTGTCTAGATGCATAAGCAATCACCTTCGTTCGTTGCATTAATACACAACCGAGACCTTGCTTTGATGCGTCACAATAAATCACAAAATCATCATTCCCTTCAGGCAATGACAATATAGGTGTCGTAGTTAGCTTTTTCTTCAATAACTGAAACGCTTTCTCTTGTTCATCATTCCATTCAAATTTCTTCCCTTTATGCGTTAATGCAGTCAAGGGTTTTGCTATTCTGGAAAAGTCTTGGATGAACCTTCTGTAGTAACCAGCTAGTCCTAAAAACTGGCGTATGTGTTTCGGAGTTTTCGGGGTTTCCCACTTTTCAACAGTTTCTATCTTTGCCGGATCCATCTTAATACCTTCTTTGTTCACTATGTGACCGAGGAATTGAACTTCTTCCAACCAAAATGCACACTTTGAAAACTTAGCGTACAATTCTTCCTTCCTCAATACTTCTAACACCTTTCTCAAATGTTCACCGTGTTCTTGGTCATTCTTTGAGTAAATAAGTATGTCATCAATGAAAACAATGACAAACTTGTCAAGGTATGGTCCACACACTCGGTTCATAAGGTCCATGAACACAGCTGGTGCATTAGTTAAACCAAACGGCATGACCATAAACTCGTAATGACCGTAACGTGTTCTGAAAGCAGTCTTTGGAATATCATCTTCTTTCACCCGCATTTGATGATACCCGGAACGTAAGTCAATCTTTGAATAAACAGACGAGCCTTGTAGTTGATCAAATAAGTCGTCGATTCTCGGTAGTGGGTAGCGGTTCTTGATGGTAAGTTTGTTCAACTCTCGATAGTCGATACACAACCTGAATGTACCATCTTTCTTCTTGACAAACAAAACAGGAGCTCCCCACGGTGATGTGCTTGGTCGAATGAAACCACGCTCTAAAAGTTCTTGTAATTGGCTTTGCAGTTCTTTCATCTCGCTGGGTGCGAGTCTGTAAGGAGCACGAGCTATTGGTGCAGCTCCTGGTACAAGATCTATTTGAAATTCAACGGATCGCTGTGGGGGTAATCCCGGTAATTCTTTCGGAAATACATCGTGAAATTCTTTTGCAATGGGAACATCATTGATGCTCTTTTCTTCAGTTTGTACTTTCTCGACGTGTGCTAGAACAGCATAACAACCTTTTCTTATTAGTTTTTGTGCCTTCAAATTACTAATAATATGTAGCTTCGTGTTGCCCTTTTCTCCGTACACCATTAAGGGTTTTCCTTTTTCTCGTATAATGCGAATTGCATTTTTGTAACAAACGATCTCTGCTTTCACTTCTTTCAACCAGTCCATACCGATTATCACATCAAAACTCCCTAACTCTACTGGTATCAAATCAATCTTAAATGTTTCGCTAACCAGTTTAATTTCTCGATTCCGACATATATTATCTGCTGAAATTAATTTACCATTTGCTAATTCGAGTAAAAATTTACTATCCAAAGGCGTCAATGGACAACTTAATTTAGCACAAAAATCTCTACTCATATAGCTTCTATCCGCACCCGAATCAAATAAAACGTAAGCAGATTTATTGTCAATAAGAAACGTACCCGTAACAAGCTTCGGGTCTTCCTGTGCCTCTGCCGCATTAATATTGAAAACTCTTCCGCGGCCTTGTCCATTCGTGTTCTCCTGGTTCGGGCAATTTCTAATAATGTGGCCCGGTTTTAAACATTTATAACAAACTACATTGGCATAACTTGCTCCGACACTACTTGCTCCGCCATTACTCGTTCCGACACCATTTGTTCCTTTCGTTCTATTAACCCCTGGTCCGTAGACCTCACAATTCGCCGCGCTATGACCATTTCTTTTACACTTGTTGCAAAATTTGGTGCAGAACCCCGAGTGATACTTTTCACACCTTTGGCATAGCTGCTTCTGATTGTTGTTGTTGTTGCGGTTATTATTGTTGTTGGGATGATTGTTGTAGTTGCTGTTGTTGTTGTTGTTGTTGTTGTTGTTGTTGTTGTTGGGCCGTTTGTTGTAGTTGCGATTGATGTTGCGATTGTTGGGATAATTGTTGCGATTATTGTTGTAATTGCTGTTGTTGTTGTATTGGTGATTCTTATCACCGTTTTCCTCCCACTTTCTTTTGACTTGCTTCACATTGGCCTCTTCAGCAGTCTGTTCTTTAATTCTTTCTTCAATCTGGTTCACTAGTTTGTGAGCCATTCTACATGCCTGTTGTATGGAGGCAGGCTCGTGTGAACTTATATCTTCTTGGATTCTTTCCGGTAATCCTTTCACAAACGCGTCGATCTTCTCTTCCTCATCTTCGAATGCTCCCGGACACAATAGGCACAATTCTGTGAATCGTCTTTCGTACGTGGTAATATCAAATCCTTGGGTTCGTAACCCTCTAAGTTCTGTCTTGAGCTTATTGACCTCGGTTCTGGGACGGTACTTCTCGTTCATCAAGTGCTTGAATGCTGACCACGGTAGTGCGTACGCATCATCTTGTCCCACTTGCTCTAGATAGGTATTCCACCATGTTAACGTAGAACCTGTGAAGGTATGCGTAGCGTACTTCACTTTGTCCTCTTCAGTACACTTACTTATGGCAAACACCGATTCGACCTTCTCGGTCCACCGTTTCAATCCGATCGGTCCTTCGGTTCCATCAAATTCCAAAGGTTTGCAGGCAGTGAATTCTTTGTAGGTGCATCCTACACGATTTCCTGTACTGCCAGATCTAAGGTTATTGTTGGTATGTAGCGCAGCCTGTACTGCGGCTATGTTTGAAGCTAGAAAAGTACGGAATTCCTCTTCATTCATATTCACGGTGTGTCGAGTAGTCGGTGCCATTTCCTTCAAAATAGTCAAATGGAACAAGTTAATCATACAGAATATTAAGAGTAGTTAATAGTATTTTGTAGCATAATCTGAACTCATTTATAAAAGCTTTTTCTTCATATTAGCGTTTTATAAGTTTAAATTCGGGTAGTACCTACCCGTTAAGTTCATACTTAGTAGCTAATATACAATTCAACTACTACAATTCTATATGAAAAACTGATTGTAATAATATTTCGCGTTCAAACTTTTATACAATATTTTACAAACTTACAATACCGCTTATTTTGCATAAAGCATGAAATATAGCACACAATAACTTTGATACAAGATAGTTGTGAAGATAATTCTAGCTAGTACATAAGTCGTTCAGCAAAGGCAATAAAGACACGTAATTCATACGTCCAGAAACAAGTCATGCATTCTGGTTTTACTAGGACTACTTCCCATCCTTGGTCTTGTGGAACATAACCGTTATGGCTGTTGATAAGACAGCGTGTTGTAACGTCGTCAAAGGGACGAGGGTTACGTAATGACCAACAGTCTCGTAATAACCTAAAAACCTCATTTCTTACCCCAATTACCGACTCCGTCACTTGTGGGAACGTTTTGTTTAATAGTTGTAGCCCGATGTTCTTGTTCTCACTTTGGTGAGAAGCGAACATTACTAATCCATAAGCATAACATGCTTCTTTATGTTGCATGTTAGCCGCTTTTTCTAAATCACGAAGTCCTATATTCGGATATACTGAGTCAAAATAATTTCTTAACCCGTTGCGTAAAATAGCATTTGGGTTCCCCGCAATATATGCATCAAAGTAAACACATCGTAACTTATGGATTTCCCAATGTGATATCCCCCATCTTTCGAACGAAAGCCTTTTATAAACCAAGGCATTCT